>NC_072794.1:134766380-135069411 GCF_028583425.1 Eublepharis macularius
TTAAGCTTTGCAGAACATGAGAGTCTGGGAAGCTTACTTAGAATCAACATGCTCAATTCCGTGTCTAATGAAACCAGCTAAAAGGAATACAGACTTGAAGGTAGTCCCCTCCCACCCATGAATGCTGTTTTTTTTCTGCTTTGCTCCAAAGAGGAAAGCAGCCATTGTGTTGAGAAGTAAATTGTAATGGAGACATGGAAGGCCCATGCAGCATTAAAGACATAAGGCTGAAGCTAGCTACAATGTGATTGGGTGGGAGGAGTTGTCAAAGACAGGCTGTAAGGAGGACTTCCAATGGATTTCTGTGTGTGCTTGCTTGTATACGCATGTGTACTATCAAGTAGCAACTGACTTATGGCAACCTAGGATGGTTTTCAAGGCAAGAGATGTTTAGAAGTGGTTTGCCATCCCCTTCCTCTGCATAGCAACCCCTGCCTTCCTTGGTGGTCTCCCATTCAAACACAGATCAGGTCCAACCTTGCTCCATAAACTTGGAAGCTTATGAAAATAGCTAAAAAAAACCTTGGGCTGCCTCTTAAGCCTTTCTTCCATTAGTATTCCTCCTCATCTGTTATTGTGGAGGTAGTCCTCCACCATGTAATGCTTTCTTCTGTTGCTAGGTGCTTTTCAGCTGATTGGAAAAAAAAACACTGACCTTGCAAGACAGCTCTTACTGCAGAAGGAACATGTTGTGCAGTGGAGACCACCCTTGGTGTGGAAAAGATTGCAGTGTGAGCAGAAGCAAGGCTTCAGAACCGATAAGATAAAGTCAGAGGCTGGAATGTGTGAATCTGCACTTACAAGTTTCTTCCCAGGGAGCTATCATAAGTAATCCCTTGGGTGAAGAGTTGGTAGCCCTTTTTTATGCATCCAACTTAGAAAATTAAGTCCTGACAAGACAGAGGTAATGCTAGTTGGTAAGAGGGATCTTGAAAAACATTGTGCTTATCACTTTCTATGAGTTCAGCTGACCTTTGCTCACTTGGTTAAGAGCCTAGCAGTTATACTAGATCACACAGTTGCAAAAAATTGTTTTCCGACACTCTTTAGCCCAGAAGATTGATTCTGGGCTACATTGATTTAACTGATCTAGCCACCTGGATCCATGCCATGGTAACATCTAGAATAGATTACTGCAGTACACTTTAGGTAGGTCTCCCCTCAAAGCCAACTCAGAGACTCCAGTTGGTGGAGAACACTGCAGCTGAATTCTTAACAGGAGCTAGGCGGAGCATGCATATTACTCCCATTCTGCAGTCATTCTACTGGCTACCCATCAGTAACCAGGCTCCATTTAAGGCCTTGGGCCCCCATATCTACAGGACCTTCTGTCTCCCTATGCTCAGCCACGGCAGCTGTAGTCATCTGAACTGGACCATCTGCAACTGCCACCCTGCAAATGGAAAGAATCAACAACTGCCCCTGCATTCTCTGTTGTGGCCTCTACCCTTTGGACTGCCCTGCCTGATGAGGTCAGGAAGGTTCCTACTCACCTGGTTTTCCACAAATGATGCAAAACTGAATTATTCAGGAGAGCATTTTTACACAGGTAATAGGGCCGTACAGAAATGACATGGTTCAGAAAGATGCTTTGGTAAGAGGACAGGGATTGTTCACTTATTGTATCTAGTGTGTATTGGCTGTATATCCCACTATGTAATTTCTGCATCATTTAATGTGTCATGTTAATGCTTTTGCTTTGTTTCAGCTGTATTCCAGATTTCTGGTATCCAAATCTTATTGCATTTTTTATTGGATGTCCCATCCTCTTGATTGCATCGACTTTCTATGTGATCTGCCTTAAGTGTCAGTGAGATACAGGCCTATAAATAACATTAAAAATAATATAAATTGTACTTTAAAAGCTAACCCAAAGTTATCCACTGATGTCACCCAAGTTTTTCCATTTCACTTAAGAGGGCAGATCTACTATAAAATTATTTTCTATGTGATCTATTACAAATAAATTTCAAAACCTAGCAGAATCAACCTCACCATCAAATTTCTACATTTGTTATGTGGTGAAGAATTTCTTTTTCCAAAATTCATTATTTTTAGATATAGCCATTGATTCCTCTTTCCTTTTTTTCTCTTCTAAAAGCAGGATTTCTCTTTAATTTCTTTTTGAAGAGAAACCAAGCCTTCCTTTTGTAACTTCTGTCCTTACAGGTATTTTATGTAATACACCTCAGGGTGATGCTCTAGATGGAAGATAAGGCTTGGTAAGATATTGCCTGCCTCTGAGCATCTGCAGAGTGAAATTTTGCAGGACCTCCCTTCTTGGATTGTTGGATTTCAGGGGGAAACTGGGGAATTAAGAGATTGTCTCTTAATAGTCCTACAAATTTCCACATGATCGCTGTAGAAAATTGCCCTGATTAAATATGATGTCATTGGAAGTCCATAAGACATTTGTTTAAGATGAAATTGGGAGGCATCTGACATTTCAAAATTATCTCAGTATTATATCAATATTAAGTAACTATCTCCCACCAAATTTCTATTGTTACAGAATAAATGGAAAAGCTAATACTTTGATTAGCTTTAATATTAAACAGAATGCAGAAAATTCTTACTATTCAAGATTTTTTTAAAAAAATTGCAGTCTCTGCTTTGTATTCAGATCAGGCATCGAAATAACTACCTGCTTTGATCAATACAAGTAAACCTGGCCAATTTTATAGCAACAAATGCCTTTTGAGATTAATTGGGATGAAGATAGTACTTCAACAGAATTATTCTCAGCTTCGTCCACCAAAAACTTTATTTTTATACATTTTTTTAAAAAAATTATTTAATCAGTTGCCATATGTAACTACAAGTAAACAATAACAATTTGTACGTTAACAGTCAGCTTTCAGATTAAACAACAACTAGAAGTTATGCCAAATAATCATATGGAGAATTGTATAAGTGACTAGACATTAGATCAACAAAAAAAGAGAATTACACTCTCTTAGTATCCAAACTGACATTGGATTGAGGATACTGGCCACTACTACTAGTCTCAGCATTTTAGAATTTGCATTGTTGCGTTAGTTTTCCAGTTTTGTGTAAGGCTGGGTTTCTTTACCCTTGATTGTTCTGCGACTGGGAAATCAGTTTGTATTTGAGGCCTTTGGCTTTCTACTGTGACTGTTTTGTTCAGCTCTTTGCAGATAAAATCTTTTGCATCTGTTCTGAGTAGGACTCTGCCTTAAGAGTGACAGGACCAGATGCTGCCAGAGTGCTGTCTTGTCCAGTTGTTTGGGATACTTTTCAGTTTATTCATTCTGAAGATGTGGACAGGAGGATCACTGGAGGTTTGAGGCCTACCACCTGTTTGTATAACCCTTGCCTTTCCAAGCTACTTATATGGGCTGGGGCGAGGGCCGCTGGCTGACTACATCCAAGAGGCAGTTAATGTCTCGAGAGAGGGGTAGCCACCTCATCCTTCAAGCACACTGTGTTGAAGCCTACTCTGGACCTAGGAGACCTCAATAACTATCAAATCCTCCATTCTTGAGCAAGGTGATTGAAAGGCTGCACACCATCAACCTTTCCTGGATGAGGTCAATTGTTTAGATCCTTTCCAAACTGGATTTAGGCCTGGACGAAAGCAGCCTTGGTTGTCCTTAGGGTTGCCAGCCTCCAGGTGGTGGCTGGAGATCTCCTGGGATTACAACTGATCTCCAAGTGACAGAGATCAGTTCCCCTGGGGAAAATGGCTGCTTTGGAGTGCGGACTCTATGGCATTATACCATTCGGTGGCCCCTCTCCTTACCAAACCCCGCCCTCTCCAAGCTCCCCCCCTCCCCCCAAATCTCTAGGAATTTCCCAACCTGAACCTGACAACTAGAGATGGGCATGAACCACAAAAAAAATGAACCATGAGGTTCGTGGTTCATGGATTTTCATGAACAGTAAACCATGAACTGGCACGAACTGGGGCCAGTTTATGAAACAGTTCGTGGTTCGTGGGGTTTAAATGCCCCTTTGTGGCCGCTTAGCAGTGGCAGGGAAAGGGACATTTGACAGTTTATCGTCACCATCTGAAGAGAAGCTGTATTGTATAAAGTTGTTTTAATGCCATTTGTATAATGTTTTATCTGTTTTTAACTATTATTTATGTAAACTGAAATGTTGTACTCCGCCCTGAGCCCGCCTGGCAGGGAGGGTGGACTAAAAATCTAATCTAATCTAACAGACAAACAAACAAATAAAGGGCCCTTTCCTGCCTTGCAAGTGGCAGGTCCCTTTAAACTGCCCAAACCCCAGCACCCCCCCCAAGCCCCAGCTCCACATTTAACCTGTGGGCCTGTGGCATCCTCCCCCTCCTACCGCGAGGAGTGGAAAGGCCATTTTTGGCCTCTTCTATTGCTGTGTGGGCCTGCATGGCAGCGGAGGAGGCCGAAAACGGCCTTCCTGCCCCTCAAATGGTGGCCGTGGTGGCCTTTTGAGGGGTGGGAAGGCCGTTTTGGGCTTCCTCCGCCGCCAAAAATGGCCACCCCTGCCTCTCAAATGGTGGCTGCATTGGCCATTTGAGGGGCAGGAAGGCCATTTTCTGCCTCCACCGCTGCCCTGTGGGCCCACGCGGCAGCAGAGGAAGCTGAAAATGACCTCCCGCCCCTCAAATGGCTGCTGCAGCCACCATTTGAGGGGCAGGGAGGCTGTTTTGGGCAGCAGATGAAGCCGAAAACAGCCTTCCAGACCCTCAAATGGCCGCCGCGGGATCCCCCCTGCTGCCTGCCAGCTGATAGTTTAAAGGGACCTGCAGCTTGCAAGCCACAGGCAAAGTTTATATGGCCATTTCCCTGGGGAAATGGCCATTGAAACTGCCCCTTTATGACCCAAACGAACCAGTAGACCAGTTCATGGAATTTCGTGGAAACAAGCTTCCACAAACCACTGGTTTGCGAACCACGAACCAGCCTCGTTCGTGTGTTTTTTTGGGTTGTAATTTGATTTGTGCCCATCTGTACTGGCAACCCTAGTTGTCCTGGTGGATGGCATGCACTGTGGATAAGAGGAGGAAGACTTTGGTGGTTCTCCTGGACCTCGCAGTAGCTTTTGATACCATTGATCACAGCATCCTTCTATGCTGCCTTCCAAGCTGGGATTGGGAGGCACCATTTTGCAATGGTTCTGGTACTGCTTGGAGAGTAGGTTTCAGAAGGTGGTGCTAGGGGACTGCTGCTCATCCCTTTGACCTGTGGGGTTCCACAAGGTTCCATCCTGTCCCGCATGCTTTTTAACATCTACATAAAACTGCTGGGTAGGGGTCATCCAGAGATTTAGTTGGGTTGTTACTAATTTGCAGATGACACCTCAAACCTCCAGGGATCTTACCCTTCTGGCTGATCCCATGGAGCCTGTAGAAATCCTAGAGTGGTGCTTGGAGGCAGTTTTGGAGTGGATGTGGGCTAATAAATTGAAGCTTAATCCAACTCCACTTTAAATAATAACATAATAATAATAACATTTGATTTATATACCACCTTTCAGGACAACTTAAGAGCAGTTTACAAAGTAGGTCATTATTATCCCCACAACAAAACACCCTGTGAGGTGGGTGGGGCTGAGAGAGCTCCAGAGAGCTGTGACTGTCACTCAGCTGGCTTCAAGTGGAGGAGTGGGGAATCAAACCCTGCTCTCCAGATTAGAGTCCCACGCTCTTAACCACTACACCAAACTGGCTATCTTTAAAGGACCTTTAAAGCCCTATATGGTTTGGGACCATACCTGATGCACCACCTACTTCCTTATAAACCTATCTAACCACTGGGGTCATCTTGTGAGGATGCCCCTGACTTTTGGTGTCCCTGCCTTTTGAGATTAGGCAGGTGGCAATCTGGGAGAGCACCTTTGTCATGACGCCAAAACTCTGGAGAAGGGAGATTGTCTGTCCCCTTCTGTTGCCATCTTCTGCCAGTGGGTAAATATGTTGTTGTTTCATTTGGTGTTCCCTCAGTCATCCCTCCTTCCTGACCAATGTTTTAATTGTGTATTTTTTTAATTTTTATATTTTTGTATGTATTTTAGCTCTGGTTTAAATTGTTTTAATGATGTTTTTTTGTTGGTCTTAATGGTCTTTAAGATGTGATTTTACTATGTATGTTATAATTTATTAGCTGTGTTGGTAGCCCTTGTGAAGGCAGAAGGGCGGGATATTAATACTGTAAGATTAAATAAATAGACAAATACATACATATATATGTACATAAATGGGAATCTACCTTGAGTCCAAGAATCATTTTTTTAAAAAATACATCTGGTCACTGGAACATAGTAGTGCAGTAGAGAACCATAGACTCCCTATAAACTGTGCCATGGACTCTGTTGCTTCCTTGCTTTTGCCAGATCACAATACTTCAGTGACAGGGGAAGGTGAATTGAGAGCGAGTGTGGTGTAGTGGTTAGAATCGTTGACTAGAATCTGGGAGACCCAAGTTCAAATCCTTACTCCTCCAGTTAGCTGGGTAACTTTGGACCAGTCATACACTCTCAACATAGGGTTTTTGTGAGGATAAAATGGGGGTGAGGAGACAATGTAAGCTGCTTTGGGAGAAAGGTGGGGTATAAATGAAGTAACTATCCTCTGCTTACTTAGTTCAAAAGAGAGTTCTCGGTTTTTTGAAGCTCTCTTGGTGGTCCCTTTTTCTTCTTGAAAATAGTATACAGACCTAGTCCAGTTTTTAGTTTCAGCTTTGCCTCCGCTCTTCCTTCCTTCCTTCCTTCCTTCCTTCCTTCCTTCCTTCCTTTTAGGGATTTAATAAAGAATTTTATTTAAGTGCATAGTAAAAAGATTATACAGATTCTAGATTAGACATTAAGTTGAGACTTATACAATCTTATACAAACAATAAGCATGTAAACAATACATCTGAGAAGAATAAGGGGGGTACCTCATGTCATCACAAAAAGTGACAGGTGCCCCGCCCCTTTCTGGGGCAGAAGTCCCACCTCTAGACCCCGGAAGCAGTACCCCACGTGACCGGGAGGGCCTAGCAGCTCCCTGTGACCCCTCTACGAGCCCCGCCTGCCCCTGTGGACCAAGAGGAAAGAGTTTTGAGTTTATGGGGTGCTAGGGTAGAAAATTGGGGGGCAGACCAGCCCCCCTGCTCCCTAGAAGAGCCTGGCTGGTTCATGTGACCCCTCATTTTGCTCCCCCAGACCCATAGAAATGGGTTTTTAGTTTGTGGGTGCTACGGTAGAAAGCTGGGACCAGATCTAGCACCCAAGCTCCCTATAGGTCCTAAGGGGCACTGTATGCACCCTCTATTCATGCACCATGACCACCCCCCACCCCCAGTGGTTGGTGCAGAAGGCAGTGTGTTGAGGGGCAGTGGGCTTTTTGACTTGGGAAACCTGTGTTTCACCGTGTGCTTATGATTTTGAATAGGCGTAGAGAAAAACAAAAAACTGTTTTATGGAAAAGCCAACTGTGTGTGTTTCACAGGGGCTTGTATGTAAGTTTTTGGGGAATAACAATGATGGAGAGAGAGAGAGAAAAGGAGTTCTATGGAAAAACTTTTGTTGTTTTGACAGCAATTGGGTGTGTGTGGAAAAGCAGCTTGTGTGCGTGAGAGGAGGTTCTCTCAGCTCCCTCTCTCCCCCTTTCAAGACCCGGCAGCAGAGACAGCTATGGGAATGAAAAAAGGAGACTTTTGCTACCCTTCCCCTCCGCGTCGTCTTTAGAGGTTTTTTAAAAACACAGCTTAAAAAACTCCTAGAACCCTTTCTCCGGGTAACTAAGGCAGGTTAAAACCAGAGAGAGAGAGAGAGAGAGAGAGAGAGAGAGAGAGCCATTTTCTTCCTCCCCCAAACAAGCTGCTTCTAAGCACTTACCAGTCAGAATCTCTAACCCCAAGCGTCGTCTTTTTTAAAGCATGCAAACAGCCTTTAAAAACCCTGGAAAGAGGCAGAGAACCCATTTCAACGCTGGTTCTTTTTTCTTCCCTTTAAAAAATAAAAACGTGCAAAAATACAGTGCAAATTTTTAAAAGGAGGTTTTTCTTCTCTCTTTGAAAACAAAGAAAGAAGTAAGAGAGCGCAGCTGCCTTCTGAGTTTTAAACTAGAGCTAGGAGCCCGCGGCTGGAGGAAGGAAAGAGGAGGGGCAAACCTCAGCCAACGAGACCACAGTGTAGGAAAGGAAGGGGGGAATTCGTGCTTATCACCCACCCTGTGTAAAGCAGTCCTTAAGAGAGCCCCAAGTTCCCACAGGTGCCAGAAGCACCCCACCTCCACATTGCTAGCTGTAGAGTTTTGTGGAGTCACTGAGCAAGTAGTCCTTCTCCCCCCCCCCCCCCGATCATTCAGTACACAGAAATGCCCCAATCAACATTTCAGTCCACCGTCCCACATTCTCCTCTCTGATTCCAGGCTGCCTCAAGCAAGGGGGGAAGCTCTCAAAGAGAGGGAGTAGGGACAGCTGAAATAAGTTTTTGGGGGGAACCAGTTAGGTCTGTTTGTCCCTCTATCCTTTCTGGAGGGGAGCGGGATTACTTCTGAATAGTATGATTAGTCAGGCTGTATCAGGGGCAAAGCTACAATCTTTAATATTCCAGCAGGGAAAATTAAAGGCAAGTGTAACGGGGGTTCTATGAGGCTTAGGACTTTCACGCAATTGTAAGTTAAGAAAAACTTTTAACAATGAATACAATACAACTATTTTTTTTCTTTAACTAAACTCATAAGTGCAACCATTCAGAAACTTTCAGCCAACAATGTCTTTGAAAAGGTAAACAGTTCAACTTGTCAGATCCCATCGAGTGAGAGAGTCTTTCCAATTTGAAGCTAAAGGAACCCATGTTTCTGCCCCCTTCTTGGGGAATTAACAGCCCTGCAAGAACAATACAAACCCAGTAACACTGACCAAACACAATACACAACACGACTTTTAGCCATATTGTTCACATACAACATTTCTGATTATTTTAATCAAGGTGATAAGAGTACATCAATTATTATTATGCTCCACAGCAACAGCAACAGCTAAACCAATCACCCCATAGGGGTTATGCAAGCTTAACGTGTGAATTAATACCATGGAAATGGGTGTAACACGGTTCTTTTTTAAAAAAAAATATTTTTATTTTTATTGTGGGAAAGTTAGAAGAATGAACAAGAGAAAGAATGTGAAATATAACAAGAAGACAACTACAAAGGCCCGAGAATGGCCTACAAATCAATCTACAAAGTAAAAACAGTAAGAAACATAACAGGTATATTATTAATCCGTTACAGTTTCTTGCCTACAACACTGCTCTCTTTATTATCAATCAGCTTGCCGGCTCATTAATATCTTTTTCAGTGTCTCTTCTGCTTGATATCTCAGAACCTTATTCTTAAAAATCAAAGCCACAAATCATTTTTCATTGCCTCTCTCAGATAGTCCATAAAGGGCTTCCAACTTGCCATGAATATAGAGTGTTTTATCTCCAATTAACACTGTAAGCTTGACCATCTCAACTAATCTTTCCAGTCCAATCTCCATGAACTACCATTTTGAGTATATAAGAGCCATGCCTCTGTTACTATATCTAAAATAAAAATACCGTGCTCTTTTTCCAATTTATTGTCCATAATATCCAACAAATAGAACTCTGGTTCTATTAACCTTTAAGATTATCTGCATTAACCTATGTGCTTGTAACCATTTTTTTTTTGCATTGTTGCAAGTCCACCAAAGATGTTCCTTCCTGTTGTTCACATCTCCAACATTTATTTGAGACACCCTTGGCCATTTTTGCAATACCACCAGTACATTGTTTTGTAAAAATTCTCCTGAGTGGGACACAAAGTAAATTTGAGGCCCTTAACTGACATCTTGATCCATCTGTATATTATACCCAAAACTCTATGCCCACTTTGTTTGACAGATTCTTCCTCTGTATCAAATTTCAACAACAGTTTATACATTTTCTTTATTATATGATTTCCATTTCTTTTTCAAAATCTGCCATCTCTTGCTGAAATCCCCATTCTTTTTTGTCCAATTTAAACCTTTCTAACAATTGTGCATAAAAGAACCACTGACATTTGTAACCCTGAGCTAATAATTCAATTTACACGCCTCTTCCAAAAACACTACTAAGTTGACCAGTCCTGTTTAGTTATCATTTCCTTTCTTTAGATGGCTTCTTGTGGTGAAATCCACAATGAGCCTTCGGGGACAATTTCGGTTTGATACTTATTCCATATTCTCAGGTGTAACCTTATTCTATTGAATTCAATAAAGAATGAAAAAACAGGTAAAAAACATGTTCCTGAGGGGGGGGGGTGCTCTAAAATGCCCAGCCTTCTCGGAGATGGGGGGGGCCCCCTCAGGAAGAGATTTTGGTAAACTGCCCCTACGAGGTAGGCCGAGGTGCGGGGGTCGCATTGTTGCGCTTTTGGACTGCATGTGACATGTCTACGAATTTGTCTCAATGAGGGGGACCACATGGTACAGCTATCGGGGCGATCTGAGCTGTTTTGGTGATTTTTGGTAAACCATCTCTACTAGGTAGACCAGGGTGCAGAGTCGGTGTGTTTCATTTTGGACAGCATGTGACACATCTATAGATTTGTCTCAATGGCATGGTACTGTTTATGGGGTGATTGCGGCAATTTTGGGAATTTAGGGTAACTCTCCCCCGCCAGGTAGGCCCGGTTTGTGGCGTCACTCCGTTTCTTTTTGGTGGGCCATGTGACACCACTGCGAATGCACCCCAATGAGGGGAACGCCGTGAACCCCTCCCCCGCTATGCAGGATGTATCTAGTCTAATTTAAATGAGCCAATGAGGGGTGTGTGGTGTGGCAGGGGATTCTCTTTAAAAATGGGGTCAGAGGGCATCTGCTGCAGGTGTTGTTGAGGGGCAAGCTGTGCCACTGAGGAGGAGGTGCAAATTTACAAAGAAATGAACCCTGCGGAGCTAGAAGGGATTGGGGCTGTGGAAGAAATGAAACCTGTAGAGCTGAAGGGGTTCGTGGTCGTGGAAGAAATGCAGGCTCCTTGCGAAGTGCCCTGCAAAGGAGATGTAAAATGTGGGAAGAAACTAGATCCTAAATTTGACAGACCAGAGTGTGTTCAATTTTTAGTACAGGGGGTAAGTACCGAAGGAAAGCGGGGAAGGGAGAGAATCACGGAGTAGAAAAACAGGCCTTTCTTTTTCTCTTGTAGCTGGATGAGCATGAAGTGGCTTGGCGGGTGTTTACAGAAATAGTCGAAGTGGCTCACAAAGAAGTGTACCCAGAGTGTTGTGATTACTGTGGGGAAATAGCGTTTTGGCAGAAATACAGTTGCTTGAGAGGTGATGATGACGGTGATGAAGAGGCAGAGGAGATGGAAAGCGTGATGGATGCTGCAGCAGAGGGTCAGGAAGCAGAGCCTACGAAAGTACAGGGGCCCCCACGCATTCAGGGTTTATACCGGGATGTAAGTTTTTCTTTAAAAAGGGGGGAGCGGGTGTCTAGAGGTGAAATAGAAAACTTATACGCGTGTCTTTTTTCTGACAGTTAGGGAAGGATGAGTGGGCCGTGGCCACCCCTGAGAAGGTGGAAACGGATTGTAGCATGTACAGCGCGAGCCTACCAGCTGTTCAAGCTCTGGATGCTGAGGAACAGGGAGAATTCGCAGACCCACCCCGGCCTGATGCGGAACACAAGACCACTGGAGATTCAAGGATCAAAGCGGAGCCTGAGACCCTGGGAGGAGTAAAAGAACCACTTCCATCTCGAGCACAAACACCGGAACATCCCGACAAGGGGGAAGAAGAGAGGCGCCCCTGTGTGCAGGCTTTATTCCCCGATGTAAGTGTGGCAAAAAGGCTTCCTGAAAGAATGTAGGGTGGCTAGAGAAACAATTCTAAAAATGTTTTTCTTTTAACACAGGTGTGGGACAGGCCTGTCGATTTTAACCTTCTGGCTAGCCATGTTTGTGAAAAGTTAAGCCCCGGCTGTTGCTATCGCTGTGGTTTGGTTGTCCTGTTCCAAAAGGATAGCTGCAGAGACTATACCCCCTCTATAGATGTGACAGGGTTATCCGTGATGGAGGTCAAGGGGGCAGACCTGTGCAAATTTCTGGAACTGAAACTGGCAGAACATGCTGAAAAGCAGACCAGGCATGGAGACAAGGAGACTCAGGGAGAACATGAAGAACCAGAGGGTGTTTCCCCCAAGAATTATACAGAGCTCTGAAGATTATTGTTACTCAAAACCTACGGTAAAAAGAGGAGGCCTAACCTCTATTGCTGTAGTGGTTCCTGCCGTGGTTCTGATTATACAGGCGACTCAGGCAGACCACACTAGCCGGATTGCGATCTTAAATGTTGCAACTTTTCTGATGAAAGGACAGTAACAGAAATGGACAATGGCTATTTTGAGCCTTTAGGAGCCACGGAAGGCGGTGTTCTTATGAAATTGGCCCGGGGGAGAGAAGATGACCTGGAGGTGCAGGCACACAAGAATCTGATTGGAGAAGAAAATTGAACAGGGACTCATCTGTCTAATAAAAATACTTTCATTAAGTTTTGCTGTTTCGTGGTTAATTAATGATCCATTAAACTACATTTTGAACAACCTATACTTATGAGTAAAGCTGTGTTAGACTATGTTAGATACCAAAGCACTGCCCATACACACATTTTCTCTATAAAGTGAAGTTTCTCACTGTACTGCAAATGTGTATCCCACATAAAAAAACTAAAAGCATATATAGTGTAGCATTTTGTAAATTGTAACTAATTTAGCAACATCTGTATCTAGCTGTTGTATGCATCTGCATTCTCGAGAGTAGATTTATTTTCCTGTACTAGTATGCAGACTCAGTTGGTCTGTTTAAGTAAAGATTAGCAGTTTTAAAGTTATTTTGATTAAAAGAATCGTTTAAAATACCGTAACATACACGGTCTTGGCCGCTCAAATCTACAGGACCACCTCTCTCCATATCATCTGCCTTTGCTCATCTGAACAGGGCCTTCTGCAGGTGCCACCCTGTAAACGGGCAAAATCAACAACGGCCCATACATGTTGTCTGTGGCGACTATAAATAATGTAAATAAATAAAATAAATAATCCTTAATAGGGAGAGGCCTGTCACTGAAGCCCGGGCTAAATGAAAATGAAGTCTTACAACTTAAAAAGACGTGCAAACAACTGCATCATATACGACATCACATGTAAATATCAGCTGGTTCTGGCTTTAGAAAAGATAGATGAGTTGAAGTACAGCTCTGTTACCTGTACACCTCAGATCATGCAAGCAAAAATCAACGCACAACAGCTTAGTGATGTAATTCATACTGCCCACTGTTTGAAAGCATGAAAATCATAATATAGTTATAACGGGTATCTTGTACTAACAATTTTAATGTAATGGTCTTTTATTCTTTTTTGCAGGAGAATCTCCTTGTCAAAAACCATGTGCGGGTATCACTTTTCTAATTTCACAATCAAAGACTATTACATTAAAATTGTTAGTACAAGATACCCGTTATAACTATATTATGATTTTCATGCTTTCAAACAGTGGGCAGTATGAATTACATCACTAAGCTGTTGTGCGTTGATTTTTGCTTGCATGATCTGAGGTGTACAGGTAACAGAGCTGTACTTCAACTCATCTATCTTTTCTAAAGCCAGAACCAGCTGATATTTACATGTGATGTCGTATATGATGCAGTTGTTTGCACGTCTTTTTAAGTTGTAAGACTTCATTTTCATTTAGCCCGGGCTTCAGTGACAGGCCTCTCCCTATTAAGGATTATTTATTTTATTTATTTACATTATTTATAGTCGCCACAGACAACATGTATGGGCCGTTGTTGATTTTGCCCGTTTACAGGGTGGCACCTGCAGAAGGCCCTGTTCAGATGAGCAAAGGCAGATGATATGGAGAGAGGTGGTCCTGTAGATTTGAGCGGCCAAGACCGTGTATGTTACGGTATTTTAAACGATTCTTTTAATCAAAATAACTTTAAAACTGCTAATCTTTACTTAAACAGACCAACTGAGTCTGCATACTAGTACAGGAAAATAAATCTACTCTCGAGAATGCAGATGCATACAACAGCTAGATACAGATGTTGCTAAATTAGTTACAATTTACAAAATGCTACACTATATATGCTTTTAGTTTTTTTATGTGGGATACACATTTGCAGTACAGTGAGAAACTTCACTTTATAGAGAAAATGTGTGTATGGGCAGTGCTTTGGTATCTAACATAGTCTAACACAGCTTTACTCATAAGTATAGGTTGTTCAAAATGTAGTTTAATGGATCATTAATTAACCACGAAACAGCAAAACTTAATGAAAGTATTTTTATTAGACAGATGAGTCCCTGTTCAATTTTCTTCTCCAATCAGATTCTTGTGTGCAACTCTGCCCGCCTGCACCTCCAGGTCATCTTCTCTCCCCCGGGCCAATTTCATAAGAACACCGCCTTCCGTGGCTCCTAAAGGCTCAAAATAGCCATTGTCCATTTCTGTTACTGTCCTTTCATCAGAAAAGTTGCAACATTTAAGATCGCAATCCGGCTAGTGTGGTCTGCCTGAGTCGCCTGTATAATCAGAACCACGGCAGGAACCACTACAGCAATAGAGGTTAGGCCTCCTCTTTTTACCGTAGGTTTTGAGTAACAATAATCTTCAGAGCTCTGTATAATTCTTGGGGGAAACACCCTCTGGTTCTTCATGTTCTCCCTGAGTCTCCTTGTCTCCATGCCTGGTCTGCTTTTCAGCATGTTCTGCCAGTTTCAGTTCCAGAAATTTGCACAGGTCTGCCCCCTTGACCTCCATCACGGATAACCCTGTCACATCTATAGAGGGGGTATAGTCTCTGCAGCTATCCTTTTGGAACAGGACAACCAAACCACAGCGATAGCAACAGCCGGGGCTTAACTTTTCACAAACATGGCTAGCCAGAAGGTTAAAATCGACAGGCCTGTCCCACACCTGTGTTAAAAGAAAAACATTTTTAGAATTGTTTCTCTAGCCACCCTACATTCTTTCAGGAAGCCTTTTTGCCACACTTACATCGGGGAATAAAGCCTGCACACAGGGGCGCCTCTCTTCTTCCCCCTTGTCGGGATGTTCCGGTGTTTGTGCTCGAGATGGAAGTGGTTCTTTTACTCCTCCCAGGGTCTCAGGCTCCGCTTTGATCCTTGAATCTCCAGTGGTCTTGTGTTCCGCATCAGGCCGGGGTGGGTCTGCGAATTCTCCCTGTTCCTCAGCATCCAGAGCTTGAACAGCTGGTAGGCTCGCGCTGTACATGCTACAATCCGTTTCCACCTTCTCAGGGGTGGCCACGGCCCACTCATCCTTCCCTAACTGTCAGAAAAAAGACACGCGTATAAGTTTTCTATTTCACCTCTAGACACCCGCTCCCCCCTTTTTAAAGAAAAACTTACATCCCGGTATAAACCCTGAATGCGTAGGGGCCCCTGTACTTTCGTAGGCTCTGCTTCCTGACCCTCTGCTGCAGCATCCATCACGCTTTCCATCTCCTCTGCCTCTTCATCACCGTCATCATCACCTCTCAAGCAACTGTATTTCTGCCAAAACGCTATTTCCCCACAGTAATCACAACACTCTGGGTACACTTCTTTGTGAGCCACTTCGACTATTTCTGTAAACACCCGCCAAGCCACTTCATGCTCATCCAGCTACAAGAGAAAAAGAAAGGCCTGTTTTTCTACTCCGTGATTCTCTCCCTTCCCCGCTTTCCTTCGGTACTTACCCCCTGTACTAAAAATTGAACACACTCTGGTCTGTCAAATTTAGGATCTAGTTTCTTCCCACATTTTACATCTCCTTTGCAGGGCACTTCGCAAGGAGCCTGCATTTCTTCCACGACCACGAACCCCTTCAGCTCTACAGGTTTCATTTCTTCCACAGCCCCAATCCCTTCTAGCTCCGCAGGGTTCATTTCTTTGTAAATTTGCACCTCCTCCTCAGTGGCACAGCTTGCCCCTCAACAACACCTGCAGCAGATGCCCTCTGACCCCATTTTTAAAGAGAATCCCCTGCCACACCACACACCCCTCATTGGCTCATTTAAATTAGACTAGATACATCCTGCATAGCGGGGGAGGGGTTCACGGCGTTCCCCTCATTGGGGTGCATTCACAGTGGTGTCACATGGCCCACCAAAAAGAAACGGAGTGACGCCACAAACCGGGCCTACCTGGCGGGGGAGAGTTACCCTAAATTCCCAAAATTGCCGCAATCACCCCATAAACAGTACCATGCCATTGAGACAAATCTATAGATGTGTCACATGCTGTCCAAAATGAAACACACCGACTCTGCACCCTGGTCTACCTAGTAGAGATGGTTTACCAAAAATCACCAAAACAGCTCAGATCGCCCCGATAGCTGTACCATGTGGTCCCCCTCATTGAGACAAATTCGTAGACATGTCACATGCAGTCCAAAAGCGCAACAATGCGACCCCCGCACCTCGGCCTACCTCGTAGGGGCAGTTTACCAAAATCTCTTCCTGAGGGCCCCCCCCCCCCCATCTCCGAGAAGGCTGGGCATTTTAGAGCACCCCCCCCTCAGGAACATGTTTTTTACCTGTTTTTTCATTCTTTATTGAATTCAATAGAATAAGGTTACACCTGAGAATATGGAATAAGTATCAAACCGAAATTGTCCCCGAAGGCTCATTGTGGATTTCACCACAAGAAGCCATCTAAAGAAAGGAAATGATAACTAAACAGGACTGGTCAACTTAGTAGTGTTTTTGGAAGAGGCGTGTAAATTGAATTATTAGCTCAGGGTTACAAATGTCAGTGGTTCTTTTATGCACAATTGTTAGAAAGGTTTAAATTGGACAAAAAAGAATGGGGATTTCAGCAAGAGATGGCAGATTTTGAAAAAGAAATGGAAATCATATAATAAAGAAAATGTATAAACTGTTGTTGAAATTTGATACAGAGGAAGAATCTGTCAAACAAAGTGGGCATAGAGTTTTGGGTATAATATACAGATGGATCAAGATGTCAGTTAAGGGCCTCAAATTTACTTTGTGTCCCACTCAGGAGAATTTTTACAAAACAATGTACTGGTGGTATTGCAAAAATGGCCAAGGGTGTCTCAAATAAATGTTGGAGATGTGAACAACAGGAAGGAACATCTTTGGTGGACTTGCAACAATGCAAAAAAAAAATGGTTACAAGCACATAGGTTAATGCAGATAATCTTAAAGGTTAATAGAACCAGAGTTCTATTTGTTGGATATTATGGACAATAAATTGGAAAAAGAGCACGGTATTTTTATTTTAGATATAGTAACAGAGGCATGGCTCTTATATACTCAAAATGGTAGTTCATGGAGATTGGACTGGAAAGATTAGTTGAGATGGTCAAGCTTACAGTGTTAATTGGAGATAAAACACTCTATATTCATGGCAAGTTGGAAGCCCTTTATGGACTATCTGAGAGAGGCAATGAAAAATGATTTGTGGCTTTGATTTTTAAGAATAAGGTTCTGAGATATCAAGCAGAAGAGACACTGAAAAAGATATTAATGAGCCGGCAAGCTGATTGATAATAAAGAGAGCAGTGTTGTAGGCAAGAAACTGTAACGGATTAATAATATACCTGTTATGTTTCTTACTGTTTTTACTTTGTAGATTGATTTGTAGGCCATTCTCGGGCCTTTGTAGTTGTCTTCTTGTTATATTTCACATTCTTTCTCTTGTTCATTCTTCTAACTTTCCCACAATAAAAATAAAAATATTTTTTTTAAAAAAAGAACCGTGTTACACCCATTTCCATGGTATTAATTCACACGTTAAGCTTGCATAACCCCTATGGGGTGATTGGTTTAGCTGTTGCTGTTGCTGTGGAGCATAATAATAATTGATGTACTCTTATCACCTTGATTAAAATAATCAGAAATGTTGTATGTGAACAATATGGCTAAAAGTCGTGTTGTGTATTGTGTTTGGTCAGTGTTACTGGGTTTGTATTGTTCTTGCAGGGCTGTTAATTCCCCAAGAAGGGGGCAGAAACATGGGTTCCTTTAGCTTCAAATTGGAAAGACTCTCTCACTCGATGGGATCTGACAAGTTGAACTGTTTACCTTTTCAAAGACATTGTTGGCTGAAAGTTTCTGAATGGTTGCACTTATGAGTTTAGTTAAAGAAAAAAAATAGTTGTATTGTATTCATTGTTAAAAGTTTTTCTTAACTTACAATTGCGTGAAAGTCCTAAGCCTCATAGAACCCCCGTTACACTTGCCTTTAATTTTCCCTGCTGGAATATTAAAGATTGTAGCTTTGCCCCTGATACAGCCTGACTAATCATACTATTCAGAAGTAATCCCGCTCCCCTCCAGAAAGGATAGAGGGACAAACAGACCTAACTGGTTCCCCCCAAAAACTTATTTCAGCTGTCCCTACTCCCTCTCTTTGAGAGCTTCCCCCCTTGCTTGAGGCAGCCTGGAATCAGAGAGGAGAATGTGGGACGGTGGACTGAAATGTTGATTGGGGCATTTCTGTGTACTGAATGATCGGGGGGGGGGGGGAGAAGGACTACTTGCTCAGTGACTCCACAAAACTCTACAGCTAGCAATGTGGAGGTGGGGTGCTTCTGGCACCTGTGGGAACTTGGGGCTCTCTTAAGGACTGCTTTACACAGGGTGGGTGATAAGCACGAATTCCCCCCTTCCTTTCCTACACTGTGGTCTCGTTGGCTGAGGTTTGCCCCTCCTCTTTCCTTCCTCCAGCCGCGGGCTCCTAGCTCTAGTTTAAAACTCAGAAGGCAGCTGCGCTCTCTTACTTCTTTCTTTGTTTTCAAAGAGAGAAGAAAAACCTCCTTTTAAAAATTTGCACTGTATTTTTGCACGTTTTTATTTTTTAAAGGGAAGAAAAAAGAACCAGCGTTGAAATGGGTTCTCTGCCTCTTTCCAGGGTTTTTAAAGGCTGTTTGCATGCTTTAAAAAAGACGACGCTTGGGGTTAGAGATTCTGACTGGTAAGTGCTTAGAAGCAGCTTGTTTGGGGGAGGAAGAAAATGGCTCTCTCTCTCTCTCTCTCTCTCTCTCTCTCTCTCTGGTTTTAACCTGCCTTAGTTACCCGGAGAAAGGGTTCTAGGAGTTTTTTAAGCTGTGTTTTTAAAAAACCTCTAAAGACGACGCGGAGGGGAAGGGTAGCAAAAGTCTCCTTTTTTCATTCCCATAGCTGTCTCTGCTGCCGGGTCTTGAAAGGGGGAGAGAGGGAGCTGAGAGAACCTCCTCTCACGCACACAAGCTGCTTTTCCACACACACCCAATTGCTGTCAAAACAACAAAAGTTTTTCCATAGAACTCCTTTTCTCTCTCTCTCTCCATCATTGTTATTCCCCAAAAACTTACATACAAGCCCCTGGGAAACACACACAGTTGGCTTTTCCATAAAACAGTTTTTTGTTTTTCTCTACGCCTATTCAAAATCATAAGCACACGGTGAAACACAGGTTTCCCAAGTCAAAAAGCCCACTGCCCCTCAACACACTGCCTTCTGCACCAACCACTGGGGGTGGGTGGTGGTCATGGTGCATGAATAGAGGGTGCATACAGTGCCCCTTAGGACCTATAGGGAGCTTGGGTGCTAGATCTGGTCCCAGCTTTCTACCGTAGCACCCACAAACTAAAAACCCATTTCTATGGGTCTGGGGGAGCAAAATGAGGGGTCACATGAACCAGCCAGGCTCTTCTAGGGAGCAGGGGGGCTGGTCTGCCCCCCAATTTTCTACCCTAGCACCCCATAAACTCAAAACTCTTTCCTCTTGGTCCACAGGGGCAGGCGGGGCTCGTAGAGGGGTCACAGGGAGCTGCTAGGCCCTCCCGGTCACGTGGGGTACTGCTTCCGGGGTCTAGAGGTGGGACTTCTGCCCCAGAAAGGGGCGGGGCACCTGTCACTTTTTGTGATGACATGAGGTACCCCCCTTATTCTTCTATCTGTAATAGTTTTAGAAATTAAACAAACAATACTTTGATCGGATAAAAAAGAACATTGCATATTTGAGTTCCCTTAGCCTAAATACAAAACATTTCTCCTTCCTTCTCCTTCCCTCCCTCCCTCCCTCCATCTGAGCTTCTGTATCAATTAATTATACCTAAATAATCAAAAAAGATCCTTCCATTTTTTTGAGAACTCAGTTAACGGTCTATTATGTAAATAGGTAGTCAATTTGGCCATTGAAGCATATTCATGAATCTTATCTCTCCACTTTGGAAGACTTGGACAGGCATCAGTTTCCCATTTTGCTGCAAATAGTACTCTTGCTGCCGTCCCCATATAACAGAAGAGATCTCCTTGTTCTTTTCTCACATTAATTGGTAAAATATTTAAGAGCATACTTTTCAGATTTAGTTCAAATCTGAGTTTGAGAATCTTTTGCATCTCTTCGTGTATCTTTATCCAATATTTTCGTGATTCCTTACAAGTCCACCACATACAGTAAAATGTTGTTTCCATATTCTGACATTTCCAACAATGTCCACTGTAGCCCTTACTGATTCTTGCAATGTCTTTGGGAGTAATGTACCATCAGAAGAACATTTTATACCAATTTTCTCTGTAAATTTTATGTCCTTAGTCCATAAATTTTCCCATAAATCCATCAGAATAGTTTCCCCAAAATCTTGCATCCATTTTATCATACATGTCTTGACTTGCTTCATTTAATAACAACAACAGCAACGTTCAATTGTCCTTTCAGGACAACTTAATGCCCGCTCAGAGCAGTTTACAAAGTATGTTATTATTATCCCCACAACAAAACACCCTGTGAGGTGGGTAGGGCTGAGAGAGCTCCAGAGAGCTGTGACTAGCCCAAGGTCACCCAGCTGGCTTCAAATGGAGGAGTGGGGAATCAAACCCAGCTCTCCAGATTAGAGTCCCGCCCTCTTAACCACTACACCAAACTGGCTCTCAAACTGGCTTTCATTTCCATATGGTATTGCAATAGCATTTTATAGATCTTCCCCCAAAGATGTGACAAGTCTCCAGATATTAATAATTCATATTGTGTTTTTGCTCTTAGCCTGCCACCTTCTTTGAGAATTTGATCCTTCAGTCTTGATACTATTTGGTGTTAAGTCAGCCATGGAACATTTTTACCTTGAGCCTGGATTTCTTGCCAGGTTTTTATGTTTCCTTCTTTGTCTATCCATAACTGAGTTGATAAATTCTGTTTCTCACTGCTGCATCAAAGTAGGCATTAATTGGCAACATCAGTGGAGAGATTGGTGGACTCAATCTATTTCTGCATTGGAACCATATTTTAAGCAATCCATCCCTTATAATATGGGTACCATCTTGTTTATGAATGGATTTGCATGATTTTTTTGTCCATAAATAATTGTGGATACCTTCTTTAGCACCTGCTGTCTCCGATGTGATACGTCTGCTGCTTGGATTCATGATCCAATCTGTTATCCAAACTAACGCCGCTCCTTGATGATAGAATTTGATGTTCGATACAGCCAATCCTCCTCGGTTTTTATCATCTTGCAGAACTTTAAATCTTACCCTTGTTTTCTTTCCTTTCCATATAAAATAATTTATTACTTTTTACCACTTGTTGAAAGTCTTTTGTTCAATGTGAATTGGGATAATTTGAAATAGGAAATTCCGTTTTGGTAGAATATTCATTTTAACAGCTGCAATTCTTCCTAACCATGAAATGTTCAATTTTTGCGATCTCTGCAGATTGTTGTCAGAATTTGTTGGTGGGTCGGAACCAGGCCTTTTTTGGCTCATGTTAGAAATAGGGAGCCAGCTACAGTCTGAAAGAAAGAAAAAAAAGGGAAGAAAGAAAGAAATCTTCCGAAGACTCTCCCTCCCTCACTGCAGAATTAAGTCGCAGTTCCTGGGAAGGTCTCGACCCCGCACAGGGAACAGATAAGACCATAAAAGTTAATTGTTTGAGACCTCTTTAAGGGTCCCCTGGCCTTCTACATATAAATCACCAAAAGGGTAAATAACAAACAGCTTATCTTTGGGAAAACAAGGTGTCTAAAATCCTCAGCCAGTGAAGTGTGAACATTCATGTGTAATTTACAATGTAGTCAAATACATATCAAAGATGCAGTCTATCACAGAGGTAAAGGATGTGTAGACTTGTGTTTACATGAAGGACTTTCGATGGAACTGTCTTTCAAGAACAAAGACAATGCGATTGATTAAGATATTAATGAGGCAAGTCTTTGATATTTCCCTATAAAAGAGGGATGGAACAAGAACTCAGTACCCCTCACTTGCCAACACGCAAAGGCCAGATTGAGCTTGTGGTTGTGCAACGAAGTGGTCCCAGAGCTCTGGAATGGGAGGGGGAGGGAAGGTTGTTTTTCTGTAGTCATCTTATAGTATTATTGTATCTTGCATGCTAACGTGTTCTGTATCTATCTCTATAGTGCTCTCGCGGCCAGTGAGCTGGGCCCATATCTGGTGCCTTGCTCAACTGTTTTTCTTGTTTTGTTTTACCTTTATAAATAAAAACTTCCAGCTTTGCTTAAAGATCTTCTTGCTGCTGGCACGTTATTCTTAGCAGAAATATCAGCTTAGTACTAGGGAAAGATCAAGGGAGGTTGCACTCTTTACATGCCTATGGTAAGAGGCAAAACCCAAGCAGCAAACCGACAGCAACTAATTGACTGACCCCTGGTTGCAGAGAGACCATTTCCACAACACAGATCTTCAATAATTCCTGTCCATACCTTTTGATAATTATCTTTGAAAAGGTTCTCATTTCATAGTGATACTTTTATCCCTAGATATTTTATTGGCTGTATGGTAATGGTGCAGTCGGTTATGTTTGCAATCTTTTCACATTCCTCTTTCGTTGTTGAGAGTAACATTATCTTTGCTCTTATTTAGCTTATATCCAGAATGCTGACCAAATCTTTAATATTTGTTGCATTACTTAAATCAAGGAGGTATGTGGATTTGTCACTGATATAACCACATCATCTGCATAGCTTTTCATCTTATATACCTCTTTCCCTTCTTTTAGTCTAGCCATTCTACTATCTTGTCTCTCACTGCCAAAATTTCAAGCACAATGATAAACAATAGTGGTGAGATTGGACATCCTTGATGTGTACCTTTTGTTATTTCAATCTTCTTCATAAGCAAACCATTTACTAAAATTGCAGCTTGCTGTTTGGTATAAATACTTTGAATCCAGTTCAGAAAATCATTCCCACAATTCATTCTTTGCAGTGCTTTCATAAGAAACTTCCAAGAAACCCTTTTTCAGCATCAACAAACATAAATGCAGTTTTTTCACCTTTTCGCCTAGAATATTCAGTTGCACTAAGAAGGTATCTAATATTATCTTTCATGTACCTCTTTGGGACAAAGCTTGTTTGATCTTCATGTATTACCTCTGAAATGCATGTTCTCAGTCTTTGAGCCATTATTATTGTAAATATCTTATAGTCCACATTCACTAAAGAAGTAGACCTATATGATTGTGGTATTAATGGATCATTTCCCTCTTTATATTTCAAGGTTATATTTGCTTCAGGTTCCTTTCTTCTTTCACATGTCTCCATCACCCATTGTTTCCTTAAATTCCTGTATCTGAGTTATTGCATATTTTGTCTCATTTCTTTTAGCTCCCTTGGGTAGGATCAAAAGGTTATGTTCACAAATTATGAAGCTTTCCCCATATGAAGGTCAAGGATGTCCTCTTGTATCTGTACTGGGTTCCTAGGAACCACCCCTTTGAAAAGATATTTATCCATCATGCTGGTCTAAAGAACTCAGTGGTTTACATATGGTACTTAAGTGGTCTCCCACAGAGATATTTTATAAAGCCTGGCCATCTTAACTTTAACACTAGAACTGAATCAAAGACCTTCACCCCATTCGCAGAACTGATATGATTTGATAACCAAATTCTAGCCATCATGAAGAATCTGCTTTGAAGCTGCTTGGAAACAAAGTACTTGCCATCCACATTACAGTGTGGTATTCCTTTGAGTCTATAATCTACCATGTTTAATAATGTTTTCTTCCTAGAAATCCAAGAGGAAAGCTATCCTAGAAAAGGCAGTCAATTTCTGTACTGTATCTTGTTTGAAATTGGATATCTGTCTGCTTTAGTAGCCATTATCCTGAGTCACAAGGGTATCTGTTGCCACCAGCATTGCAAATTCAAGCTCTACATTCCTCTTTGGTAATGCATGTATTTCTACTCTCTCAGTCACCACTATAGGAGATGATATAAATACTGAGCTTCTGAAAAATGCTACTCCTTTCTCCTAACTTGATGCAAACGCTGCAATCAGTAAGGCTGCACGCCTCTGTGTACTTGGTTGGAAGCTAAGCCAAACTTAACTCAGTAGAAGAGACTTCCAAGTAAACATGCACAGAACTTGATTAGATGTATGGCTAACCAGGAAAATAGTTTTCTTTCCATGAAGAACCTGACCCAAATATACTGTTGTACAGTCATCAGAAACATGGACAGCACAGGACTGCAGTGAACACAGTTTTCCTGGCAAGGGAAATTTTTGCAGTAGTCTCTAACAAAATAACATTCATTGGGACCTCTTCTGAGTTGAAATCTATCCACCTGCCACTCCGTTAATTCCAGGAAGGAATTTTCACAAATTTGTTGGTTGTTTTCATTCCCCATCCTGGATCTCAACAAAGCAAAAGACATGGTCCCTTCTGCAAGGCAAGTTCTGAAAGGCAAACCTTATGTCTTTCCTTTTTTAAAAAAATTAATGATACAATAGTGGAAGGGCCCAGTCATGGAACCTAAAAGTACTTAGGGCATGAGCAGGCTCACTTGATTCATTCTGAATGAAGAGAGAGATCCTATCTCTATTTGCTCTTCACTGATTCCTCTTGGCAATAAATCGGGTTGCTTACATATTAAGTTTGTGAATCAGTCAGCTCCTTTTGTTGCTTGGTTGCAAATCAGCCAAGCATGTTTATAGCATGTATTTCTTGTATCTTAATTTTTATTTGGGATGGTGTGTGGGCTTGAATGGCAAAAGCACAGAGTGGGCAAGTCAGCATGGAGTTTACATAGAGGCTCAGACCTTTTACACACAGGCTATTTGCACACACACACCCCAATTTGGCCCTATACTGTGTCAGATGTTTTTTCTAATTTATGCACAGCATTTGATACCTTCATTGGTGATTTCAGTGCCATGCTGGGGTTTTCCCAAGTTTAATGAATGCTGGTTTCTTGTGATTTTTTCCTCAATGTAAGAACATGCTGGGTCTGACTCCTATGCAGATGTTTACCTTTGCCTTTCCTCCACCTGCCCGAGCCCTGCCCCCTACATGATGATTGGTCTGTTTGTCTCCTCTCCCCCCATTTCCTTCCTCTCTCCCTCTCCCTACAGCTCCTTGAAGGTGCTCAGTCAGTCCATCTCACACTTCAGTTTTGGACATCCTGAGGAATGACTCTCCAATCAGCACCTACATTCTATCTATATACTACAGTTGCCAAACTCCAAGGGAGGCTGGAGATCTCCCAGAATTACAACTCCAAAAGACAGAGATCTCCAGGCTACAGAGATCAGTTCCCCTGGCAGAAATAGGTGCTTTGAAAAGTGGACTCTATAGCATTATATCCTGTTGAGGTCCTGAGGTCCCTCACCTCCCCAAACCCTGCCCTCTCCCAGCTCCCCTTCCTCCTCAATCTCCAGGAATTCTCCATTCTGGAGTTGCCAACCCTACCATACACATGTAGTGTAAATGTTTCTGGGTAACTTGAAACCCATCATCTCTGCTGACAGTGCAATTATAGATCACTCTGCTTACAATCACAGTAATTGGGATCATCCACAGCAAAAAATGCAAAATGGATTATCAAGGCTCAGCACATGTGCTATGCGGTGATCCCACAAGACTTCAAAACAGATTCTAGCTTCAGTGGCTAGAAAGATACTGCATGAATCTCTCATAACAAGATGGTTTTAGCCAGAGCAAGTGTATATGCTACACTTGTGGGAAGAGGATGTTGAGAGGATCTCAGATAGGATGTTGACTATTGGTTGCTTTAGTGGTTTAACAATTGTGCAAAACAAATGATGTGCAATGAGGTAAGCATTTTCAGAGTATCTTTTTTCCAATCAGAACTCTTTTTCCAATTGGGGGAGACTGTGCAGACAATTAACATCATAGAGAAGTCCAACACAGAGGTAGAGATACATAATGCATCAAACAAAAACAGACGAAATAAACGAGCTTTCACTTTTGAAAAGATCAGGTGCAATGCAAGAGTAATAAAAGTGCTTCAGTTTAGGTAAAGGTGGTGGTAGAGGAGGTTTGTTTTTGTTGAAACCCTGTTTATCCTACCTTTCCTCTTAAGAGAATCCTCTTATGGAAGCATAGGAAGTGAGAGCTTATCCAGTTCTGAAAGGGAAAAGAGTCCACAAATAAGAAATAAGAGATCAAGGTATTGAGCACCAAACAAAAGGATTATTTACGGTTCCTTCCTAAGTTTAGGATTGTAACAACTACTATCAAGGCACAGTCACAAAGAAACTTCATAAAGATATTGGCAAAGTAACTAATGGAGTCTTCAGGAGCTCCTGCCTTCTGCAGCAGTGAAGGCAAAAGCTGCCTAGAGCCGTTATGGGCCCCTTGACATAAGATTTCCTTTTGGCCCCTCCTCATACCACCCAAACTATATGAAAACAAATCACACGATGTGCTGTTAAACCAATTATTTGCCAATCTTGTATGTATCATTCATTTTTTCTATTCCCCGATTCACATTTATATTCCCTCACCCTCATTTCATCTTCACAACCTCTCTGTGGTGAATAGGGTGTGGCTCAGTGTCTGAGTTTACCTTTCCCTTCTCCTCAGTAAAGGGGCAGCTGAATGGATAGCCGCACACCAGGGCACCTTGCCAGCTCTCCCTCAGAATTCCCCCCCCCCCCACTTCTTCCCTCTCCTTTAAGGACTTCTAGAAAGGTAGCCTGCAGGTATTTACAGTTCACAAATTATCAAATGAGCAAATGCATGAACACAAATATGATGGATGAACCCACAAACTCACTCACGAACCAGCCTAAAAGTTCGTGGCGGTTTATCAGAAATGGGATCTGACGAACCACTGTTTGTGAACCACGAACTGGCCTGGTTCGTGCTTAATTTTGGTTCATATTTCGGTTCGTGCCCATCTCTAATTACAAGCTGCAGAGACAGACAGCATGTTTGAGTGGACTGCTGACATGTTACAGCTTATGGCTTTAAGTACCATATTTTTGACATTGCAGTCATAAGGAATATGTCAGTTCCTGTCTGTATTATACAAGACACATTCGAGATTTATAAATTTAAATCCTGACTCTGATGTGTCATTCAGCCTTTTGGATAAACACTTACTACAGAACTGAGCTCTTCATGCCTAGCATTTTCATTTGTTTTGGAGTCCTTCAGCTTGTTGCTCTGGTGTGCAGTTGATGAGTATGGGTCCTCCTCAAGATTAGCATGTAATTCAATGAAACCTATTATGGTGATAATAATAATAATGATAATGATGATGAAAAAATAATAACAGTGTGCTTATACATCCCCCTTCTGGACAGATTAGTGCCATATGCAAAGCGGTGAACAAAATCAGTCTTATTATTATCCCCACAATACAGCTGAGGAGCTGGGGCTAACAGGAGTGGCTTACCCAAGGCCACCTGCAAAGTTCATGGTAGTAGTGGGAATTGAACTAGCAGATTGCTGATTTGCATACCAGCCACTTAACCAGCTCTATTCTGGTGCCTCTGGACAACATGGTACCCACCAATGTGCCTCCTGGCACTTCTTCGCCCTTTTTCCTGTGTCCTTCTTCTTCCAAACAAAGAGAGTCTTGGCTTCCTCTGCATCAGTAGAGCAGGATGTACTTCAGAATAACTCAGAGGCATCACATTTATGAAGAGAGCACCTATTTGAAAACAGTTGTTCCCACGGGTCATTTTGAAGAAAAATAACTGCATGGACTCATTAGCATAAATCAAACCATTCTGGACATGTTTTGGCCTTTATTGGGCCCAAAGCAGCCCAGATTGGGTTGGTGCCGGGCAGGGGAGAGGTCCCCCACCAGGCACCGACCCAATCCTGGGGGATTTGGCCCTGACCCTGGCTGAAATTGGCCCCAAATGCCCCCCAAAGGCCATTTGGGGCCCATTTGGGCCCAGATCAGGGCTAAAACAGCCCAGACCAGGTTAGTGCTGGGCAGGGGAGGGATCCCCCTCCTGGCACTGACTCGATCCCAGCTGTTCCAGCCCCATCCCAGCAGACAGGCCATTTGGGGGGAGGCTTCCCCCATCTAGCACTGATCCAATCCTGGCTGTTTCAGCCCAGATCCCAGCAGAAAATGGCCCCAAATGGCCAAAAGTTGCCATTTTGGTCCCATTTGGGCCTGGATTGGGGCCGAAACAGCCAGGATTGGGTCAGTGCTGGACAGGGGAGGTTCCCACACCTGGCACCGACCTGATCCAGGCATTTTGGCCCCAATCTGGGCCATTTCAACCCAAATCCAGGCCGAAACAGACCTAAAGTGGCCGAAAATGGCCATTTTGGGCCTGTTTTGGCCCAGATTGGGACCAAAATGGCCATGATTGGGTTGGAGCCAGGCAGGGAAGGGTTCTCCCTCCTGGCACCAACCTGATATGGGCTGTTTTGGCCCTGATCTGGGCCGTTTCAGCCCCAATTGAGGCCTAAACGGCCCAAAATGTCAAAAAGTCAGGTAGGCGCGGCCACCTGACTGTTGGGGGGACTACTGGAATGACGTTCTGGTGCGTTCCCCCTGGAAATGAGCCTTGATTATTCCCACTACCTATTTTCAAAATTCCAAAAGCATCCACAGGCTCAACACAGTTGGAGATCCTGTTATAATGTTAATATCATATGTTTGTTTTTCTTTTGCCTCTGAAGAAGAGATATCAAAAGTCAGAGAGGCTACTGCCAGGCATTTCCGAACAGGAAGACCCACATCCTGATCTCCTTGTGTAATAAATATCTGTAGAGTCTTCATTTACTTGCTAGTTTTGCCCGTCTTTATTAGGGGAATTTATTAGTGGAATAGCTCCCACTTCTAAAGTGGGAGCTATTAAGAACAGAGGAAAAGAAGATATTTCCTCTTGACCTTTATCTTGTGTTGGCTGAATTCAGCATATTGGTTTAATTTGGAGGGTTTATGCCTTTGTGTGTCATTAGTTTTATGTAAAGTTGATAATAAAAGCTGACTAAACTATGACACCCCTCCCAGTACTAGGAACTACCTCTTATGTACATATTTATACTGGACCATAACATTATACAGACATCATGAGAAGACGAGATTCTCTGAAAAGTCAATAATGCTAGGAAAAGTGGAAGGCAGTAGGAAAAGAGGAAGACCTAAAACGAGATGGCTTGACTCAATAAAGGAAGCCATGTCCTCCAGTTTGCAGGATCTGAGCAAGTCTGTTAATGATCGGATGATTTGCAGGTCTTTCCTTCATAGGGTCACCATAGGTCGGAGGCATATAACACACACACTGCCTCAGAACACAGAGTGATTTTTTCTAATCTCCCTTTAAAGCTAACAAAACTAGTGATCATCACTAGATCCATGGCAGTAAATTGGATAGCTTAATTACAACAACAACAACAACAACAACATTCGATTTATATACTGCCCTTCAGGATGACTTAACACCCACCCAGAGTGATTTACAAACTATGCCATTATTATCCCCACAACAAAACACCCTGTGAGGTGGGTGGGGCTGAGAGAGCTAGAAGCTGTGACTGACCCAAGGTCACCCAGCTGGCTTCAAGTGGAGGAGTGGGAAACCCGGCTCTCCAGATTAGAGTCCTGCACTCTTAACCACTACACCAAACTGGCTCTCATTACTCTTTGAGTCAGTAATTATTCCTTTTGGTCTTTCTGAATCTACTGCACATCAGCTTTATTGGGTGCGTTGAGAGTTCTAGGGTCTGATTAAATGATATGTTGAATTAGTTGAACTGGGAAAACCCAACCCAACTAGTGTTTAATGTGTGACCTTTAAAATGGGGTGGGGAGTGGACTGACTCCCAAGCATGCATGGAGACAGAAGCGGCACCATCATTCTCTCCCTTATACCCCATGGGCTTTCACTAGCACAAATAGCCTGTGAGGGGGTGGGCTGTTTGTCTAGCTACTAGTTGCATGTGTCTCCTGGGCAGACATGTGGAACTGGCAGTAAGAAATAGCCCTCCCACTGTAGTCCTGTTCTACTAGCAAAAGTATTTGGGGTGGAAGGGAGGGAATTATGTTCTCCCTGCTACTGCATTCACTTGGGAGATGGTTTGCATTCCCACACACACTATTTTAAAATGGAAAAGATCAAGAGTCCAGTAGCACCTATAAGACTAACAAAATTTATAGTAGACTATGAGCTTTCATGAGCCACAGCTCACTTCTTCAGATACCAGATTCACTATTTTAAAGGTGAGATTCAGATCACACATTAAACACAAGTTGGGTCAAGGTTACCCCCAATCCAACTCACATTTAACATATTGCCTAATCAGACTCCTAGTATTATGGGAGATGAAGAAAAAATTGTATCTAGTTGCTCCACCCCATGCATAATTTTAGAACACTCTTATCATGCCCCCTCCTTTAGAAGCAACGTACAGTGATTGGCTGAGTGGGTTGATGGAACTGTGGCACTGGGGAGTTCTTGTCCAAGATGGCACTATCATAGAGTAACTTCTGGAGGAAGCCCATATACAATGTATACACTCAACACATCCTTCACAGGAGTTTCCCCACAATAATCACTATACAGCAGATAGTTTAACACAGAAAAAGTGGTTTTTAAAAGCACAGAAAGAATAGGGGCCTTTAATGCTCCAACATCAATTTCTTGTGACAACCAGTTTACAGTGTCTCATGCTAAGGTTGGCTCTGCTGATGGTGTAATCAGGGAAGTCATTTCAATTTAAGTACATGTTGGTTTTTTGTTTGAGGAGTTTTTTTAAAACCATGTTCTCCAGTTTATGATTCTTGGTATCTCTGGTGTACTTAAATACCACTTCTGATTACAGTGACTAGATGATAGAGATGCTTTCACAAGGGATGCTTTTAGCATTCACATTTTTACTGATTTAATACTGAATATCTCTTTGTGCTCCAAAGTGACATACACATCCATATATTTTCATTTTTTTGGATATTTTCCATCAGGAAATATGTAAATTTTTATATGTATGCACCAAACGTAACACTGAGACATCTGAGAGGATTTTTTTATTGCCTGAAAGAAAGAAAGAAAAGAAAGAAAGAAAGAAAGAAAGAAAGAGAAAGAAAGAAAGAAAGAAAGAAAGAAAGAAAGAAAGAAAGAAAGAAAGAAAGAAAGAAAGAAAGAAAGAAAGAAAGAAAGAAAGAAAGAAAGAAAGAAAGAAAACCCTCAGAGAAATAAGGTTATAGGGAGAGAAAAATAAAGCCTTTGACTTTGGGGAGAGAGAAGCTCCTGAAATGCAATCTATGATGCCAGATAACTCCTTTGGTGGATATTTGTTTAGCTCTTTTAGAGGTACCCTTTACACATCCAGAGCTTGTTCTAAAAAGGCTTCTAGTACATTTCTAAGGAGAGTCACACTCTTCTAAGTCCATTGAAGTCAAAGGGCTCAAAAGGGTGTAAGCCTGCTCAGGTCTGCACTATTAAAGTTAACCTGCATATTATGCAAATGGAGGAGTTTTTCTTTATAGTCTCTGAACTCTGAACTCTGAACTCTGAACTCTGAAGAAAACCCTCCTTCTTTATAGTCTCTGAACTATAAAGAAAACCCTTTATAGTCTCTGAACTGTAGAAAAACCCTCCAAAAACTATAATTTCATTTATAAAAACTGTACAAAATGCATAAATAAAAACTAAGCAAAATAAACCATATTCTAAAGAAAACAGAAAGACATGAAAATGATGGCAAAGGGACAAATGGCTAAAGGAATAAAACAAATACGTTTACATCCCTATGCTATGTTGCCCTTCCTCCAAATAGGCTACGGCAGCACACCTGATTTAGATCTCCTGATGATTCCCTCTTCCAGAAGCATCAGAACAAGCCCTCCCTTTTTGTACTGTGTTGCACAATCAGTTATTTCACTTACCCTAAGGACCTTTTAATCAGAATACTTAAGCCTACCTTGAGTCTCCAGAACAAGATGGCTTTTATTTTATTACGAAATAATCTGAACATGTCCTGACTCTTTTATTTGGGGAATTTGTTCCTCTCTTATTCTTCAGATATCTAGTGTGGATCCATGGGGAACAGGTGCTTTTGGAATTCTCAAAAACTTTACTGCAGACTGTGTAACATCCATGTTCACTATGCAGTAGCCTCCATTTTCTGTCTATGTGCTCTGATTTAGGAGATGTATTTGATTCATTGTTCTGTGAACAGCTTACCGTGTGACCCTGGGACTATCGTTTCATTTTGTTCTGCCCATATTTCCCATTGTGTATAAACGCAACGTGTACTATTATTAGTCATGGCTGTCAATTGAATGTGTTGCTTGGCAATTGGAAACAAATGGAATAGATTTGTGAAAGCTCACTATTGTCAACGAGACATTTCCCACTGGCTTCAGGACATTTGGGTAGGGCTTTGAGGTGACAGATTAGCTTAGTTTGAGTGCATCCAAGACAATAAAGACAATGAATTAAGCAATAAAGTAAAAGAAATGCAATATAAATGCAGAGGACTGTCTTTTACTGAAAAAATGCATCAAAAATCCTGGCAGCCACTTGAAAACTATTATTGCGTGTGACTTAAATTTAACTAGGTAACTGATAACATCACTGCATTATATTAATCAGTTACCACAGGCTGCATTGACTAGTGTGGTGGGGTTAGAGTGCTGGAATAAGAGTGGAAAGCCCTGGATCCATATCCCTAATCAGTCATGGGTTGCCAGGTATTGGCTGGAGTTCTAGAATTACAATTGATCTGCAGACTACAGAGATCTGTTCCTCTGGTGAAGATGGTTGCTTTGGAGGGTGGAATCTATGGCATTATACCCAGCTGAGGTCCCTCCCCAGGCTCCATCCCCCAAATCTCCAGGAATTTCTCTACCCAGAGCTGGCAACCGTAGTCATGAAACATCCTGGGTGCACTTAGGCCAGTCATTTTGTTTGTTGACAAACCTACCTCAAAGGGGTTTTGTAACTGGTTAGCCTGGGGGAACTTTTCCTGGGCAGAAAAATTCTGCCACCGTGGTGCGTGCCCTGATTATATCTAGCTTAGATTATAGCATTACACTGTGTGTGGGGCTGCCCTTGAAAAGAGTTTGGAAACTTCAGTTGGTGCAGATGGCTGCAGCCAGGATATTGACTGGAGTGGGTCGTAGGGACCGTACCACTCCAGTCCTGGCCCATCTACACTGATTTCCAATTTTCTTCTGTATACCATACACAGTGGCAAAGTCTACACTCCTATTTCTTTTATAAAAGCATTTGCAGATATGCCATCTCTCCTAATTTACACAGGATATACCCAGTAATATAGCAGGTGGGAGGAAGTGTTGCAAGTTGAAAAGAATATTCAAAATGCAATAGAACTTACAATCTTGATGTATGTATTTTTGAATGAAAAAAAATCAAAGCAAAATTTGAATACATGTGACATTTTAAACACAAAATTCAGGTACTTTTGATTTCTCGGTAGTGCTTGATTTTTTTCAGACTTTTAATATACAATCACATAAAGTTGTCACCTATCAAATAGTGCCTAATATTAAATGCCATTGACTTCCAACCATTAGTTTCTGCAATATGACATAACAGTAGTTTTCCATCTGTCTTCCAGGGAACTCTGGATTCTTTGGAAACTTATTGGCATTCCTCAATAAGAAGAATAACCTAAAGATACTCTGACACTTTCAGTTCACAACAGGCAGTAGTGAAGCCCAACACTGCTGAGATGAACATGCATCTTCAGCGAGCCCCCAGAATCCTCTACAAGGAGCAGGCATTGTGTGGCAGACGTGCAGGTGTTTCTTGGCAGGCACCACTTGATAAACTGTTTCCTCAGGTAAACAGTTTAAAAACCACTGTGATTAACAAAGGTGTACCAACTGCAATAATAAATACATGTCAACTATTAAATAAATCAAAATATCAATTGATAGGTATTAAATAACACATAATTACCAGATAGCAAATATTCAAAAGTTTACAAGCTATTTGAAGAACTTGTTTCAAATCTAGTTTTTCCTCACCCTGTTCCTCGTACTTTGAAATTTGTTTTGTTGTTGTTCTGGTCAACCTGTAAACCAGAGGTCACTAACGTTTTTCTTTAATGAGAGTTACTTCTGAGTAAAGGAAACTATCCAGAGTTACTCCCCTCCCCATGGCATGTTACCAAGTTTTGTTCTGTCCTAGAAACAGAACATGGACTAGGAATGAAGCTACACAGCAAGGAGAAAAAATCCTATGAAATGTTTTTTTTTTAAAGAAAAGACTAGAGCAGATCTTTTTGTAATCTTTTCATGGGTCATCTAGGGGGATGAACATGCTACCCTGCAGCCCATAATGATCTACCACTAGCTCATGAGCTTCCTGTTGAAGACACCATTCAGCAAAGCAATGTTATCAGCAAGTAAACTGGCTGAGCAAAAACTGAGCTTGCTTGAACAAACAAACCACTTTGCAGTCCAGCTCATCTCCTTTGCAGGCAAATGATTAATTAAGCTAACACCATGTCTGTTCCAGTTTCTTTCTCATTTTGATTTCTGGTCTAACAAACAGAAACAGCAATGCCTGGAGCAAAATAGAGTATTCTGCAAATCATAGATTGGAGGTCTAGATCTCAAACCCAGTCTATTAGTTTTCTATTTCTGCCTTCACAAAGCCTTCTTATGGGACTCTTTCTGCTTCATTCATTTTTACTTGGGAAGTGTTCTCGCCAACATCCCAATAGAGCAGAGAACATGCCTGCTGCTGGTCATAGTATAAATCAGTGCTATTCTTTCTTATCCTGCATGGCATCTTGGATTTCTTCCATAGGAAAGAAGATTTGTCAGCAAGGCTGCTACCTGTTTCCTGAAGAGCATGCAAGAACTTGAGCATGCAGAACAGAGGAACTAACTCCATGAACGTGTGTAAGCATAGGTCTGTTTGCATGGCTTTGGTCATAGCTATGTCAGCTGCATTCACTTTAATACATAATGCAGGAAATACTGACCCCTTCTGCAGACATGGATGCTCTCCCCTTTACATCTAACAGCTATTTTGCAGGGTGAAGAAACAGGTTATCACAGCTGAATTCTCCTTTGTCTGTTTTTGTGCTGTTGCCAGTGATTATTTTTAAATTACTCAAGATATTGAGGAGGGGGTGTTTCTATAGACTTGTCAAAATGTCAATTCTAATGAGAGACTCTGCAGACGCACTATACCTAAGTGGTTTAAGGCTAGAGGCTAAAGCAGGCTGCATGATAACATTTTGGATGAGTCATAAAGGCTTATGCATCTTTCCCACTGTAGTTCCTGCATGAATATTTTCATCAAAATGGTAGCTTCCTTGCCTTACATAAAATCAGACTGGAGTGACTGGTGGTTTTTTAAGCCACGAAGCTTCTTGGAATTCAGAACTCTGTGCTGCAGTCCCATTAGTCAAATTAAGAAAAAGGGACTGTAAAATATATATTAAAATGGAAAAATAATAGAAGGCAAAATTAAGGCATAATTAAGAGACTCACTCTCTCTGCAAACAAAGACTGATATGAGCTCTATGAACAATACCCCTCCTCTCCTCCTCTATTCTTTCCAGCTTGCAGATCATTAAAGCAATTATAATTTCACAGAGGTTTGATCTGCAATTGATTTCTTTGTGATAATTCAATTTAAAGGCTTGCTTCCTCCAGGGTAGAAAATGACAGGCGTTGAAGTGTTTAAATCCTTAGTGCTATCTGCAGATACACTCGAAAGACTGGCAGGTGGCCAGGAAGGATTCTCTCCATGAGAGAGTCTTCCGCTGACCTTATAGTTGAAGTGCCAGGCATTATAGTGCTTAATTAGAAATAGATCAATATGGGCCTCCCAACTGGATGTCTTGGAGCAAGACCTAAGCAGAGCTCAAAGTTACCCAACAGCTGCCTTCTTTTTTGTCATCTGTATGCTCAGACACAAAAAGAGGAAGAGGTAATGTGTATAGCGATCCTTCAAGGATTCTATTTGGTTAAAAGATGCATGTATGTCATCAAAAGTGGCATCCTTTATTATCTAGCCTCTTTTCAAATCAAAGAAGAAAAGTAGTATCTTAACAAGGAGAGGCAGCAGAGGAGACTTATACAATGTAGCAATGGAAGAGGATGTGTGTCATCATTCTTCAGTGGTAGACATTATGCCACTGGGGGCAAAAGAAGAGCTCTGTGGCATGGAGTGGCAGACTGGAGGGGGGAATCACAATTAGAATTTTAAGGAGTACAAACCATCTAGTCATGGGAGTGCAATATGAAGGAATGTGACTTGCAGTTCCGGGCCTCTGAAACTGTGGAAGGAAATGGGTCAGAACAGGAAGCTATTCAGCCCAGTGTTGTGCTAGGAAAATTATTTGAACCTATCCTTTCCTTTTTGCTGGATTTGCATCCCAAGTATTCCATGAAGTGCAATATGTTGCATGATGTTCATGTCATGCAGCATATTGCACTTCATGGAATACTTGGTCACACATAAAGTGACACTTTCTTAATCCAAATGATTTCCCCCATCATATAGTTTGTTTATTTCCCATTTGTCTGGCTCATCTGTTCTCGATTGTTTTGTACACAGTTGCTTTCTTCAGTCCTTTTTTCCTCCTCCTCCTAAGAAATTTTAATAAGTCAGTCATTCTAGAACATTTTTATTTCTCCAGCATCTTTTCCTCAGTCCTTTCTGTGTTACCATGTCTCAGTCTATACCTCCTCTTTGCTCACAAGAAAAGCACCCCACAGCCTCTTTATCTCTCATCTCTTTCATGAAGAAACTTGTAAGCATCCTCATCTCACTAACTACATCCAATCAGTCCTTGGTCACTTGATTAATTAATTTGACATAAACTTTGCAACTGCTGGGATGAAATGAGTTGTTGGCATTTGTGTGCATATTAAAGGCTATGACATTAAGGCAAGCAAACACAGAAACATTAAATTGATTTGCCTTGTGTGTCTACCCGTCAAAAAAGTATCCACAAATTGTTTCCATATCAGTGGTGCAATGAACTTTGAAAGAGGGCAAGAAGGGGTTCAGATGCTTGATTTTAGAAATTGATCGATTTTGGTGCATTCTCACCCCAAAGGATCTAGGGCTGGATATTTGGGGATGGAGCCAGGGGAAGGAAGGTTTGGGGGAGCAGAGGGACCTCAGCAGGGTATAATGACATACAGACCACTCTCCAAAGCTCCCCCTTGTCTCCAGTAGAATTGATCTCTGTCATCAGGAGATCAGTTGTAGTTCTAGGAGCTCCCTACCATGTACCCTTTGTCAGAGGCAAAAGATTCAGAGCCAAAACAGATGAGATGCTTGATGTGTGGAAGACACACTGTTGTTTCCTGCAAAGTTCCATGGGAAATGTAGTGAGAAAGAATCTCTGCCAGGGAGAAGAGGAAGAAGAGGAAGAAGAAGGAGAGAATCCTTGTCTGGCTGCCAAGTGCATTTAGGGGAGCTGGCAGTGGCAAGAGAGAGCCAAGTAGACAAGACTCCTACTCCCCAAAATTCACTTAGCAGCCAGAGGGAGCCAAGCTCACTGGCGGCAGCAAGAGGGACAAGGAGTCTATCACCACTACCAGCTCCCTCTGACCGCCTCCAGAGCAATCAGCTCCCTCTCACTGCTGCCCACACGCTCAGCTCCTTTTGGCTGCCAAGTGCTTTTAGGGGAGCATGGGGAGCTGACGGTGGTGTGAGGGACCCGAGTAGACGAGATGCCTAGAAAAAGAACCTCTGACATGGAGAAGAGGGATTCTCCCCCTCTTCTCCCTCTTCTCTCTGGCAGAGATTCTTTCTCACTATGAGCCAAGATACAAGAGATGAATTACACGAGGAGTCACAATGTTAGCTGGGAAGCTGAGTTTTAAAAGAGATCAGAAGGCTTTGTCAATTTCCCCTCTCTACAGAGCCAGGGAGATCCCTGCTCAGAGGGTTTGTTAATTTCCTCTTTGCCTCTGGAAGGCTCTGTCAGTTTCACCTCCCCTTCTGAGAGGCAAAGAGGAAATAAACTTTCTGAGCAGCATATCCCTGGCTCTGTAGAGAGGGGAAATTGACAGAGCCTTCCAATGTCTTTTAAAGCTTCCCGGCTAACATTACGAGTAGACATGGGCACGATCCCAAAAAAAATACCGATCAAGCTGTTCGTGGATCTGCTCTGGTGACAACCCCAGATCACCGATTCACTCCGGTCAAGTCCCATTTCCGATCTGGGATCTGGGATCGGAGGGGAGCCCCCCCACATACACTTAGAGCAGATGGGGGAAGAAGTTTTTAACCCGGCGACGAGCTGCCTCCCCTCAGGGAGGGGATGTTTTCACACACACACACACACACACACACAGTTAGAGCAGAGGGGCGGAGTTTTTAACCCGGCGATGAGCCGCCTCCTCTCAGGGAGGGGACGTTTTCTCACACACACACACGCACGCACTTAGAGCAGGGAGGGGAGTTTTTAACCCGGCGACAAGCCACCTCCCCTTAGGGGGGGATGTTTTCTCACACACACACACACACGCACGCATGCACTTAGAGCAGAGGGGGGGAAAGTTTTTAACCCATCCCTGCCTCTCCAAATAGAGACAGAGAGAGAGATACCCCGTCAACAAGTTTCAGCCAGCTTTTTAAAAAAAGCAGGGATAGAATCCTCCATCCCACCCAATTTTAAAAGCAAGCAGCCAAAAGCATATTTTAAACAGGAAGAAAGTAAAACCAGGATCCACACGGATCCTCGCGGATCCTATGGTTTTTTAAATAGGAAAAACACAAATGAAACATCAAATCACATACCAACTTCTTGCAAAAAGCAGGCACTGGGCTGAGAAGCCAGGAGGAGAGAGATATCTCTTTTCAGTTAACTCTTTCAATGCACTGAACGAAGTCAGTCAGGAGAGGAGCGCAAACAGCTTGATAGCTGCTCTCAAAGCAAGGGTTTTTTGAAAGAGTTAACACTGAGAAGAGATCTCTTCTTAACTCTTTCAACGCACTGAATGAACTCAGGAGGAGCACAAAACAGCTTCTGCTGATAGCCGCACTCAAAGTTTTCTCTCTCTCTTAACCCATTCCTCTCCCAATCACTTTGCTTATATTTTTCTCAGAAAGCCACCTTTTCACTCACAACTGTTTGCTTTTCCTCGCAATGGGAAATATGATCAAGTTTCAAACAGAGCTCAGTCATTCCCCTGCCTCCGTTGCCAGGGGAATAGATTGTTGGCGCCTGAATGTCTAGCTTCCCGGTCCTATCACGATCGCCCTGGTCCAGCCCCCTCCCAACTGTGGGATCATTTGCCGTTGAAGACAACGATCCACCAGGTCACGATTGGGAGATTGCTATTATCATGGGGTTTTTTTTATCATAATGGAGATCGTGCCCATCTCTAATTGTGAGTCCCCTCATGTGCTCCTCAAGTAATTTGTCTCTTGTAGCTTGGATCTACATTTCCCATGGAACCTTGCAGGAAACAATAGCATGTCCTCACATCAGGCGCCTTGTCTGTTTTGGCTCTGAGGAAATGTTATAGCAGGGAATGGGTGCTGCTGTACATGTGTGGCAGTATCAGAAGCCACCCTTCATCCTGTAGCAAGAGTGCCAGTTAGAGACTTTTCCTGGCCCTACATTAATCTGGAAAAATAATAACACATAACTGAACTGAAAAATAATAACACCAAAGAAAAACAGGAGCATGCCTGAAAAACTGAGACATTCCACCAGGCCTATGGTTGTGGTTGAGGCACTGGCAAACTCTCTTGCTGGCCCTCTTGCTCTGTTTTCTGCCAGTTGGGATTTTGACAGATCTCTGCCCACTGTCTAATCCCACAATGTTCTGAATGTTTATTTGATCTGTATGTTAGCCATATCTTGGAGTAATTTTGTTTTATTCTATTTATACTGTATTTTATAATGCATATTTATTGACTTTGCTTTTATATAGATACTTATATTATGTTTGTATGCAACTATGATGAGGTAACCCACCCTGAGCCTGCTTGCAGGGAGGGAGAGTTAGAAATTGAATCAATCAAATCAAATTATATCTGAACTGAAAAATAATAATATCAAAGAAAAACAGGAGCAGTGCACAGATCTGAACTGAATACAGAATTAAGAGCAGGTTGCACAACCTACTATAAGGCAGTGGACGACTGGGTACCTGGCTAGAAGTCTGGTTACTATATGGGAGCCGATTGGCCAGGAAGAGATGTTCAGGGACTGTGGTCTGCCTCATGACTTCTTGCTACGTGACTGAGAGCCAAGCTACAAGTGACGCCTGACACAGGTTGGACACTTGTCAGCTTCCCTCAAGTTTTGATGGGAAATGTAGGCATCCTGGTCTTGCAGCTGTAATGGAGAGCCAAGCTGTAAAACCAGGACGCCTACATTTCCCATCAAAACTTGAGGGAAGCTGACAAGTGTCCAACCTGTGTAAGGCGTCACTTGTAGCTTGGCTCTCACACTGAATACAAAAGCTGTCTGGGAATCAATGAGAAAAAGACCCTGGCAGATGTGGCTGCAAGTTTTTTTTCCAGCGTGGCAAGGTAAAGCAACTGCTGCTTTCTGTTACTGAAGCAATTTTTACTTTGGGGGACTTTAAGACAGGAGGGTGTTCATAGTCTTCACAATCATTAATGGTACTTGGTGGCAGAAAGCATGCAAAAACTGGTCAGCGCAAACAAGGCCGTTTCAGCTGAGCATCTCTATGACTAAAATGCATTCAGCAGTAACAAAATGCTCTCCCTTGGCAAAACTTCAGCTAATGGGCAGTCAAATAAACCCAACAGATTCCTGCAATGACAACAAGTTAAGCATCCCAGGGTGCCAGTAGCATAAAGCTGGTCTGTACACTCGGGGCAAAACAGTTGGCTATTTACTGCCCTACAGTAATAAGCTGCTAAGGCCTCTGAAGGCATTTTTGGCACCTGGTTCAGTAAACTGTAATAAACTACAAGTGAGGGAGAAAGAAAAAAATAGCCCAATGTAACACAATCTGTTAAAAACAAGGAGTAATAAAAACAGCACAAAAATGTGGTGAGATTAACTTGGCAGAGAAAATTGAGGTGCAGCGAAAGAACGTTTCCCAAACAGCCACTCTACCTTGTACCCAATTAAAGAGCATTAACGGTATGCAAAAAGCAGTGTGTCTTACTAAAGCCAGCATGCAAGGCCAGAATAAGTCCCCCTTTAATTTACTTTAATTCTTCCATTTATCTCTTTATGGGTGGATGTGCATAGGGGTTCTTTTTCTTTACAGTTTTAACCGCTTCTGTAGGTGGATCTTTTTCTCTTTTTCAGTGTTTGTTAAAAACTCATTTGCTCTGTATTTCTGGTCCCTTTCATCTTCCAATTTAAACAGAATCCATTTAGAAATGGGCAATAGAAATTAAATGACACTAAACAATCACCATATGTAAAGCTCATGAGCAAATTAGTTTCTTAAAGCTGGAGCTGCTTGTGCAGTCTTTACTCTGCTGAGTAGTATTCAACAATGAAAAGAAAAGGAAGAGGTTTTACTTATTCCTCTGGGCCCACTCAAGGGTTTTATTAACCCATTGAAAAGCTTCCTACAAACTTCAATAGGGCCTTTTTGGGGGAGATCAGAGCTGAAATGAATTGGCCATTTTGAGTACACTGACTGGCATTCATGTTCACCATGAACACGGTAAGCAGAAGGCATTGTCCTTTCAAAGCACCACTTTGCCACTTCCTTTTTCAATGCTTTGAGAGACTCTTTATTTTCACTGACAAAAAAACATAACTGTTCTTCAGAAAGAGAAGTGAGAAAGTATCAAGTTGGGTGGGCTTACTGAAATCTGGGCCGATTCCACACGGCTTACCTGAAGGCGGGACGTTGCGCTACATTGCAGATCATGCCGAGAAAAATGTGAAATATTGCGTTTTTCCTGGCATGATTCGCAACGTAGTGCAACTTCCTGGCTTCAGGTAAGCCATGTGGAATCGGCCCTGAATTTGGACTTTATGAAGTCCAGATAAGAAATTCCCTTTCCATTTTAACAGTGAATACATGTTGAAGATCAAAAAAAAAAACAGTGAATACAAATTTAACCTTAAGTATACTCATAATAAGGTTTTGTTTTCAGCACAATGGTTCCAATCTTTTTGGAGTGTGCTCATAACAAAGCAGACACTATTTCATCCCACCCTTGTTTCCATGAGTTCTTAGTTCCAGCTTCTCCTTCTAACCTTCTCAGCCTGAACTACTCCACCCATATCCCAGAGCATGATTGCTGCCATTACAAATGAATTGTCCCTCACCATTCACCATAATGGCACCATTTCTATTTCCTCATGAAGGGATAAACTGAGCTATAGCACAATTCTTCTTTCCATAAGGTATTCAATAGAGAAAAGATCCAATTGTAATGAAAAATTTTGTCTTTAAGATCCAGACATCATTGAACTTTGCACTACCATAGGGGTCCCCAACCTTTTTGACCCTTTAGGCTCCTTTGGAATTCTGACACAGGGCCAAGCTACGCATGACGAATGACACTTGAACAGCAAGTGTATTTCTCCCTGTTCACTTGCCCTCCACTCAATCCACTTGCTGTTCAAGTGTCATTCGTCATGTGTAGCTTGGCCCACAGATAACAAAATGGCTGCTGCTGAAGGTGACACCAACCATGAAATGGCTGTTGCAGAGGGCTGAGTGATTACATATGAAAACCCAAGTGCAGAGGGGAAGAGGAGTAATAAAAAAAAAAACACATTGGAAAAGAGGCACGACAATAAAGCCAACACTGTGGTGGCAGCTGTAGCTGAAACAACTTTATTTTAATCTGTGCAGCTAGTCAAATCTCCAGTGGCCAATCAGAAGCCTTACTAGGCAATAGCCCTACCTGGCCCCACCCACTTCTTAAAAACACTTGGTGGGTGTCAAGAAAGGTATCAGCAGGCACCATGGTGACCATAGGTACCATGTAGGGGCCTAGGGTTGCCAGGTCTCCCTACCTCCTTGGGTGGGAGGTTGGAGGCCCAGCACCTATCTTTTGTTTTCCTCCTGCACACACAGAGCTCCACATGCTCCTGGCCTGCATGGTGATGTCATTTCCGGGAAGTGATATCATAGAGCCAAGTGATGTGCTGCCAAATTGGGCCCAAATTGGCTTGAATCCAGCCACTGCAGAGGGTGTTAGCACTCCCATACACTGCAGCGGCCTGATTCAGCCCAAATCCGGCCTGATTAGGCCAGAATCCAGCCGCTGTGGAGCGTGGGTGCATGCTGCACCAACCGGGAGTGCACCCCAGGAGGCGCGTTCTCCCCCCCACCAGCCAGGGAAGCAGGGGGGTTGGGGGTGGGAGCCGAGGATCCCCTCCCCCCAGCAAGGGACTAGCAACCTTATTGGGAGCCCCTACACTACCATAATAATTTTTCTCGTGAATTTTTCTGTATTGTCAAGAAACTCTAGGAGATGAATTATGGCACAGTATCCACTGATGTGAGGATGTAACCTCTGTCTCCAGTTCACACTAACCAACAATCCACATATGAGCACCTTTAAAAGCACAGGGAGCCACTGCAGAGCTTCAAGTCAAGAGTTCATACAAATGCCTCCTAGTCATGGGTTCAGCAGAAGCTATCTGTGTTTCCATTCAGAAGCCACCAACAGCTGTTAAAGCAGCTGACAGCATGAGTGTTTTGTAATTTTCTTCTGTGTAAGAAAACTTTGAGTGCCATTCTAAGCAGAGTTCCACCCATTATACCAATAGGCTTAAAAGGGAGTAACTGTGCTTAGGTTTGCACAACCAACACCTACTAGAACAATACTAAGCTCTGCTTGTTCTTTCACTTATAGTAAGGGCACTCCAGTTACAAATAGATATTACAAATAGATATTTGTAACTGGTGGTAGCAACTAGATCTGATTCCACAGGCATATGGGCAAGCATCCCTACTGCCAACAAGTGTTATAAATGTTTTAAACAATCCAAACAAAAACAGTTAATGGATAAAAAACAAGCCAGATCCGAACCTAAATAACGTCTGTACCCATCCTTCTTATTTAGGAGTCCCTTGCTCTGCAGGAGTTTATCTTAGGCAGAACATTGCTGTTGGCTGCCTTTCATTACTCTAGAAAAAAAGCCTGTAGTACACTGTACATGTCCTGCTTGTGAAATGTGAGGAATGTCACAAAGCTTGCAGAGCATGCAAGGCAACCCTCTCTTGCAGTCTGTTCCCCCGCTGCCCGAGCTCCTCTGACTCGCGTAAGCTTCTACTCTAGTAAATAAAATGCCATTGACTTGTTCTGTGGTTTTTATTTGAATACCTCCTCTGCAGCAATGAAATACGACTTTATAAAATCTGAGACCTTAATGGGAGAGAGCTGATTTTACATGGAAAGTCTGGGGAAGATTGCAAAGCCACCAATTCTGCCAGGTTTGCAGCTGCTGAATCTTTTACTGCTAAGAATGCAAAATTATAGTGGTTGAAAGAATAGGATCTGCAGCCTCCTTTTCTGCATCTTTAATTAATTTAAAGTGCTATTTTTCTGGTTTCGAAAGAATTGGGCAGACTGGTCACTTCAGTGATTATTGTATTACCTGCAAGCACAGCTCATTTCGAGGGGGAACGCACAGGAACACAGTTCCGGCAGGTCCCCAAAGAGGTCACATGTCAGGTGGCCCTGCCCACCTGACTCTCGGCCATTTTAGGCCTGTTTTGGTCTGGATTGGGGCCAAAACGGCCCGGATCAGGCCTCTGGCAGGTAGTAGATCACTCTTCCGCTCATCAGTGGCCGGATCCTGACCATTTTGGGCCCCCTTTCAGCCATTTTCAGCCCCTTTTTGCCATTTTGGGCCCAATTTCGGCCCTGAATGGCTGGGATTGGGTCCAAATCAGCCAGAATAGGTGACGTCAGGGGATGTGGCATATGCAAATCACACTTCTGGTGATGGCAAGAGACGTGGCATATGCTAATGAGCTATGCTAATGAGTTATGCTAGAGATTTCCTCCAGCTCTTTTTCTACAAAATGATCCCTGCCTGCAAGAATTCATAGGGGAGAGAGGAAATCCCATCACCCCTGCTGCCTCCCCTTCCTTCTTTCTTGCGCATCCCACCCACCTTGCCATCACTGCTTTTTCTCTCCCTTCCAGCTATCCTGTCTCCCCTTTTTCTCCCTCTCTGCATTGCTGCTTTCTGTCCTTATCTGCTCTTTACTTTAAAAAAATGATTTATGTATGAAGTTGATAGGCAGCACCATAATGCCAGCCATGATCTCATGAGATCTCAGTCAGAACTTCTTTGGAAAATCTCTGTTTGGGTGGAGCAGTGAATCAGCTACCTTGTGGGAGTGCATCTTTGTTTCCATCCCTGTACAGTATATTTGTAAATAAAGCAAATGCTACAAAGATGTCAAATGCCTCCAGTGCTCTCTCCTTCAAAGGAACCAACCCAAGTAAGCACAAGACCCTGGAACTTCAGTCTTCTCAGAGATGTGGGGTAAGCATAACAATATATCAGAGCTTGAGTAGACGTCTCAAGTGGCAGAGGGTTTGGAACTGGAGGACCCACTCTGGCTTTGGCATGGAACTAGGCCTAAACTCTCCATAGTTTCTTTTACACTGTTTCCCTCACCTGGTATCACTCCTTGTTCCTTTGCTCAGCAGACTGAAGGCAAACCACACAGAAGTGACAAATGTACTTTCAGTACACTATTTTCTGTGGCATTATCTGATACTTTGTGGCCCTGCTGTGGCTAACACTGGCCGTCGTCACACGGGCATCTCTTCCGTTAAATTTACAGCATATAGCGTCCTACCTGTTATCGGCACAGTAACGTTTCTTTGGGTCACCTAACGGCTCTTCGCGCCACCAGCTGTCCACACCGAAGCACTCTGTTCTGTTCTCTCTAACCGCGCAGAAGCAGCTCCTCCCCCCCCCCCTTTTTTTTTTTTATTATTCTGGCGTTTAATTCCGCTATAACGGAATAACAGCATATAAACATTCCGTTAGAGCAAAACATTACGACCCTTTTGTTTTTCCAACTTTGAAATTATATAAATAGCCCTTTACCCGCAGAAAACTCCCTGTCTGAGGTGATCCCCATCGCTGAAGACTCTGCCATGGCGACTGAGTCATTTTTACTTCAGCAGAAAGTTTGCATTGTGTTATGTTGTAATGGCTTTATAAGGACATAATAAAATAAAAAAAAGGGGAGTCGCAGGAAGAAATGGATTCTGGGATTGAAGGGAGGGCATAGGATGTTGCGAGGCGAAATACATCGATGTGAGGCATTCACACTGAGGTGCAAAATATCGCAACTATCAAGCAAAAAACAGCAATGAGGAAATCGCATCAGTGTTGGAATAAGGTGGGTGTTTGCCAGGAAATAGCGCCATTTTAGCGCTAAAAAAAAGCCCGTGTGACGACGGCCACTATTCTGATGAAATACTGGAGAGAGAAAAAACAGGTTCTCTTACCTTGTTCTGATACCACTTTTCCTCCTGACAGTTAAAAAAACTACTACAATAAGCTCAAATTAAACATTGTGAATAAACCAGTTAATGATGGCACTAAATCTGGTTAATTGCTAAACTAATTTCATACTCCTTAATCCTCCTGTCATCCAGTGTGCCAGGACTGAAGAAGGGAATCTTCAACAAACCTTGGTTAGTCATAGTATCTGAGCATACCTTAGCAAATTGAAGCTAGTTTCTATCTCAGTACTTAAGTGTCTTCATTGAAATTAAACTCTGATTAAGAATCCTATCTGTCTTAGCATATTTCTGTCCCACGCCTCCTCCAGAGAAGTCACATTGATATACTCAGCTGCCCCTTTTCATTTTATCCTCATCACTCACAACCCTGTGAAGTAGGTTAGGCAGATGGAGTATGGCTGGCCCAGGAAAAGAGTGACTAGTCACCCAGAATGAGTCCAGGGATTTGAAATTAGGTCTCCTGGAGCCTAGTCCAACACCCTAACCAATATACAACACTGCGGTTTCTCAATTACAGAAAAACAAGTTGATCTCAACTAATCTGCATTAGTACATAACTAACTGTAGTTGCAGATATCTGTCTTTGGTCATGGTGTGTTGTGCAAGGACAAAAAGGAGAAGGAAATGCACGCACAAGACTGGAAATTAACCAGATTCATGCCCATCATGAACAGCCTTCCATTTATTTGTAACACCTGAATTGAGCCGGAGGCTTGCATTTCTCAACCCCACAAATGTTATCAATCAATGAGGGTGAGTGAGCAGGGCAGAAGCAAAGTGCTGCTAGGAACAAAACTAGGGGAGGGCAGAAGAAAGAAATATAACAATGTCCCATCACGAATGCTGGAAGCTGTATCAGTTGTGTATAATTATTACCCACCGTGAACATCTGAAACAGTCTGATACTGAGTCGGAGCATTTACTCATCGAGAATAGCCCTGTCTGCAATGAAAGGCAGCAGCTCTGAACAGTCCTGGGTAAAGGGCTTTTTTTCCAGTCCAGAGATCTTTTTATCTGGAGAGGCTACGGAATCTGAAACTGGTTCTGGGACCTTATATGTGTATATCATTCATGATATCAGTCACTGAGTTGTGTGAGCCCCGTTATGCAACTTTGGGAAATGCTCACATCTGGAGACAGAAGCATTATAAGACAAGGAGAAAAGATGGCAATGTCAAACCCAATTTAGCAAAGTCTACTGTCAGTTATTCCGTGCCCCCCACCCTAGTCTAAGGCCTATTTGGCAACAATCATGGCTTGAGCTTTTGCACTGGCTGCTTCATACCTCTGGAGCAGCTTCCCGGAAGAAGTCAGGGCCAGGGAGCTCCTACCCTCATGGTTTTTCATTGACGCTGCAAAATAGAGTTATTCTGAAGAGCTTTTGGTGCAGCCTGAGCTGTAAGGTTTTTTCATTTTCGTTTCTAAGGTTTTTATATCTGTTGTTTTAATGATTGCTTTATCAAATTGCTTTTATATTGTTATTGCCTGAGATGGTCAGGAGAAATAAAGGTGGACATAAAAGTACAAGGTTGTAAAATTTAAAATATATAAATGAACAAACAAATCAACATTTCTACTTTTCGTTCAGCCAGTGGGCAGTAACTAACATACCAGTGGGTTCTCTGGCACATGCATCCAAGCTTGATATTTTTAAATGTAAGATAACAGTTTAACATAAACAAATATCACTGGTTTGCTTAGAGAGCCAGATAGATACCTTATATTGGCTCATCTTGTTTTGGTAGAAAAGAATAAAGGCATCATAATTGCCCAGGAAGAATGGAAAGGTAGCTAATTGGTTTTCTGGGAACGAATTCTGGTTATGCATCTCTGCCCACAAAACAGTTTTTGTAGTTTTCGAGGCTACAGATTGATTTGATGGTTCCAAAGCTCTGCAGCCAATTCATTGTCCTTCATGTTGAACTGTATAAAAACAGTGCAGGTTCCCTTTAAAAGACATGGATGAACCAAGGAAACATAGAATCACAGAGTTGGAAGGGGCTTTACAGACCATCTAGTCCAACACCTCCTGCCCGATGCAGGAACAACCTAAAGCATACCCAAATATCCACATAAGACGCATCCATAAGCATCCACATAAGAAAGTGACAATGTTGGAAACACATCTCTGTAAAACAAAAGGATTGCTTTATCTTTGGTAATAAAGGAATCCCTGGCAAAAACACACATAGCAGTGTATTTTTGTAGGCAAATGTGTAATGGGCTATTTTGTTTGCAATCCTACTGCAAATTCCTCTGTTGCCCAGTAAGTAAGCACCACATCACCTTATTCAGGGGCCGACTGGCCATTAAGGCCACTGGGAGGAGTGGGGCTACTGGAACCTTGGCGGGGGCAACCCAACCCAAAGAGAGGGCAGACACTAGCCAGAGGCAGGGGGAAGGAGGACTTGCTGCAGTGTGTAACATTGGCCTGCCCTCACCCAGCCGAGCCTCACCACAGGGAGGGACCAGATGGGCTCACTTAGACCAGTCTTACTGCAGCCAAGGATGGGACACGCCTCTCTGGCTTCAGTGGAGCTTGGCCAAGCACCTCCTGCTCAAGGCTGGCCAGGCAAGAGCTCCCTTCTTCCTTTGAGTGGAGAGAGGAGGGACAGGGCAGGCTCAGGGCATGGCCATTTTCCAGCACCATTTTTCCCAACCTTCCTTGACCTCATTTAACAAAACAGCAAGCTTTTTTTGTCTTGTTGTCAAAAAAAAAAAGAGGTTGCGTAACCCTTTTAGATATAGGAATTGCTTTTGATTGGTGTGTGTGGGAGGGGGGAGTGCTTGATTTCTCTTTTTTCTTCACTGCTATCTAAACACTATTATTCTATCTTTCCCATCTATCTTCATATCTATTGATATGCATTACCCAAGTCTTTCTTTCTGTCATTCTCTACTTTAATTCAGTTTTAATATTGATTTTCCACTATGTAATAAATTTTACCCCATTTTTCTTGAAATTCTGAAATCGGTATATTGTGTATATTTATGTCTTTGTTACATATTCATTCAGTTTACTCTTCCATTCCTTCAAAGCTAGACATTTCACTGCCTTCCATTTTGCTGCAAATATTATTTTTGCCACCATCACCATATACTTAAATAATTCACTGTGTATTTTTGTAATATTGCTTGGTAAGATATTTAATAGCATGTTTTTCAAATCTATCCCAAAACTTAATTTTTAATATCTTTTGCATTTCTTCATGTATCTCTATCCAATATTTTCTTGCTTTCTTACATGTCTACCATATGTGATAAAATGTTGCATCTGTGTTCTGACATTTCCAACATGTTTCATTATATTCTTTGTTTGCTTTTGCTATGTCTTTGGGGGTGATATACAATCTACAAAACATTTAATACCAGTTCTTCCTTAATAGTTGACATTCAGTAAACTTCATTTCTTTAGTCCAGATTTGGGGGGATACTTGATTTCTGTTTCAGCAGGAAAGCACTCATCTAAGACTGCACAGTGGATAGGGGTTTTTTTTACATAAAATGTTTTGGTTATTTTGTCTGTGCTGTCTCTGTCTCATCAGTGAGACAGAAACAAGAAAGAAGGCAATGAGGTCTGAATTAGCCACCAAACTATCCAGTTTTTGACTCTCAGGACTAAAGGCATGGTAGTGTTCAGATGGAGATAAAACATATCACCAGTCAATGGGCTGAGTTTCTAGAGGAATGAAACAGTCTTGATTGGTTCAGTCATCTGAGACTGAGGAACAAGCTGCTGAATACACTTTTGCTTTGCCAGCTCTCTTGACCACTCGATCTAACTTTTTATTCTGAAGATAATTTCCCAGACAAGACAAGGATGGGGAGGAAATAGTTGTGGTATTCAGGAAAAAAAAACATAGGAGCCATGGTAGATCAAACCAAATATCCATTTATTCCAACATTTTGTTTCCTATAATGGTCAAATAGATACTTCTGGGAAGCCCTTAAACATGGCATAAAGGCAAGAGCCCTCTATTGCTATTTGCTTTCATCAACTGTTTTAGGTAGTACAAGAGTTGGACTTGTAGGGAAGGGATAATGTAACTTCTTCCATTCCTACTTTTTCCATTCATTTTTTCCTCTGTCCTCTCTGCCACTGTGCTTAGCCTCTCAGTTGCCAAGCTCCTTCCGCTTGCGAACCCCTCCAACCACCCAGCTGCTTCTCCTTTTTAATCCACACCATCACCTCATTTCATTCCCCCCTCCCCCAGCTGCTCAACTGGTCATCCAAACAGTATTTCATCCCTCCTGGCTGAAACTTTTTTTAACCAGTATTTTGCACACCAACTTTGCCGTGAAAGCCAAGATGATGTTAGGAGAGTTGGTAGTCCTTGTTACTTTTAGGAAGGTTTTGACAAACTTTCCATCTCCACTAGTACTGTGAACCAAGGTGGTTGTAAATGAAGAGAGTGTCAGACTAAGACCACAAAACACACCAACTAACTTTTGGCCAGACATTTTCTTAACCTAGGCAATCTTACATAGCTGCTGGAAGGGTAAAATGGGAGGTGGAGTACGCTAAGGTTGCCAGGTGGTGGCTGGAGATCTTCTGGAATTACAACTGATCTCCAGGTAACAAAGATCAGTTCCCCTGGATAAAATGGCTGCTTTGGAGGGTGCATTCTATGGCATTATACCCCATAGAGGCCCCTCCCCAAACCCACCCTCTCCAGGCTCCACCCCCCAAATCTCCAGAAATTTCATAACTTAGACCTGGCAACCTTAGGCCCCACAGTGTAAAAGCAAGGTTTAAAAATAGGTATAGCCAGTTTGGTGTAGTGGTTAAGAGCGCATGACTCTAATCTGGAGAGCCGGGTTTGATTCTCCACTCCTCTGCTTGAAGCCAGCTGGGTGACCTTGGCTAGTCACAGTTCTCTGGAGCTCTCTCAGCCCCACCCACCTCACAGGGTGTTTTGTTGTGGGGATAATAATGACATACTTTGTAAACCGCTCTGAGTAGGCATTAAGTTGTCCTGAAGGGAGGTATATAAATTGAATGTTGTTTGTTTGTTTGTTGTTGTTGTTGTTATATGGAGTTCAAAGGACTCCACAATACGTGTTGTGTAGGCAAGCTATTATTTTGGAATGGTGAGATGTAACTTTTTCCAGTGACACAACTAAACACAACAGCAGCCTAGGCCTTTAGTTCCTCACACATGTTTGTGTCTACTTAGCAAGCCCTTGTGTCCCAGCTTTCATCTTGTCTCTTCATGTTTCTTGTTTACATAATTAGTCTTGCTCCCTTGCATTTAGATGTATATTTATGCAGCCTTTGAAGGTCTGCATGAAATCAGACTACAGGAAATTGTACTCAGGCTTGTACTTCAGTGTATAATACAAAGGGCAAGGAGGAGGAAGTGAGAAAGGGAGTGGAACAGCATGTTTAAAAAAAAAGCATCGCTTCTTAGATAATGACATATCGATACAAAACCCTTCAAAACCAGTAGAAGGCACCCAGCATCTATGATTTGTTCACCTAATTTCTGATGCAAAGGACCAGACTGGCTTAGACTTGTTCTCACCCATCTTTATCTTGTAAACCCATACTGATCTGAAATAATTCAATGTTTGGCTGCAATGTTTGGCTCCAGTAGTGTTTATATATGTATAGGCACAAATTCCCCTTGCCTCTCCTCCCCCTCAAAGCCCCACCATCCCTTGACCATGAAACATCTGTCTGCTATTTTATCTACTACAGAGTGTCTGGAACAAAGAGGAAAGATTCATGTTTGTAGATTGGTAGGGAAGAATCTCCCCCCCCCCTCTAAATGGTTGCCCCTGCCTGCTAGCTATTCTTTCATGGCTTGTTCTCTGGAGTACTATGTTTGTTTGGACAAGTGTTTCTGGAGCAGCTTGGGCCAACTTACACCACTGACAGCATTCAGATTTTTTTAAAACAAAAGAGAACACATGCCTTCTCATCCTTTTCACTAACTTTGTAAATTGCTATAGCTTGTAAATTGCTACAAGTTTGTAAATTGCTACAGCTAACATCATAAAAATGATTAAAGCAGCCAAACTGCTTGTCCATAGACAAGGTAAAAGTCTCTAGAATATAAAGTGAGCCCTGCTGCATCAGACCAGTGGTCCATCTAGTCCAGCAACTTGTTTCACACAATGGTCAACCAGCTGTCTGTCCCAAATAGATTGCCCATCAACTTCATTGGATACAACTGACTGCCTTAGTGTTATACCCTTCTTAGCTGATTGAAGTCCGTGGGCTGAGACAGCAATTATTGCAATGTGCCAGTCAATTGGAAAGGCAGAAGAGGGTAAAACAGTCTACTCAAGCCCCCTTAAGGGATCCATACATTGTTGGATACTGTGATATTGCAATCATTTCCCTGTATAGACATGAAACATCATATGGATTCCCTGCCTTTAAGCTTTTTAAAAAATTGAAATAGAGATTTGGAGAGGATGGAAAGTGATTTCCAAACATTTCTTCGAGCACCGCCATGATTCTTTACAGGTCTTCAGTTGTCCATTACAATTGGTAGCAACTTTTGAGGGCTCAAAACATATGTTTCCTTTTTTCCCTGTGAGCATGACCACAGTGAGATATAATTTTATCCTGTGATTTTATCCTAGTAAGCTGTCAACCAGGTTAAACAGGAAGTGGTGAGATCTTAGCTATGTTTTTTGAAAACACTATGCTTGGGGCCAGTTCCTCAAGAATCAGCCCCCGCTAAGAACCCATCACTTCTGGTTTGTGGAAGTGACATCATTGGGAGCATGCACAAAAGAAGAGAAGCAGCCACCCCCACCCCCACCAGATTCAAGGTAGGGGGACGTGGCACACCTGGTATAGTGTCATAGAGTCTACCTTCCAAAGTAGCCATTTTCTCCAGTGGAACTGATCTCTTTAGTCTAGAGATTGGCGCCCCTACTATAGCAGCTTTCAGGAAAGAGAAAAAGGACATAGTCAGGGAGAGGGAAATAAGATACCCCCTACAAATCCTTGTGCGTCCCCCACTTGTACTGGCCTGTTTACTGGGTAGTTGTAAAGGTTATAACATAATGTGTGAGAAACACTTTGTACTCTGATTGCACTTTGATTCCTTTCCTTTCTCCCATTGAAGCTTCATGAGTCTATTCTTTTGAGCAGCAAAAATAATTATGACTTAAGGGATGAAAGGCCTAAGACAAATTTGACTATAAAGTAATTTTAGGGTTTTCATCACAAAATAGAAAAGATAGAGCATCTAAAATTGGGAGATCAGAATGACAAGTTAAGGGGGGGATAATAAAAAGAGCTCTAAGTTCCTCAAGAAATGGACGCTCAAGAAGTGTATGAAAAGAAGTATCAATCTGGCCTAGATGGCATGGATGGAGTTGATTGGAATATGGGATATTCATAAATCTACCCTGGCAAACCTGAGAAGGTTTAGCATTAAGCCTAGCCAGGCAAAAAGCCCTCGCATATTGTGGAACAATTCAATAGTATATGTATGAGGGAAGATTTTTTGGAGGGGAAGTACCAAGACATTGAGAACAGCAAACACATCATGCTCTGAACCTGGTACTTAAATAGTCAAGGTTCAGAATATGTCTCTTAACCAGAGCAAAAATCTTGTATTTCCCATAGCTTTTCATCAAGTCTGATGTTGTGCCAAGGATCATCAATTTTCCATCCAGAAGTTTCATCCAGGAGGAGCTAAAGGAATCCAGTCCCAATACGTGAAGATACCTGTTCTTGCTCAATTCCAACTTGAGCCTGAATTTAAATGCAGAAATCCAAGCTCTGGCTTCCAGTGATTTTTGACCCAATTGTGCATGAAGGGCAATGCAGATATGCAATAGGGGGTATTTGCAAGCCTCTGAAGAAACTGAAGGAGGGGATGATATCAGTCCACAGTAATTGAACTTGTCCAAATAGAAGCACCAAATAAAAGAAGGAGGTTACTTTTAAATTAAAAGCCATTTATGTATCTTCCATCTTTGGAATGGAAAAAATTTAAAATGGCTCCTAGGGTCAGCCTTATTAAGTACTGATTTGTGGTGAATGCTCCAAGTCAGTTTTAATGTAAACAAGTATCTGAATCCCTTGACCTCATCAAGCATAAGAGCATCCAAAGGCAAATTAAAGAAATTAACTTTTTTCTTAGAAAAAAACTTCTTATAATTAATTTGCTGTCCCTCCTTGGAGCAATACTGTTTAAAAAAATTAATGATCTTTGAAGCACCACTTTGGTGTGAGAAAAAAGGACAACAATGCATCATCAGTATAAAGGAGAACAGGGACAGTAAATGTGGCCAATTTATTCAGATGAGTGAACTCAGAAAAAATTGGAGACATATCATAGATAGATAGATAGATAGATAGATAGATAGATAGATAGATAGATAGATAGATAGATAGATAGATAGATAGATAGATAGATAGATAGATAGATAGATAGATAGATAGATAGATAGATAGATAGATTAAACAAAATAGGGGCTAGGACGCATCTTTGCCTCACTTCTTTGTCTATTTTAAATAGTCCAGACAGTTGGCCTTCTTGGACACAACACACCTGGGCATAAAGATCATTATGAAATTTCTAGATAAGCCACAAAAGCAATCTGTCTATAGTTGTATTATTAGATAATTTGGCCCATAATGTTGCTCCACAAATTGAATCAAAAGCCCCCTTCAGATTCTTAAACACTGCAAAAAGATGCCCACCTAAGCAGGTATATTTTTCAGCTAGGTGACAAAGCACTAAACAATGATCTAAAGAGGATGAACCTCTTCTGAACCCTATTTGTTCCCAGCCCAGAACTTCCCTAGTTCAAGAGCTTTAAATTTAAGTATCAATTATTTAGTTTACCTTAAGTATCAATTATAAAGTTTACCTAAAGTTTACCTAAAGAGGTAAGCAAACGAATACGTCAATAACATGTAGGATCAGATCTTCAGGCCCTTTTAAAGACTGGGACCATTATGGAATGTTTCCATGCACAAAATTATACCAAGAGAATTTATATGCATAAAAAGAGATGCTAAGATTTTAGCCATAGCTAAAACAATTTAAACAATTCATTGGGAATCAGATCTGATCCAGGGGCTTTCTGGAGGCACAGCTGTCCTATGAGGGACACAAACTCATTCACAGTAACTGGTGGCCAGGTTGGTAATTGGGCTAGGAAAACAGTTGGTATTGGATTCACCATCATCTCTGAAAGCACTATAGAAGTAGTGGCATGTGTCCAACCAGCTGCAGATTTCACAGAGTGGGACTTTCCTGCTTCCCCTTCCTGCAGCTTACTGAGTCCCCTGAAATTTTGTTCCTGAATGATCAGGGGACCAGCAGGGGGTGAAGTGAGGTTTGCAGAGGGGAGGGGAAATTGACAGGAACAGCAGCCCGTTTTTTGACAAATAGAAACGTTCCACCAGAAGATCTGTATGGCTGAATATATGCCACTGAGGAGTACTACCAAAAAGAAAAGCTATCTCATGCAAACAATGCAGAAACATAAGTTCTTTGCCTTTTTCTCTCCCTGCCGGTAGATAAGCCTTCACCAAAGACCAAGAGCCACCAAGCTCCATACAGTGCCCCCACCCCCCATACACACACACACACTGGAATCTATTCTGCACTAGGTAGTCTAAGCAGCTGGATGGGAAGCCTTTAGGTTCAAGCTCAAGCAGAGACAAGTTCCTTCTTGCTGTAGAGACTAGAGCTGTGACTTGGCTGTCAAATTCTATGAAGGGCCCTGAGTGACATTTTTGGCAGCCGCTTGCTGTGCTATGAAACTGGTACAGATTCACTCTGATTTTCTTTCTCACAAATATACATTCAATGAATTGAAGTTGTCTGTTCTAGAGGCAATGAATGCATAAAATGATCGCTTAGAGTGGCTTCTGTCTTCTTTGTGGGCCTATTCATACTATAGTTTTTGAGGAGTCACTGCAAGATGACATTTACTTCCAAGTGTTTTTAAAAATACAATAACCTGCAATTTTTCATACATAAAACTTACTAAAGTAACACACACAGGCAAAACCAAAACAAACTATAGAAACTGTTCAAGTATCTTATGCCTTATGTTGATCCTTTTACTATGATCACTTTACTGCTCGAAGACTAAAGAAGGGGGATCATTTTTTGGTGACTCTTCCACTTAAACAATTATTATGGGAACCTTATGGAAACTTGGCTGAACCAAAGAAGTAGATGTGGATGCCAGTAGATTGAATTGTTTGTGCTGTTGAGGAGTAGAAAAGGGTTAGGAAGACAATACCCTTCATACTTGGTATCAAGAAAGACTTGTTAGGTCAAACCAAGCCCTAGCCACATCAAGGCCTAGCCATATGCATCTGGTATGTAGTATCCTCCATGAATATACACAACTCTTGTGGAAATGAATTCCATCAAATAGTTAATATGTTTTGTAAATAGATACCTCTTTTGGTTTGTCCACTACAGAGATACTACCAATGAACCTGGAGTTTTAACATCTTGAGAGATAATAATTTCTCATTCTCTTCTGTCTTTACACCATTTATAGTATTATAAACATGTTTCTGTCCATGTTCTAGGGGTTTTCTGAACCAGTCGTTATGGGCCTAATAAACTGGAACATCAGAGAATCATAGAACTGGAAGGGAATTAAAATCTGTCTAGTCTAGATTCCTGCTCAAAATAGGTTTTCTACCTATTATGCCCAAGTATCAAGCCACACACTACAAAGCATAGTTTACAACCCAGCAGCAGGACTCTTTAAGAACAAAGAGCCTCAGGTAACACAGCGCAAGCAAGTTAAACTTTGCAAGGAAAAGTACAAGTCTGGCCTGATTTACTTGCAGATTCCTTCCTACAGGTAATGGCAGCTAGTCAGACTATCACCATCAAAAATGCAATCAACTGTGTCCACCTGAAGATTTGTCACCATTTAAAACCATCACCTCAAAAATCAGGGTTTCTTTTTATTCTTTTGTTGTCCCTTTACTATGGTTGATATTACACAGAAAAGATCCATGATTGAAGAACATCAACCTATGCAGACGAAGTTATGATCTGGAAGTAATTAATAAGGACAATAAAATAATAGCAATTATAGCTCTGACCCAAGAAAAGTTCATGCCTCTCTGAGGAGCAGTCATTCTCTATTTCGTTTCCAATCGCTTGGGTAGGTTTTAATCCATGCCAACAGTTTCCTTCTGCACCAGCTAATCATTCATTTCCAAGGATCCAGGACACAGCCTTCTAGTAATGATACAGCTATGTTCTTTTAATAGCCTAAATGGTGTGTGAAGGGCATGTGAAAGGTTCCACAAGCTCTTGACCATCTTAGTTAGCATCAGACCGGTGTCTTACAAAAGCTGGTTCAAAATTTGCTGGCAATTTACAGTAAAGTGCTGTCGATCTTCCAGAAGGTCATTATGGACTTAATTTGGCATACCACTGAGCTCCTTTTAAAAATCCTTCAAGCTCCAAAAAGATAAAATATGTCACAGATTTCAGTGTCTGATTTCAGAACGACCAAGCTCCGAAGCAGTATTTATAAATGGATGAAGAATCAGTGAAGATAGTGGGATGGATCCAATGATCCATCAACAGAAGGCCCTGATGGATGTAGATCTTTCCCAAGTTCACCCTGACCCCCAGCAGCCCCAGCTCAAGTTTATTCCTGGGCTCAATGGATATACATGGTCTAATAGCCATGACAGTCAGAAGGTTGCTGTGGGGAGGGGAGAAGGACACAAAATATCCTTTTCTGGAGGGTTTTTGTTTTTTTGGTTAGCACAGCTCCGCTGATGGAAGAGAGAAGAGTAGGTGATTTCATTCCTTCCCCCCTCCACATAGCAGCTTAGATATTAGACTCTCATGGGGAATAAACTCTCCTGGCATTGGAAACTGCAGCTGGGGGGAGAGGAACATGGGAAAGATCTGTGATTCTTGAGTCCACGGATAGTGGAACTAACCCAGTATAGCTAGACTGTTTGTTGGAGGAAGAGAGACAATTTTTATTTCCTCTTGGTAATACTATAATGGATAACATAGACAATTGCCCAATGTGATAAAACTATCAGAAAAGTGATATAACAAAGACTCGTAAAGATTGTCCCCTATCATTCATATTGAGGTAGGCAGCCTGATCCTAAAGTGCCACTTTTGCAGCACAGGAGCAATCAGTGACTTTCACTACTGTAGCTGAAATATGCTCGTATGAAGCTGAGCAGAGCTGCATGATCAGGAAACCCTGACCCACTCATTTACTCATAGAGTGATAAATGTTTGCACTGAGTAAAATGAACAGGTAGACCTCAAAACATTTTTGTGTGTATATTAAAGTCTGACGCATATCAAATGCCATTACTCTTCCTCAGGCTGGATACTCACAAGGCAATTTTGCACATAAAGTGTCTTAAATAACATACGTTGAGCACAAAAACGCTGTTAGGTCCATGTAAAATGGGGGCAATTCTCTTTTCTCTAGACTGCTCTAGGCTCTAGCTTAATGATCAAAAGTGTTCTAGGTGTTAATGGATAGATGCTGGCTTAAATGAACATTGATTACTATTAATGAAGAATGGCTATTAGCTAGCGAAGCCACCTCGCCTGCTTGGCCCAAAGCTGGCGAGGGACAGTTTATGGAGTGAAATATAGCCAGCACATTAGACAAAAGTCTGAAGTTTTGCATCTGGTTGACAAGAAAGAGCTTTAGAGGCATTCAAGGGCATGCTGTTGCATTTAAGGGAAGTGATCCAGCTTTAAGATTTGCGCTTTTCTAGAGATCTGTTTCCCTGTCTGTCCGTCCCCCCGCCCCGCTTGTATATTTGTAAACATAATATAAAGCACACTCGTACTCTCTTGCCGCATGACGAAGCTGACCATGTAAAAGTCTGCTCCTGGAGAGTGTTAAATGTTATATTATGATCAATTGCCCTTGAAGAAAATGGCCAAGCTGAAACATTTTACAAACCAAAACCCTCTATCACTGCATATTTCTGAGATCTCACCTTCTTGGCTGCTTCTGTAGGTTTTGCACCACAGTTCTTTGTCCTGATACATTGTGGCTTTCTTGGGCCTCAGAGTCCCAAAGTCCCTCTCAAATGGCACAAGGAGCCTCTCTGCTTTTGCCAGTAGCTGGGGAGGGGAATACTAGAACAATAGTACCAAAGGCAGCTGCTGCACTAACGCTAGGACCTCCATGTGGTCCTGATTCTGTCATTTTTATAATGGAGCATGTTGCTCCCTTGTGCAGATGCTAGGAATGCTGCACCATCGTGCAGCATAGTGCTGAGCCTGGGACTGTACCTCAAGGCTCAAATCTCATGTTTGGTTTTAAAGGTTGATACATTCGTATTCAAAGACACAGGGGAATGTATTGCAAAACTGTTAATCTAATTAGCTTGGAGAGAATATCAACAAACATCCAAGATATATTTGTAGTATTGTATATAGCCAGCATGGTGTAGTGGTTAGAATGTTGGGCTAATATCTTGGAGTCCCAGGTACAATTCCACACTCTGCCATGAAGTTTTCTGGGTGAGCTTGGGCTAGTCAGTCTCTCTTAGCTTAACCTATCTCACAGCATTGTTGTGAGGATAAAACGGAGGAGCTGAGCATGATGTTAAAGCCACCCTGAACTCATTGGAGAATGTGTGTTATAAAACTCTACTAAATAAATATACTGGGCTTGGTTTCTAAGAAGCCCAAGCTATTTTAACATAGTGTTAATGCTCTTGTATTACTTTCCATGGAATTTAGGACATGCGTATATCCAGAACACATCTAATTTTAAAATGCTTTGGAAAGACTCCATATCTTGTGCTTCCTCCAGGCTTCTTGGCTAATTGAGCATGAGCGAGTGCTGTTGTGATAGGTATGCAATCACCCAATGAATGGCTCAGCAAATACTCTCTCTGAGCATCGATAAAACGTTGCCATGTTCATGATTATTGGTCACAGTGCAATCCAAGCCCACAAGGGCCATCCCTAATCACAGAAGGGAAAACTGGTCCAAAAAGCCTCATGGAAACATCCCCTGCTAGAGAACAAGAAGAGAAACATGGAAGAGGAGGAAGAGGTGGGTACAATCATAAACCTTGAGGGTAAAATAAATCCTCGAGAAACGGAGTCATTTGGTCTAGAAGCTTCATTCCTGAGCAGGCACTGAGTGTTGTATCTTACCATATTTTCCAGCAGCTTGCTTTATGACAGGTTTATAGTAGTTTTGCTGCACTGTGCTTGAGCAAAAGACACACTGGCTTTTAGCCAGTAAACAATTGCTATGCCCCAAAACGATTGAGCTAACTACCAAACAAAGTTTGAAACAGAGACATGATTTTTTATTATTTCTTTGCATATTTTAAATTCTGGCATGGAAATTTCAGATAGTTTTTGTAAACAGAAAGTTCTAGTTAAGCCCCAAAGTGCCTTTTTGTGATATTGTTAAAACATAATGCCGGGAAATTATCAAAGAACCAACCTCTTACAAGTTAATGAAAGCAGAGTACCTCTAGCATCAATCTAATAGTGATGTGTTTGTTTCTTTGTAGTTTCATTCTGTTTCATTTTCCTTGCTTCCTTAAAATCTTGCTTTGGTCCATTGCAAAAATGCTTGACGTTTGGTGCATATAAAGGAGTATTCTCGGTTTTAACAGGGTACTGATGTGGTTCCATGGGTAAGTCCAGGCATAAGAACTAGCTAGCATCTTTCCATAGCTGAGATGAGAAGGTTATGATAGTTAGGAGAGGGCATGCAATTTGTTCATGCTGGACTTATAAACCAAATAGATTCCTATGCTGATTCTGTTTAGAATGGCAGTTTTCCATGACAATTTGCTATTGACTCTGCAGTTCTCTAGATCTTATCTGGCTTTCAGGTAATTGTAAACCAGAAGACTAGATTATCCACCTTAATAAGTTTGCCAGCCTCTAGGAGATCTCCCAGAGTTGCAGCTGATCTCCAGACTACAGAGATCAGTTCCCCTGGAGAAGAGTGAACTCTATGGCATTATACCTTGCTGATGTCTGCCCCCTCCCCAAACCCTGCTATCCTCAGGCTCTACCCCCAAATCTCCAGGAATTTCCCAACCCAGAGTTGGCAACCCTACACTGTAAGCAGTTTGCTGTAAATGACCCGTGAGACATTGTGCTATTTCATTTTACAAGAGATTTCCAAATTTACAAAAATCTAGATATAAGGGTTACTATAACTGGAACAATAGTGCTGTAATATAATACAAATATCTAATAGATACTGGAGTAAGGAGGAGCACTTCTTAAAAATGAGGGATTAACATGTTATATGTTGGGGAATTGCATGATTTGCTACTATTTTTCAGCTCGGGGGGGTTGTTATGAAGGAAGGAGTGTATGATGAGTTCTATTCTCTGCATTTAAGTCCAATTGATACCAGAGTGCTGTTGAAATGCAGAGTTTATTTCACTGACACAAAGGGCTTTTACACATGGGCTATTTGCCTCCCATTTGGCCCTATACAGCGTTGGATGTTTTTTTCTGATTAATGCACAACATTTGATACCTGCAGAGGTGATGTTGACCCTATACCAGGGCTTGTCCGAGTCTTCTGAATGCTGGTTTCTCCCACTTTTCCTTCAATGAGAGAACATTGCAAATAAACCTTCATCTCTCTTCCACCCACCCAAGATCCACTGTCTGTGTGATGATTGGACCATTTGTCTCCTCTCCCCCCTTTGATCCTCCTCTCCTTTTCCTCCCACTCCACCTCCTTGCGAGTGCTCAGTCCATCCATTGTGCATCATGAGGTTTGATTTTCTAAACAGTGCCTACATTCTATGTATACTCTAGGGTTGCCCAACTCAAGGTAGGGTCTGGAGATCTCCGAGAATGAGAACTCCAAAGATTTCTAGACCTCAGAGATCAATTCCTCTGGCAAAAATGGCTGCTTTGAAAGGTAGACTCTATAGTATTATATACTGCTGAAACCCTGCCCTCTTCAGGCTCCCTCCACCCCAAATCTCCAGGAATTCCCCAACTTGTTGCCGACCCTGCTATACACATGTAATCTCTGCTAACAGTATAATTATTCGGCTCACCCAGCTGCAGCATAGCTGCATAAGCTGGGAGCTGGCCTTTGCAGCCCCGCCCAGAGGGAGAGACAGGCTCCCTTCCCGGGCATATGGGGCTTTGGCCGGGGGCAGAGCCAGGAGCCTTTTATAGGCAGCTCCGCTTTCTCTGGCCACAGTTGCTTCGCACACTTGGCCCACCCACCTCACCCTGTCATAGTGCAGGATTATCCAGCTGCTGTTTCCAGAGCCAGGTAGGAATTTTTTACCCTTTTCCCTGATTGGCTGTTGGGAAGGGGTTTTTTCTGCCTACCTTGCACTGCTGGCAGAGGTTTGAGGTATTGGCCTGGGTGGTGCTGTTTTGGTTAGGTTTCTGACAGGAGAGTTTTGGGAATAGGGTGCGGGCCAGTGAGCACCCATGGGTGGGGAACAAGGTCTGCCAACAGTGCGGTATGCTTGTTGATGGCTACCATAACATGGGCAGACAGACGCCTGTGGGGATCCCCAGGAACAAGGCCTTCCCTCATGCTGTATGGCTGGGGCATTAGGTGCTTGATGGGGGGATCCATTTGCCTGGCTGGCCGGATTGCAGCCATTCAAGGGATGGCCTACACCCAGGACTGTGGGGCTCACCCAGACAGGTCAAGGCGGAGGTCCAGGGGTGACCCTGTGGCTTGACCTGTACTGCTTAGTTAGCCCTTGCTGTGATTTATGTTTATGGTCATGTTAATAAGTGGTCCTTTAGTTCCAAGCCTGTGTCTGTCTCTTCATTCTGGCCGGGGTTGCAATAGAGCACTCTGCTTATAATCACAGCAATTAGGATCACCCTCAGCCAAAACTGCAAGGCTCAGCACATACGCCATGAGGAGATCCCACAAGACTTCACAACAGATTCTGCCTTTAGTAGCTAGGAAGATACTGCCTGAATCTCTTAGAACAAGATGGTTTTAGCCAGAACTTGTATATGCTACAGTTGGGGATGAGAGAGAGGAGGAGAGCTTCTCGGGCAGGATGTTGGTTATTGGTTGCTTTAGCAATTAACAATTGTGCAAAACATATGACATGCCATGAGGTAAGCATTTTCAGAGGTTCTTTCTTCCAATCAGAACTCTTTTTCCAAGGAGAGGGGCTATGCAAACAATTAACATTGGAGAGAAATACGATGCAGAGGTGCATAATGCATCTGATAAAAACGGGCCAAATAAGTGAGTTTTCACTTCTGAAAAGATCAGGAGCAAGATAAGAGTGTGAAAAGGCTCAAAGTCATTTCTTTCCTTCAGTATTGTGATTTCCAATGGCATGCCAACAGTACTGCCAGTCAGCACATAGAACTTGTCTGAATTAATAGTTCTTCAGTAAACATGCAGGTGAAAATATTTTGGCTTAAGGACAAGCACCATCTTTATGCACCTTAAAGTTTACCTTAATCGTCTTTTGACACGTCTTTGACAAGAGACAGGTCAAGGAGGGAGGGAGAGTTCAAAGTGGTCTCATCTTTCCTCCTTTCTTATTCTAGGGGAAATGCTAATGGGACCCCATTCCTTTTCAAACCTATTGTTAAAGAAACAGATGTAGATATTAGCTAACTTTTACTCATCCTTTCTTTTTTCACCTCAGACAGTGTCGAGCCTGTAACATGCAGCCTTGTGACATTACTCATTTTAATCTAATGTTTTTTCTTGGCTTAACTTGAAATTAATATACTCATTTACATCCAAAGCATATGTTATTAGGGAATCCCATTGCACAAACAAATGATATTACTGTAGACTAGAAAGAGACAGAGGCGCTTCTTTCAGAAAGGTCAGATGAAGGTTAATAAGATTATTCTGTTTGCTGTTCGTGGAAGAACTGACTGTGCACAGATATAAATGTTTGTCCCTAATCTCTGTTGCTAACAATGGGTTTGATTCTCTCTGTTCAAAGAGGGTTTGCTGTAGCTTTGATAAGAACAGCTGAATCTTCCACCCAGCTCTTCTGCAGTCAGAGGGCTGCCAGCAGTGGCATTTTAGGCATATATTACAAATTGATGCTATTGATCTGCCTTGTTCCAGCTTTGTGATCCCATGTAAAGTGAAGAGTGAGGCTATGACAAAAAAAGATTGGACATAATATTGGTGGAATCAGTGCATGCACTCGTAACAATGCCAGTGATTAGCAGGTACCATGATATTCCTTTGCTTGGGAAGGATGCTGTGTGATAGAGCTCTGGTTACCAACCTCAAGGTGGGGCCTGGAGTTCTTTCAGAACAACAACTGATCTCCAGACTACAGAGGTAAGTTGCCCTGGAGGAAATGGCAATTTCAGAGGGTGAACTCTATGGCATTACATCTCCACTGACCTCCCTCCCCAACCAGGCACCACCTCCAAATCTCTAGGAATTCCCCAAGCTACAGCTGGCAGCCCTAAATAAGGCACTAGCTAGGTGTTGTGTGTGGTGTCATAATTAAAAGTACATCTATGCCACATCTCCAGGGCTGGCTCTAAAAAGTAGTAAGGTCATTTGGCAGGCCATAGGAAGAAGAAAGGACCTTCTTCCTCAGAGCAATGGCCATTCTTGTTTTACATAATGTACCCAAGAAAGTCAGAGGTAGGTATTTGAACATTTGGAAAATGGGTCCAGTGGAATATAAATTAGGGTTAACATTTTAATAGATTTTATTCCTTATTTATTTATTTATTTATTTAATTTGTATGCTGCCGCTGCAGGGAACCTCCCCATGGCACTTACAAAATAAAACATAATAAAAACATATAATATTAAAAGTTATTAATTAAAACCCAGCATTTTTACCCTGTGTATAAAAACATAAATCACTGAGCAGCTTAAAATTAATTCAACAATTTTCAGGCTAAAAACACACTATTAAAATGGTGTTAAAAGATCAACGCCTAAGAACAGAGAAAACTAAATATACTCATTAATGCAATGTTACTTATGGTAAAATCTCATAAATTTGTGTTTTTTTTTAAACCAGAGGAATCATCCAGAAACAGGCAATATCAAATATGACCTATTCCTACTCTGCTTATGTACAAATGCTAGTGACTGACCTACATGTGTGTGACTAATTACTAACTAGCTTGGGAAATTTCTGGAGAGATGGGACAATGCCTAGGGTTTGCTGAATTTGGAGTGGGAGCTCTGCAGAGATGTAATATCATGCCCTGTGATGGTAGATCCAGGTCAAAGGTCAGCTCTTCCAATTTCTCCCCTTCTCATGAAATCCCTTCCTCTACCAAAATACAAACTGTAATTTTCCAATTTCATATTAGTTTTCCCCTTATTTTTTTCTCCCACATTACAATCCATAAATAAAGATAATGCCATCTATACATGCTCACCATGCAGTAACTAAAAAAACCAGTCAATTTTTCTCTTCAAATTATTTTTTACTCACATGCAGCTTATGTGATGCAAAAGCCATGCAGTCTAGTTATGTTCCACTATCCACTCTCAAAATCCTCTTCAAGTTTTTCTCAGTATTAAGTAGAAAAATACAGCACCAAAGACCTATGAGAGGATGCCAGCCAACAGGAGTTGCATCTCTCTCAATCCCCATCTAGCCTCTAGCTTTTAGTGACTTTAGTGGTTACAAACAATCAGTCAAGTGTGTGGTATACCATAGAATCTTTTCCATTTTTATGGTTTACCATATAGTCTTCTCTCTGAAGCTGCCATTTTCCTCCTGGGAAAATGATCTCTCTGGAGAACAGTACTAATTCCAGGAGAACTCTGGGCCACTCCAGACTCTGGCCACACTCTGGTGTGGTTGGAAACTGCCTGTGGAGACTTTCAGATTCAGTTAACAAATGAAGGAAAGTGCTGGTGTTTGGAAGGAAGGGGATTGGGGTACTAGAAAGTAAGTACCAGCATTCCTAACTCCAGAAGAAACAGAGAATACTAAAAGAAAGTATACTAGAGTGCTTGTGAAAAAAACAAACCATGAGTCTTTAAGTAACTGAAATCTGTGCATGTTCTGATTTTACCTCAGAGATGTTCCGACTAGGGTTGCCAGGTCCCTTGAGTCCCTTGGTGGGGGATTGGGAGCCTGGCACTTACCCTCTGAAGTCTCCCTTGTTTCTCTTCATGTGTGTGCGTAGCGCGCACGCTCTTGGCATGTGCAATGATATCACTTCTGGGAAGTGACATCATCACATGGGTCAAAGGGCAGCCCGGCATGTGCTCCCACACTTGCCAAAGGGTTGAATTGCCCCCAGCAGGCCTGATTTGGCCCAAAACGGGCCCATTGCAAGGCACTGGCATGTGCAGCAGCAGGGTGCGTGTGTGCACTGTGCTGCCGGGGGATTCCCCAGGGATGTGCCCCCCACTGGCCAGGTAAATGGGGTCAGGGGGAGGAGGTGGGAGCAGGGGATCCCTCACCCCAGGCGGGAGATTGGCAAGCCTATTTCCAACAGGCCTATGATTGAGACGATGGCAGCTCGTCTCTTCTGGCCTCCCCTGCTCTGTTTTTTTGTTTTTTCTGCACAGTTTTTAGCAGATCTCACCTGCCTATCTGTCCTGTCTTTCACAGCTACTATATTTAGATATGTGTATTAGATGCCACCAAATTCTTCATATTGTTTATCTTGGTATTTTAGATGATATAGATTAATATTTTTCTTTTAATTTTATGCTGCATTTTATTTAATTTTATGCTGTATGCTATATAATGCTGTTGTAACCCACCCTGAGCCTGCTTGCAGGGAGAGTGGACTAAATATTGAACATACAAATCACCCCTGTGCCATTCTGTTGTTTAAGGACGAGGGGCCATCATAATCTGTGTTGAATTTGTCTCTCAGTTGAGTTATTTTTGCCATCTTAGCAGTAACAATCCTCTTGTTCTGTACAGGAGGTTTATGTGCCATTTGCAAGCTATTAATGACTTTGCTGTGGTAAATCAATTCCAGACAAGTTCATAATATTCTTTTCCCACAGTTCAGTCCAAATGCCCAAGGAAAATGGTCAGTGGCTTAAAAGGCTCCTATGTAGTTAATCATTAAAACTGATGATATGTAAATGCTTCCCTAATTTTTTTAAAACAAAGTATTTGGAATCCAGAGGTTAAAAAATTCAGAACCTTGTAGGGAACATCTTTAACAATACAATGTGAGTAGTTCTAGTTGTGCACATGTCCTTATGTTCTATCTCTGTGTTGTATTGCTTAATTATTATTTGGTATGTATACAATTCAAATATTACATTATTATAGTACAGTGTGAGTAATTCTGTGCACTCCAGTAATGGAGTGGAGTACAAATGCAACATCTTAAATAATAATTTGTGTGTGTATTATTCAGCTTTGCCATTCTGCATTGGTTTGAAGTATGTTTTCCTGGGTGGTTTTTTTTTTTGCAGGCAAAATACTACCATGGCATTTGGGGGGGAGTCAGATAAAACTTTATTAGTGACTCAGGGCCACTCTTGGTTGCTATACCTTTTTCAAAAGAACCTCACCTTTTGGTTCTTTTCCTCTAAATCACAAGTGCACAACCCATGGGAACCCATGGATGGCGAGGAGCCTACACAGAAGATGCTGAGTAGCCCACAGCCCCAACCAGAAACCATAATCTACAACAACCCCCCCCCCATGAGGCTGGGAGAGGGGCTTCAGGCTGATGGAAATCTTTCAGTTGAGGCCAATGTATTGTGTTTCATCATGGCAACTACAGCCAGCTCCAGTGGTTGCTACGAAGAAGTCCCCCTCCCTCAAGATGTTGAAGCTTTCATTGGAGCGGCTGAGATGCTGAAGTTGGAAGGACAATCATAGTCAGGGGTCATTTTGTAGAAAAAGAGCTGGAGGAACTCATTAGCATAACACATTAGCATAACTCATTAGCATATGCCACGCCCCTGGGCATCACCAGAAATATGTCATTAGCATAACTGATTTGCATATGCCACACCCCCTGACATCACCTATCCTGGCTGCTTTGGACCCAATCCTGGCCATTCAGGGCCAAAATTGGGCCCAAAATGGCCAAAAGGGGCTGAAAATGGCCAAAAGGGGGCCCAAAATGGCTGAGAGTCAGGTGGGCGAGGCCACCTGACATGTGACCTCTTTAGGGAACTGCCGGAACTGCGTTCCTGCACGTTCCCCCTCGAAATGAGCCCTGATCATAGTCCCTTAGATTCAGCTAAGACTCCTCTCTTCAGGAGAGATCAGCATATCTCAGGTGAGGTCAAGCTTTCACAGCAATCACAGCATTTTTTGTTGAAGGCTTTCACAGCCAGAGAACGATGGTTGTTGTGGATTTTCCAGGCTGTATAGCTGTGGTCTTGGCATTGTAGTTCCTGACGTTTCGCCAGCAGCTGTGACTGGCATCTTCAGAGGTGTAGCACCAAAAGACAGAGATCTCTCAGTGGGCTTGTCTGGGATATCCTGACACTGAGATATCTCTGTCTTTTGGTGCTACACCTCTGAAGATGCCAGTCACAGCTGCTGGCGAAACGTCAGGAACTATAACACCAAGACCATGGCTATACAGCCGGGGAAATCCACAACAACCACAGCATTTTGCCTGCTCTAGTGGGATCCTGGATGTTTGTTGGAAAAGTCCTCCTTCCTCTGTAGCTGGACAGGACACTGTGATTGTTATAGCAGATATCCCTCAGATATCCCTTAGCAGCTCCTTCTTAGCTTTTCATGGAGGAAATATGGATGGAGGACCCACAGCAGCAGTAGCAGAGGAGTAGCTTCAAGACATACAGGAGCCATTGCTGCTGCGGATACCAGATCCAGGGTCCCCTGTGATCCCTGGCAGCTTCAGGGGATCCCTCCCATCTCTCACAAGCAACTGGCAAATACTTAAACACTTCCAATATCCTCTGCATGCAAGCCTAGGAAAGCTTATCTGAGAATAATCCTCACTGAATAAAATTAAATTTATTTATGAGTAAACAGTTTGTAAGATTTCCTAATCTTGCTCACATTAATACTTTCCACAGAGGCTTTGCTCTGTGAGCCCCACCATCTGATTTTATGCATTATGGGTGCAGGGCATAACCTTCTCATCAGTGACACCGATACTCTCCATCCCCAAACTCCCCAATATTCCACCTTCCAGCATACTACCCCCAACCTCTTACCTTAACATTTCATCCTCAAAACAATTCCCCCTGCCTGCCTTCCAGCCACATCATACAGAACAATTTATTACATCTCATTCTAAATCTGCTCTCAGTATACGGTGTCTTTTCTCTCTCTTGCAAACAAAGCAACATCTTAATGGAGAGCTATATATGGTGTAGATGAGAAGTGCCCGTCCTTCTTGGCCAAAAGGTCATTCCAATTTGCATTGCTGAGATCAATCATACTCCACTTTCTTCTTCTATCACCAGTCACTTGGGGATGTTGCAAAGTATTTCCCCTCTGAAGATTACGCAAAAGACAATTGTGAATAGTGGAACTTTGATTTCAGTTCTGCTTGAAGTTTACAATTTGTTCTCAAAGCCAGAAGCAGCTATATTTTTATCCAAGCCAAAGCTCTTTTCTTTCAAACTCTCACTTTGTTCCATGATCTACGCTAAAGATTAAAGGGTATTGTGTAAAACTTCATAGGTTATGTTTGGGAGATTTGTCTGAAATCATTAAAGTGAAAGCAGGAAACAACCAACTTAAGCATCATCAGGCCAGAGAAGGCAAAGCAATGCCTGTGGCTATATCCATGTGCCAGATAGCTTGTCAGTCCTCTGCTAACCAAGCAATGGTCTATTGATTCCTCCTATCAGAGGTGATACAGTACTCGTTTTTATAAGAATTGGAGCTGCAGTCTTACCAAAAGGAAACAGTTTGTTACAATGAGACACAGATTGGAGTCCAGGAAACAAATTCTGCAAATTGGAATGGGAATTGAAACACTAGCATATCTGAGTGACGTTTGGGGGTTTGGGGGCAATGCTCTTTACACTAAAGTTGCTCCTGCAGAAACAGTGTGATTTCCCTCCCCTCTCAAACTGGTCTTTTAGCTATTCTAAACTCATATAAGACTTAATTTTGTGAGAGAAGAGTACATTTTGCTTGTATTGCATTTAGAGTTCTGATTCCACAGAAAGAAAAAAATGAAGTTCCAAAATGCACTTAGGATTTAAGAAAAAGAAGACAGCACTAATGAGTCGTTCTATATAATGTCCTATCCATACTACAACTTTATATGTTTAATTTGTATGGCATTAATTAAAAGTTTTCCTCAAAGAATCTCTGGAAGTATAGTTTTGTAAGATGTTGACAATGGTCAGAGATTCCCTAGTCCTTTCTGGGGCCATAGCATTATTACTTTAGGCCTACAAACTTGTAGCATGCCTGCTGAATGCATGGATACTATTTTATGAGTGAAGAAAGAAAAATATTTTATTTCTGAAATGACATAAATCAGGGGTTCTCGGTGTTTTGAGCCTGCAGGGCACCTTTGGATTTCTGACACAGAATGGTGCATGCAACCTCAACGCACCTGTCAGAGGAGGCAGAACCAACCACAAAATGTCAAGGAATGAGTTTATGTAACTCATTCCTGAAATGTTAAAGAGTGACTATTAAAACTATGTAATAGTAACTCTTTAACATTTCAGGCAGAAGCTCTGTTTAATAGGATGCCTTTTTAAATGAATATATTGTTTTAAAAGATTTTCTTCCATGCGCCCTGTTTATCTTATTTATGCAGCCAGCGAAGATCCCTGGGCTATGGTGGCAGCTGCTGCTGAAGCAATGTTTTTAAAAAATCTGCACAACCAATCAGATCTCCAACAGCCAATCCGACAACAAATACCCACCTCTTTCTAAAAACACTTGATGGGCACCATGAAAGGTGCCATCAAGCACTAGAGTACCCATGGGCACCACACTGAGGACTCCTGACATAGTCTATATCGTCACTTTAATGGGCTCGAAGCCTGGATTGGACCCTCTATGGGCCCACTATGGACCCTCAGATTTTGGTAAATTGTGCCTGTCCCCCATGCTTGGCATTTCCTCTTTCATACAATTATAATTCCCAGGATGACTTGGGAATAGGGAATGACTATTAAACCAGTTTAAGAATATCAGCACATGTAATATATCAACACATTAATGCTGAGGATCACTGCCAATTCCTGTTTCAGTTCAATGCCATCAGTGACGTTGTTAAAACTCTAGGAGGCATATTATGCAGGCAGATAGCATGCATTGTTACCTCCAAGAGTTGCATGAGCACTGCCAAGCTCTTAATCCTCCAAGCCTTTCTTTCAGGCAGCATCATGTGTGAACCCTTCTCGCATTACCTTTTTCAATAAACAAGTGTTTGGCAATTGTGACAGGTTGCACTTTTTAAAAGTTTAAAAGTGCTGTACAAACAGCTGAAGGACTGTGAAGGGTTAATGTTTCACAGAAACAGAGAGCTTTGGCTGACAGGCTACCCTAAGGAATCTGAATGGGCAGCATGAGCTGAACAGAGAAAGTCTTCTGAATTAGATACTGAGGAGAAGGGAGTCTGATTTCAGCCCAACTGAGGGCCAAGCTACAAGTGATGAATGACACTTGAACGACAAGCGTATTTCTCCCTGTTCACTTGCCCTCCACTTGTGCTCCACTCAATCCACTTGCCATTCAAGTGTCATTCATCACTTGTAGCTTGGCCCTGAGAGGAGTTGAGTACTGACAGTTTTGAGATTCAGCCCTGACTGACAGCATGGACAGGAGAACTGGGGGAAAGTTGGCAAGGAAGTTTGGGAAGTAGGCACAGACTACTTCAGAACAAAGAAAGAGGCTAGATCTTCTAGTTAGAGGAGAATTTCCCTATGCAATCAAACAGGGAGTTAACTTGAAGAGTGAAGAGATCTCAGGTTTGGTATGGATAGAAACTGCCTTTGGAGACTTTAAGAGTCAGTTAAAAAATACAAAAAAGTACTGATGTTTCAAGAGAAGGGGTTTGGGCACCAGAAAGAGGGCACCAGCCTTCTCTTGGAAACCAAAAAGGGTAAGAGAACACTCAAAGAAAGTGTCCTAGAGTATTTGGGAAAACACTGTAACAGAAGCCTTTCAACATAAAGATTTAAGTAATCATGAAGAACTTAAGAAACTCTCATCTGAAACATTAGACTTTAAGTCTTTCCATGTACTGATTTTACCTCAGAGCTATCAATATTGAGTTACCTCAGAAATTTTCAACCTTGATTTCATCTGATCTTTCCCATCTAGTTTAAATAAAATATTTTATTTTTGAATTTAAAAACACCTATAGTGCTATTTAAGTTGTTTAAGACAAAAGGGGGGCATCATAGCAAGTAAATGGGAAGCTGTTGTGAATGTCCATTGTGTCCAATGTCCAAAAATCTGATGTTTCAAACTGTTACACAAAATGTTTGGATTAGTGGGCAGTTGACTCTCTACCTGCCATAGGAATGTATTTCCAAAACTACAGTAATGCTTTTAGTGTCCTTTCTTGTCTGCTTCAACTTGCTGTCCCAGGGCTCAGTTATTATAGCCTTATATTATATATAACTTAGATCAGAATAGTAGTCACTGTTAGAGGCTCCAGGGACCAATTGCGCTAGCTTTGGCTCGTGACTGGCAACTGCTTAAGGGCATTTCCCCACAAATATCAATAAGAATACCTTTTATGGACTGAGCCATGCACCACTTGAGAAAATTGTTAACATCTCATTTTATTTCAGTACTGTTTCATTTTATCCTGTTTGTCCTCTGTGGAGCTCAGGGCGGCATACAAATTTCTCCCTTCCTCCATTTCATCCACATACCAATTCTTGTATGGTACATTAAAATGACAGAGTGATGACAGATTAAAATGACATCACTTAGTGAACTTAATGGCTTAATGGTGGGGGGCTCAGCAGAGTTGGCAATGGTTAGTACTTGGATGGGAGACCACCAAGTAAGACATGGGTTGCTATGCAAAGGAAGGTAGTGGAAAATCACCTCTGCTAATCTCTTGCTTTGAAAACCCCATGAGGAGTTGACAAGAATTGGTTGCAATTTGACAGTACTTTATTATTTTTGCTGTTATTGTTGTAAAACCATAGAGTTTCCACTGATTCCACTGAGTGATGCAACATCACTTCCAGGTTTTCTCAGATGTGACATCATGTCATGTGCACTGCTGATGATTTTTTTCCTCCCACCACCCAAAGGAGCAGTGGTTTTCCAATCAGCCGTGGCAACCCTGGGCAGGAAAAAGTCATCATGTGAAGGCAATTTCAAAAATCTCCATGTGATTTAACTAGCCTGGAGTCCCTACAGGCATAAAAACTAGCAGGGGATGGTGACTGAACCTTGAAAGTTGCCAATGTGGTAGCCTTGTCAATGAAAACTTAACATAGAATGTGATACAATGATAAAGGATATGAAGGAGTAAATTATCTATCTATTTTAGACCCTTGTTCCTGGCTACTGGCAACCGGGAAGAAAAGAGGCAGCTGCTGGTGCTGAAATATAAATCTCCCTCTTTAGATGCATGGCTCTTTTATTATGTGCCTTTTCTTTGCCCCCCCCCCCATTACATGGGCAGTGCCGCAGGTTCCACAGTGCAGCTGTTGTTTTCCTGACACCTGCTGGCAAATGGCCTGTGACATTCAACCGTATTAAGTGCAAAGTGTAACCAAAGAACCAAAGCTTCTTGGAGGAGGACCAAATTCAAACAGAGGCCTCTGGAACCCCATCTGGAAAGTCTTGCAAAGGTTTTCTTTGATTTTTCTTTGTAATCAATGAATGGTTTCTGAATAAAGAGAAGGGTAACTAGGCACATGCCTGCAAACCATGGGAGACTTTGGGAGTCAGACATGGTAGGGAAAGTTGTGACTGTGTCAATATCACTCCTGCCTAAAACCTGAAAGTAACATCACCAATACTTTAGCATACTGTCAATCTCTAGACCAGCAAAATCCTAGAGTGTTGTTAATGTCACTGTCATATTTTAACTGGAAGTGACATCAACACATATACAATGTCTTCCCCCCATCCCTCATTGCTCATTCCAGCAGCAATGGGAGACAGGAGCAGTGGTGGGAGATTACCTGCCATAGTTCAAAGAGGTGCATCAGCAAAGGGATAGGGATTATAGACTATACTGCTGTGCATTCACTGTTACTGTCCTTTATTACATCATGTCAAATTGTTTGTGTTTTGTGTCACGTTTCAACAATGTATCTGTATCAAATTTCTACTTCTTTTCAAATTTCTGCAATCTATACCCTATTGTAGTATTTATTGAATGTCTCAGTGAGAAAGGCGGGCTGTAAACAAACAAATAAACAAACAAACAAACAAATAAACAGCAGGTGAATTGGCAAGTCTGATGAGGAAAATCCGAAATCCCAATTCTGAGTGCATGGTCTGAGTATTTCTGTCTGGGATATTTTCTGACCAAAATATGTCCTTTTTCCTGAAAGTACGTTTCAGACGTGAGTCCCCATGATCATCACTGCACCTGGTTGCTCCTAATGTGGCTGCACCACTTTTAACTGTAGATGACAGCAGGGCTATGCCAGAAAAGAACGCAATCCATATCCTGGCAAAAGTAAAGTCAGCTCTGGCTTCTTCATGGCTTCTGTCTTTTCTACTGATGCAATTTTTCATTTTCCCACGTCAGCAAGGATTGCCAATCTGGGTTGCCAACTTCAGTTTGAGAAATTCCTGGAGATGTAAGGGTGGTGCCTGGGAGAGGGAGCAGAGGGTGCTCAATGAGGATGTGATGCCGTACACTTCTCCCTCCAAAGCTGTCATTTCCTGCGGGGGAAACAATTTCAGTATTCCGAAAATCAGATGTAGCTCTGAGAAAACTCACATACAAATACATGAACCTGCCTTATAAATATTATCTCCAAAACATATTTGAGATAGTTTCCAGATGAAATAAAAAAGATAATAAAACTACATAACAAGGTGAAATTTAAAAAAAACAAAATTTTGATACTCGGTTTGCTCAGTTATTCTGTTTTCATTCAGGCCATTTAGTCTGGAATGGACATTTCATTCCCCCAGTTTTTGTAAAGAATCCAGATGACACCACGGCTAGCCCACTACACTCTAATGTTGGATTTCCATCTTTTTTCAGGCCCAGTCTGTAGCAATTTTTCAACAACAACAAAATTAAAATGAAATCGCAACATAAACTTGCCATCATGTATTGGCTAAACACTACTGAGGATCTTTTAAAATGTTACTCTTTCCCTCTTTGTACTTTCTCATTCATAACAACCAAAGGTTGGAGCCCAACTAACAGTACAATCCTAAGAACATTTTCTTTGGAGGTAGCACCCCTGAGTAGACTCCAGTTGTTTCTGAGAAGACCTGTTTAGGATTACACTGTACATTTTCTGTCAGTGAACTGGAACTTTCCTGTCTCTTCCTTCCCACTGCAGGCCGCTGGTCTCCCCTAAATGCTGCTGCTGGGGACAGTAGACCCGGAAAAACAACATGCAGGGGGATCTGCAGTGGTAGGAGAGATCAGTAGAAATTGCCCCCCCTTCCATTAGCAGAAAATTTAGTCTGGATCTGACTCCCAAGGTTTTGGTTTTTTTTAAAAAAAAAACAAAAATGGAGGAATATATGTGAACACATGGGAAGAATACCCTGTGGAGTCTTATCACCAAATTACCAACTTACATTTTTGTGTTTACCTTTTTGTTTTGTTTTGTTAATCCAAGCCTTTTGCATCAGTACAGCGGCTCTTTCAAGGTAGCATGCACCCCTTTATTTTGCTAGGGTGTAAATTCATGTTTATTTCCTTTTTTGAAAATAATGTGAACTATTCCCTCCTGTAGCAATTTCTCACTCATCATATAGGGATGAAATATCACACTACTGGCACTGGATCAGGGCTTGCTAAATGTAGAGCTAAGAGTAAAATCTAGAACTTTTCAGTTATTTGGAAAGGCCCCAGTACATGCACAGGAAACACCACAGATGGTCTACTGTGTTGGGGTAGTCCAAGCTCTGGATGACATAGAAATAGCTTGGGTTATTAGATACCCCATCTCCAATGCTCTGTGTTACAGCCTATTTAGTTAGATACGTAGGAAGGAAAGAGTTTTCAGAATGCCTAGCTGTTACCCTAAGTGAACTGTTTCCAGTATCTCATCTGATACTCTGGTGTGATTGCTGACTGCAAGGAAAGACTGGTTGCAGCTGGATAGCTGTCTTTCCAGGGAAGATATCCATCATTATTGATATCCTGACTGTGAAACATCTGATAAATTTTCAAGAAACACCAGAGTTCATGGAACAGAGTTTATTAGTGATTGTTTTGAGGGCCAAACTGAATGTGATAATGGTAGCCATGTTTTTGTTCATGTCTGCCTTCCTTTTCCAAAGTCTGTCACTTAAATTTCCTTTCCTCTATTTTTGGGGGAAAGTGGGGTAGGTAGAGCAGCAAACAGTTATATTTCATTTGAGGTGGGGCTGTAGCTCAGTGGCATAGCATCTGTTTTGTTTACAGAAGGCCCCATGTTCAATACCTAGCATTTGACTTACAAAGATAATATAAGAAGTAATTTAAAATATTTATATTACATCTTTTCTTCTGGCTCAAGGTAGCAATGTAAAAGGCACTGAAACCCTGGACAGCAATTGCCAGTCTGAATAGACAATATTGACCTTAACAGACCATGGGTCTGACACAGCAGAAGATAGCTTCATGTATTCAGGTGTGCTCAAACCTAGGCCCCAGTAGCCCTGATGAATAGAAACATGAACCTAAAACATGGTTGGTTGTTGGGGGTTTTCTGGGCTGTATTGCCGTGGTCTTGGCATTGTAGTTCCTGACGTTTCGCCAGCAGCTGTGGCTGGCATCTTCAGAGGTGTAGCACCAAAAGACAGAGATCTCTCAGTGAGAGATCTCTGTCTTTTGGTGCTACACCTCTGAGAGATCTCTGTCTTTTGGTGCTACACCTCTGAAGATGCCAGCCACAGCTGCTGGCGAAACGTCAGGAACTACAATGCCAAGACCACGGCAATACAGCCCGGAAAACCCCCAACAAGCATCGTTCTCCGGCCATGAAAGCCTTCGACAATACATCTAAAACATGGTTGTTGCCCAATGAGTTTGGCTGTAGGTGTCAACTTTTGGTATAGGGTGAAATTTTCATATGGTAGTACTTTCAGAAAAGCAACTCCCTAGTGAGAAAGTGATGTGATACATTATCACGAGAAGCTGATTTCTTTTGTATGTTGTGGGTTTTGTAGTAAATCAGCTAGTTTGGAGGATTTGGTTAGATGGCCCATCCAAGGATTGTTGAGAATTCAGCTGAATTTTGATCCCAAGATTTCTCTTCTAAACTTCATTGTAGATATAGTTTCAGAGTCTATAAGGACTTAATGTTGTGTCTTATTATGTTTCATATAACAAAAACAAGATTTGTTTTTGGAAAACAATGATATATAATCCAGTTCAAGTAAGTAAGAATGGCTGCAGAAAATATTTGAGTTACCCCTGTGGCAGAGTTAACCGTTAAACACAGATCCGCCAAGCTGCCTACATTTCCCATCAAAACTTGAGGGAAGCTGACAAGTGTCCAACCTGTGCCTTTTGTCACGTAGTTCCGCTCCCAGACAACTGATAGAGGCATTAATCTGTATTATAAACTAAGATTCTTGATGTGCATTTGGACTGCATTATATGATGAATACATAGAAATATGAAAGATGATGGGTATGGTTTGGCTTCAGTGGTGTAAGGTGTATTATATTTGTGTTTAAACAAATCATTAATTCAAAAAATATTGTGAGGACAGTACCTCTTCAGAAATGACCAGGTGAATCAGGCTCAGCAGAACCATCACTACAGATTTGGAATGTCTGCTACCAGATGGTCCTGGAGAGTTAGCTGGTACCCCCGGAAATGTAAATGTTTCAACCTGAAAAATTCACTTTCCCCCACTTTCACTTTCCCTCTTCCATGTCCATTACTCAATTTTATCCTGGGGCTCAAAATAATTAAAAGTCAAGGGATCTGGGTAAGCTAAGGGGAGGAACAGTCCTTCTGCTTTTGAAAAGGAAAATTGGACTCCCCTCAGGTGCCGCTGGTGAGAATCTATCAGTCATGAAGGCAGCATGTGTGAGCAGCTTTCACTTACACATTCTGTAATATCTTTGGCTCAATAAATAGGTTCAGTCTCTATTTTCAAGATGTACATTCTTCTGGCTGGTTTCTGTTTGATTCTTGCCTTTGTATTTTTAACTACTCATCAATCTCTCTCCAGATTTTCAGTATCTTCAAATTCCTGGTCCTGAACACATACACGGACATATCTAAATGTAACAATGATAGAACCCTAGATTGCATACAATATTGCGCAGATACATTGGTCATTGGGTCCATTCTAATGCTATTCTTTGATGGTCCAACAAGTTTTAGGATTAGAATGAAAAGTGCTTCATCTGTTTCCACAAATGTGTATTTGTTTGCAGACTTCTAAAGATACCATGGAGGATTCCTGCAAATGAAAGTGGTTTCTATCTTAAGAGTGTGATCTTCTCACATCCTGTGGCATTCCAAAATGCCTGTCAAAATGCTGGTCCTGGTGACAGGAAACCCTCAGGAACAGCATGAGGAGGGAGGGAGAAGTCTGAAGCAGGTGGTAGGAATCAGAGAAAATCACGTCCATGGAAATCCTCCACTAGATTTAACTCATTATGTGTTCAGGTTTTTTTGACTTGGTCAACTAAAAATCTAAAACATGAAGTGGCACTGAGTGCTCAAAAACAGATATACTGTGCAGGTCTCCTCCTCAGAGAACTGGGATTGGCTGACTGTCAAGTGTACAGTCACTGCTGGCGCCAGGGTTTCTGGCGCCTGCAGCCACCCCCAACAGACTGCGTGATGATGTCATCGTGCGATGATGTCATCACGCAGTGCAGGCCAGGAGCATTGGCCAGCAGATGGCTGGGGTGGCGGGTGGAGGCTGCTCCACGCTCTGCACACCACCCCGGCAGTGACTCATGGCTGCTGCACCCGGCTGGGGGCATGTGGCGGCAGCAGTGACACAGGGCTGGCTGGCTGCAGCAGCTGCGGCCCAGCCATGCCAGCTCCGCGGAGCGCGCCTCCGCCCTGACACCCCTCCAGCGCCCTCGCGCCCTGAAGCCACCATCTACCTGGCCTCAATGGGCACGCCGGTCCTGTGTACAGTTGGTAACAAACCTGGGCTTGTTGCTGTGCAATATGTGTAAGGGAAATGCAAAGGACATTTGACTTGCTCTTGTGTCATGTACAAATACAACTGACACAGGAGAATTCAGATATACAATGAGCTCAAGCAAGTTTTACCTTTGTTTAAATATCATTTTAAAACTCCTCTGATTTAAACCTCAAGTATCAAAACAATCAAATACTTGTAATTGCACTTGTGCATATTTTTGATGGCCTCCACGTACCCCATAATTAGCTTTATAATCACTGAACGCACATTCTGTCATTATTTTTCTGCAGAAGCTAGCAAGCAGTACACAGGTGATTTGTGCTAGCAGCAAATATGGTACTCTGCAAGACTGGGGAAACCTGTTTCGGTAATTGGGTCTGTTCTCTTTAAAAAGGTCCTGTTGGTCTAGAGAAGACGTATTCATTGAATCACTCCGTTCTGTATTTAAATTCTGTCATCATGAGTAGCAATTGAAATTTAGACTTAAAAGTTGTCTAGAGATGGGCAAATCCTTCCTAGTTATTTGTGCACACATTTCTACCTTCCAGAAAAATGTAATCTCATGGTTGTCTACAAATTGTGATATATACCATTTTTTTTCACAAGGTTTAGGATTTTGCACAGTTATTAATCTCAAATGGAACAGCCTAAAAATACACTTAGTTGCTATGAAAGCTTTGCAGAGACAAGCTACCTCTGAACCTGATAGGTTTGGTATACAGTGTCAAACAGCATGTGCAAATGTAAAGGAGCACACATTAAGAGTAAGGTTAACATGCTGGAAAATGCTAAGACCAAATGGTACCACCACAAGGCATCTCCAGAACATGCCTTTGTACATTTGCAACATGCATCAGATTCCATGACAGGAAGATGTTGGCTGTGCAGTAGTAAGGATGCTGAGTTGATTAATAGTGACAAAAGCTGTATTAATAGAACTGAAAAAATCAATAGGAAATAGAAGAGATAATTTAGCTGCCTTGCTAGTTGAGGGAGAGTTCTGGAGAGTTCTGAGAAGGAGGAGGAGATTACTCTGAGAGTAACATTCCGCAGACAAACAAGGAGAAAACCCTTTATTAGAAGGAAGGTACTCCTTCTACAGTCCTGTCTAACTAGAACTTGCTGCCCCATGCAGGATCTTCTTCTGTTCTTCTTTGTATACAATATATTGAGAGACTCCAACATACTTTACACAGAATAGCCCAACAGTGATTAAAGACTCGTCTCTCTTGCTTTTGTCAGCAATTGCTTTGGCCAAATACAGGAAGAATAGGATTTTTTGCCTGTCAGTATGCCAAAATAGCAGACTGGCAGATCTTGGTGAATGCAAAATATTATTCCTTGAGATAGTTGTATAATAAATAGCCTGAATCTCAGTCTAGTTGTAGATTTTTCATCTATGGTCCTGGCATTCTTTCTGTCACCAGATGATAGTTTCCATCTAGGTGTACCATGTGCTTAATGAGCTCTTGCAAAAACGTGACCAGATCAGGCCCCTTATTGTCTTCAGGAATCCTCAACACATCTACTTTACTCCTTCTAGAATGTCCTTCCAAATCAATAATTCTTTCTTTGAGGTCAAATTTTCTGCTGCAGCAGGATTCCATAACAGAGTCCATTGTATTATCTATCTAAAACATTCTCTCCTGTAAGGTTGTACACTTCAAAAACATTCATATTAATTTTGGGTTGGAATTTTGGGGGAGACACTGATTCTGTTATCCCAGATTTTCAGGAGTGTCCTTACTGATTCAGGATTCTGTTTAAGGGTCCTCCCCCACCCTAGATTCTAGAATTTTGGGACCATTTTTTTTCATTTCCACACATTTCCTGCCCCAGAGGCAGCAAGAGTTGGGAGGGAGGGATAAAGCAAACAGCAGTTAGTTGGCATCTCTCTTCCCTTCACATTTTAAAGGACCATGATATTTCTATGAGAAGACCCTGAGTTTTGGAGGCCAGGTCTACTTCCACAGAAAATAATAGCCCTTTAAAACGACTAACGGCTGAGCCAAGTAACAGCTCATAGTCTGGTAGACCTAGCCTCACAGGAATCCAACAGTCAATCTGCTATTTTCTGGGTGAGGGGCAGGCTCTGCCACCTCCAATTTCAGGGACTCAAACTTTAAGGAATGCCTACACTGTGGCCCCAGAGCCATCAATGGGGCTGATGCCAGCCACATAAGTCTGGGGCAAGTTCAGTGCTTTCTTTTCTTTGAAGGTGAAATGGGGTAGACCCAATACTTTTATTTGCATCTGGAGGTCAAGTCTACTTAACTATCAGCTGTTAGTCTGCTCTGCTGTTAGAGGTATTCCCTGGTCCCTTTAAATTTTAAAAGGGCTATTTTCTATGAGGATAGACGTGGCCTCTGGAGTCTTCCCATAAATTGCTACCAAATAGCTCTTTTCCAGGAACAGCTGGCTCCTTCTCCCTCCCCTCTCCTGGCTTGCACAAAACACTCCCAACACAAAACACTCCCAACACAAAGGCTGTTTCCACACGCTATTAAAGAGATGGCCCACTCACCGAACTCTGGCGGGTTTTCTCACTCACTTCATACGTCTCCGATTTCAAAGCAGAAGCAAGCTGTTTGACTTCCATTCTTTTCAGTGTCTTTTCGGGGCATATAAGAAAGGACAACAGGAACTTAGTACCAGCTCATCCCTGCATGCATTCCCTCTCCTGATTTATATTATGTCAGAGAATCTTCATAGCTTCCAGATGACTATCTAGCCTCTTCTTACATACTTCCAAGGAAGGAGAGCCCACCACCTCCCAAGGAAGCCTCTACCACTGAGTGGCACAGGTGTTTTACTCTGCTCTGCCAATCAGCATCTGAAAAGTTCCTGAAGTGCTCCCCCCACAGCAGTAGGGGACAACTTAGTCTTTTTAACATAGATGAACTCAGTGGGACTAAAAGATTCAAGTATTATATAATTTTGGAGCAGTACTATACCAGTGCATGAAAGACAGGCTATCGCTCAACTGACCTGGTGATGTCATATCCTTCCCTATTGTTAGGCTTCATAGTTCAACATGTTTGAATCAGGATGATGCTTTTGAATAAGTTCTTTATGGATTTTTAAATTTCCCCCATAGATATACAATAATTCTCAAGAAACCTTTTGCTACCTTTAGAACAGTTACGTGCAGCTGCAAATACAGTATTTGGTCCTCTTGATGGTGAACTAATAAGTATTAATTAAATCCCCAGATTTCAAAATTGTCAGTCCTTATGGTCAGCTATTTAAGAAGAGTGTTTTCTTCTTAATTAAATAAATGTGAACATTAGTGCACAAGCAGACTTTACTACATGCAATTGAATGAGAGCTGACAGATACTTGAATGCTACTCCATATCTTCTGCCAAATGCTGTCCAATATCAACTCAAAAATATCAAATGTTCAGATCAGACTTGGAGGTCATATATAAAATATAAGCATCTGTGATCAAATATCCTTTGGATGTCTCATACTGATTACCAATTCTAAAATATTTGGTGAATATTTATATCACAATCCATGAAAGAGATTTTTACAGAAGTTAGCGAGAGGGCATATTTGTCACATTTTTTTTTCATACTGAATGCATGGAAGTTTCTATGTCCATATTTACAGATGATCCAAGAACTGGTTCCAGGCGCCCGAAGGGATTTTGGATTTGTGTCTCTCAAACTGAAGCTTCCCATTCTGCTTGGCAGGCAAACCCGACTTCACATAGACTCAATTTAAAATAGTTTTTTGGATCCTCCTGGGCGACATCTCCTAAACTAACCCCCCCCCCCAAAAAAAACCAGTTATGTAGTCAGTTTCAAGTGTAATTGTTTTTTTGAGCTCTATGAATACAAAAAAAGTGTGTCTGTGAAAACAATAACAACCTGTATCTACTTTCAGGTACATAAATATAAATGTGATATGAGTTGCTGGAGGCAAAACAATGAGCATGCGTGAGATGTGACCTTTGTGAAGAAGTCCCAGGCGAGACTGCAGTCATACAATCCCACTCCAACGCACATCAACTTAATACAAGAAATAAAATGCTAGGTACTTGGTTTAAAATAGCAAAGTACACTGACCACTTGTATCCTTAAGTTATCATTTTACACCACTAGGCACATCTTATAGACATTGTATAGAAATAAAATATCTGTAAAAATTACTTGATCATAGCTATACCTTGAATTTATTCTTTACATATATGGCAACATACATAGCGCTCCCATGAGATCTCCCATCCAGGCACTCACCAAACAGAGATCCGCTTACTCTGTTTTAGCAAACGACTTGAGACCTTTGAATTCAATTAAGCTATTAAGACACTTGCAACTATTGTTGGATGATATCCTTTCCTCCAAGAGTGGTCTCCCCTCTGACATCCCTATGTATACTCCCTTCTTGTCAGGGGCTTCATCCAAGGTACAGGTTAGGATGCATTCAAACAGGTAATTTCGTATGCATTTTTCTCATGATAATCTCACAATGAGCTTCCCTCCCCAAACCTCACCCTCCACAGGCTCCACCCCCTCAAATCTCCAGGAATTTCCCAACCCACAGTTGGCAACTCTAGCTATGGAATAGGAATGAAGGGTGAACTGGAAGCAGGATCGGTAAGCTCACTAGGGTGGCTAAGTTTCCCACTTTAGTGGGAGACTTCCTGCCCTGGATCCCCTTCCCCCCATTCCCCACTATTGTTCAACAGGACAATGAAGGAAATGGGGGGAGTGATTTGGAATCATGCCAATGCTTCAGTGTCACTTCTGGCACAAACTGGAAGTGATGTCAGCACAAAGTGTTACACTGATTCACACTGCAAATGATGTGATGTTGGTGTGATGCTGATCAGGCAGGTCCCTGCTCCCTGCAATCTCTTGCCTGGTGCTAGTGTTGAGCAAAAATACACGAGGCACTCCCAGTACGCAAACCAAAAACCTCGGTGGTACAACCGCAACTGGAAGCAAATTCTAAATCAATCATACAATCCAATTATAATTTATAAATATATTTCAATGTGTGAAAGTGACTTGTGCTCTTAATAAATATTTATAAATACCTAAAAACCTAATAATTAGAAGACGATGCATAGTACAAAAATATGAATGTATATGTTGGCCACGTATGAGGATACGTAACAGACTGTTACGTATCCTCATACACGGCCAACACTTACATGCATTCATATTTTTGTACTATGCATCGTCTTCTAATTAGGAAATGAGGTTTTGGGGTATTCATAAATATTTATTAAGAGCACAAGTCACTTTCACACTTTGAAATATATTTATAAATAACTATAATTGGATTGTATGATTGATTTAGAATTTACTTCCAGTTTGGTTGTACCACTGAGGTTTTTGGCGCTAGTGTTGGGCTGGCAACCCTAAAGGTCACTTTTATCTACAGTGCCTCAGAGGATACCACCATGTCTGCTCTTTTGCCTTGCATAGTCAATAGGGCTGTCTTTTTGTCTCCTGCAGTCCAGGTGAGTGTCTGGCCCCTGGGGATTCTAGGCTGAAGAGAGAACATATCTTTTGGGTTTAGGTCCAGGTCTGGATGGGATGAGCATCTCTTACACTTGTTGGTGTAAGAGAGGGAGAGGCAAAAGTCCTTGCTCTCTTTTCTCCCTGCTGCTTCATGTATCCTTAGAATGAATTGCTTAAGTACACCAGCTTCAGAGGGATCACATTTTACTAGGAAAATCAAGTCGCTGCATCTCCCTTTACCCTGGTTTATGATGTCAGTTAACATGGTACATGGTTGGTAGCACTGAAACATACCTAGGTGGTTTCTTTCTCTGGCAGCTAGCTCATTTCTTGTTTCTTGATTTAAAAAAAGAAATCTGTGAGACAAATGCAAGCTAAAGCCTGGTTTAATTTTATCCTGTTACCATTAAACATGAAAGGAGCCATCTTGGGCAAACCCCAGTGACAGATCTTAGCCTTCATCCTTGCCGACAACACTGACTTTTTAATTAAAGAAGGATTTTTTTCCAAGGGCCATCACATGGCCCCTTAATGAGGTGGTGTAGCTAGAATCACACAGGCAATATTAACCAGCCTTCCAGAGCTGGCTGAGCTAATAATTTCATATCCTAATACTCATCTGAGCAGCTGAGATGTTTTGCATTTTTTAAAGTCTATCTGCTGAGCCTGAATTAATAGGGGGGTGGGGGAAGAACTCCAAATACAGCCAAGGAGTGACTGATTAGTTCTACTGCACAGCGACAGCAGACCCTGTCATGGATGCCGCTGCTGACCTTTATTGAAACAGAACTGTATGTAACAGATAAGAATATTTAACAACAATTAATGTCACGTTGGTGTAGAGGAACAAAATGGCTCAGCTGAAAAATTCCACAGCAAATTGCACAAAGAGAAATGTCAGTCTCCTCCTATCCTGCCCTGCCTGTGACTCTGAAATTAAAAAAGAAGGGGAGGGGGCTTCTGGAGAAGCAGGAGAAGGGCTATTTGAAGAGATTCAGTCAACTGATAAAATAATACTAATAGCCGGTTATAGAGCACGCTGGGCCTGGTTCTTTAAAAATCAAAGCTTAAATGGACTTGATAATTAGGCCCACAGATAAATGGAGTAAAGCCAATTACCTGCAAATGTTAAACTTGCGACAGGTGTACTCCACCCCTCCTTTCGCGATGGTTCTGGCATAATTAATGGCAGCAGATGGTTTCTTGTATTTAAGGCAGAGCTCCCTGGGGTTCGCTTGCTGTGTGTGTGTTCTTTTGTGGGTTGAGAGGCTCCTTGCCTAAGCCTGGGTCTCTTTAACCTGCTGTTACAAAATCGGATAGATTTCTTCTTTCCTGGTATGCCATTTCAAAGCAGTTTTTGTATGCTACTCTTCCTCTTTTCTGGACAGAAGGAATTCTGAGGAGAAGACATTGCTGTAAATATTGTGTGGATGGTTTGTTTCGTAGCTTCTCCCCACCTGTTCATTTACAAACACAACAAAGGAATGGTGTTCAGGGTTTGTTGGCTAATAGAGCCAATATTAATCCCAGAGAAACGTGGGATTAGCTGTACTTCCTCAGACTTACACTAGCTAAGAGGTAGCGGTAGAGGACTTTAAATCTCTTACTTAGTCATTCTCATAAACCTGGCAACAGTGTTTTTGATGGTGTGCATCACTGGATTAAAATGTTTGTATAAAAAGCTACTTATGCTGAGTCATTGGTACTTCTAGTTTAATGCTGTCTACTCTGACTGACAGCAGCTTGTGGGGGGGGGTCCATGTAGATAAAGGCCTTTCCCAAAACCTGCTACAGAAACTCTTTGCCTGAGGAACTTCAGCAAGTAAATCATGTGTCCTACCACTGCCCACAACCCCTCCTCAAATTTATGCAGTCTACCTCCTGTTACAGGAAGCCCTGTTAGAGAGATTATCACTGAAGACATTGAGCTAACAGAAGAGTTACCCTCTTCTTGCTGCATCTTTCCTTTGTTTTTTTATGGCGAATGCTTTAATGCTCTTTTCAGGTGTTGGGAATGTTTTTGTTTGTAGGACTACACAAGAGTCCTGCTAATATAATTAAAACACACACGATTATGGCTAGCACAAATCTCTTTGCAGCTCACCTCAAGTTTCCTTCTGAGCTCTTAAAAGCTGAAATGGAAAATGAGTTAATCACTTCAACACAAAGCATTTGCCTGTATCTTCATTTCATTTTGTAGTTGCCAAGCTATTAATACTGATCTAGAATTAATGGAAGCAATGTGATTTTCAAGGCCTATCTCAGACTTGTAATGGATAGACTGCAAATATCCTATCCCAGTTGGGTTTTCCTGGTCTGGTCTCCACAGTCAGCCTTGCCTAGTTAATAATATAGCATTTCCAAAGGAATGTTCTCATTCAAATATCTTTATACCCTTTGAGAGCTCACCTTTATCCTGCTAATAATAACATTTCTTTCTTAATGCACTAGCACAAAGTGTAGTGATTGCTGCTGATTTATATGGTTTACAAAGGGATTAGAGAAATTCATGAAAGACAGGAACATCAATGGCTTACTAGCCTCTGTGCTCAGAGGTGATGTCCCTTTAAATACCAGTTACTGAGGAGCAACAACATTAGTTTTGGAGCATTCCCTAGGAAACAGAATGTTGCCCTAGGAAACAGAATGTTGAATAAGACAGACCGTTGGTCTGATCCAGAAGGGATGCTATTATGTCCCTAATTTAATTTGGGTAGATATGTTCCTTCAAAACTGTATAATTAATCAAGATGTAGGAGCTAAAGCTTGAAAACATACACAATCTACCTTCCACATACAGCCCTTGTAGGTTAACTCAGTTGTGCTGTTTAACAGTCCCGTGGCTGATATTATCTTCCTAGTTAGGACATGAGAAAGCTGCACAGGCTGTTGTATTGCAAAAAATACTTATGTAGTATTTAGCTTCTTTTTAAAAAAATGCTGGACTTTGGACCCTCATGGATGCCCTACCTGCATTCAGAAAGCCTCATCCTCTCTTAGATTTTCAGGAGCTGCTATATAGTGGTGTAAGGGCATCCTGTATAGACCTGGAGACTTTAACTTTTCCAGGATAGTGAATATGAAAAGAAAAATGCTCCAACTTTAAAGTAGGATATGGGAGACTCAAATTTCTAGCCCTGGCTGGCTTCAGCTTATGGAACAGATTCCAGATCAGAATCTTGGCACTGGTGATCCCTGGCTGAAACTGAGCAGATACATTTGTTTATTGTGATGGCACAGTGCCCCTTCTGGTGGCTGGTTTCGAATTGCTTGCTTACACTCCCTGCAAGCAATTGTGTTTGTACTCTAAAATGTGGCAGGGTGGAGGCTATATTCAGAATTAACTCAAATCTTGCAGTGCAAGTAAAGTGGCAAGTTTTTGGCTTTTGTGCCGATAATTTAATGTAAAGGGTAGGCATCTGACGAAGAGAACTGTGATTCTCGAAAGCTTATGCTACAATAAAGTTGGTTAGTCTTAAAGGTGCTACTGGACTCTGCAATTTTGCTACTACAGACTAACACGGCTAACTCCTTTGCATCTAGTATAGTATAGTATAGTATAGTATAGTATAGTATAGTATAGTATAGTATAGTATAGTATAGTATAGTATAGTATAGTATAGTATAGTATAGTATAGTATAGTATTAGTTCTGATTCTTGGTCTCTCTAGGGTATGACAGAATTTTGGGGGGTTGAGAGAGAGAGAGAGAGAGAGAGAGAGAGAGAGAGAGAGAGAGAGAGGAACATTACTCCTCCAACTCTTCCTTTTTGTTCCTAGTTCCATTGTTATCCTTACCATATGTTTCTTATAACAACAGCACTTCACTGCCAGTGCCTATTATTAAAAAAAGCCAGGGACATAAAAACATCATAAAATATACGTAAAACAGACCTTAGGTCAGAAGCAGACCATAAAACAGCTAAAAGGATTATCCCCATCTCTTCAAAATTTGGGTGAAAGAATATTTAACTTGGCACCTAAAAGACAGTATGGTAGATGCCAAGCGAGTCTCAAGAGAGACAGCATTCTAAGGGCATTTTTAATGCTAACACCTTGCCCTTGGAATACCATTTCCCTTGAGACATGGGCCAAATCCACACGTCTCAAGTTTTCTGCTTTTTCCTTGCCGATTATTCGCTTACCTCAATCTCGCCATTCTCTTGCGTCTTTCGCGTTGCGCCTCAGACGAATTTGTCATGCGTTCAAATGCTTCTCTTGCGTGGTTCTCACTGTGGATGTGGACAAATAGAAGCGTTTCACAAGGAGACCGCCCCCTTCAAACCACCCCACTTCCGTGTTTGCAGCCTTTCCGGAACATCATCCCTCTTTGCTGTTCAATTATCAAGCTTTTCCACTCTCTCCGCAGCATGCCTGCCTGCCTGCTCATTCCCCCCCTTTTTAAAGGGGACTTTCCCAGCATTATTGCACAATCCCAGCCATAAATCTTAATCGAGGTGCTCCAAATTCCCTGCGGAGACATCAAGGGGTGGCATCATTTCCATTTTCTTATCATTTTTAGGATGCTGAACAGTCGGAAATATCAGTGGCTGTTAAAATTATTTTTTTTTAAACTGTTGAAATTACCGTTATAGCGGAAATCCATCATTCTAACATTACATTCAAGCGTCAAATAATTAGTCTGCCCATTTGGAGAGTTTGGATCACCCCCACCTTAAATATCAGTTCAAATTTGCCCGCCAGAATAATGGTTCAATGGATTTCAAAGAAGGCATAGAATAACATTAACCAATCACAGGCATCATAGGGATATGGCCTCGCCATAGCAATTTAGCAAAAAAAACACTATAGCGGAAATCTGATGAAAAAATGAAAAAAAAAAGAACGTGATGTCATCATCAGCGACATCGGATCTAAACCCGCCCCGTATCGTGCAATTCTACCAGGGATGTGGATGAAGTATAGCGCGAGGCAGCGGCAGTAAGAGAAGGGATGTGAACACAGACTGGGACATTGCGGGATAGAATCCAGCGCAATTAATGTACATGAAAAGCGGAAGGTAGGGAAGTGTGGATTCGGCCTTGTTTGAAACCTACCATACTGTCTTTTAGGCAGCAGGTCAAAATACTTCTCTTAACCCAGAGTTTTAGTTAATGGGTTTTATCTTTTCAGCTGTTTATGGCATGCTTCTGGTCTAAGGTATATTTTATAGATATTTTAATGCTGTTTTTATGTCCCTCGGGACAAAAGAGGAACAAATCCACGGGAAGCACAATACAGATAATCATGCCAATTTAACAGTCATTCACAAAAATGTATTGAAAGTGCAAGTGCTATAGATAATTCATAAATATTTCATACAATCTCATTTCATACATATATATCAATGGATCAACCAGGGAATTTTTCTTGGGTACAATATAAAGTCAATATAAAGTGACCAACCGGGTACAATATAAAGTCTCTTAGAATATAGTCCTCCCAAGTCCTTCTTGATGTTGACAAGCAGAAAAAGGTGAAGCTGAAAGACGGAGCAGGACTCTGGACTCTGGATTGGAAAGGCAGCAGAAAAATAAGATAAATAAATAAATAAATAAATAAATAAATAAATAAGAGAAATTTTATCTTTCTCCTTATGAAATTTTATCTTTCTCCTTATGAACTGAACAACAAATTGCTTGGGAATTTCACTGTATATTTTCCAGTGATGCTACAGTCAACTGCTGAGATTTATTTTGCTTAGAAATCTATGTGAAAAAAAAATAATTATTACTTTTGCTTAGGGCAGGCATAGAAGTATTTTTCACAAATAAAAAATAGTTAGGAACCATAAATAATTTTGAGTTCTTTCTTTCACAAATGGGATGGGGTGTGTAAACTGTCTAACAAAACAAGATGGTGAAGATCACCAGTCTTCTATTTTTCTCACATTCTCTAAATATTGGGAGTGGGGATTTGTATCAAGAAAAGAATTGGGTAGGAAGGGTTTACCTTTCACCTACTTTATGATCCCAATTTAAATCCTCTTCCCATAATCATGAAGAAATAGTTGTAAAATGTGTGCAATAGCTTAGAAATTAAATTAATATATATTTATTGGTGTGGGGGGAAAGTAATATGACATTGTAGAAAACCTGTGTGAACCCAAGTATCTTGACTCACTCTTTCTCAATAGCCTCTTCCAAATAATCTATTGGAGCAATGTGTCTCATTCCCCGCCCCACCCTTAAATCCCATAATGTAAGGAGTATGCAAAAGAAAGGATCTGGATTTCATCAGTTCAGGTTGCTACTAGACGCAAGGGGACAGATCTGTGAATGCACATCCTGCTGCCTTTTTGAAGTTGCTGACATGCAGGGTACTAGTGTGGAATGGTACAGTGGTATGGGTGGAGGTCTTAACTTTTTCCTCTCATGCCATTATCATGATTCTGTCCTTCCCCAAGACTTCTATTTGCTCTGCAAAGGGGAAAATGCAAGCTTCTGTCCTCTCCCTTCACCAGATCGGTTCCAGGGAGTCAACTCATATCACTAAAACAGTGTGGGAGGAAAATGAAGTCCTCATTCCCCCACTCCATGGGCTTGATTCCAGTTAGCTCCTGTGTGGCTACAAGGTACAGCTTAAAACACCAGGAAATAAGTTTATGGATTCTGCCATCATGTTTAACTTGGCCATTGAGTTAAAGTGTGCTAAAATAATTGAAGAGAAACAAGCAGGGAACTCACTCTCTCACTCTCTGCAGCTGTGTCTAATATCACCACTGCTCCAACATTATGGCAAGCCCAGACATGGCCAATAGAAATATTTTGCACTGCAAAATGCACCATAAATGTTACCCAGTAGGCAGGACTGTTTATTCTATGTGCCTAAAGGATCCTGTCAAGAAACACAAATTCTGAATTTCATAGAAGTCAATAGGGCTTTCTGGCACTATATCAACAGCATTAGTTAACAGCTGCTAGAAAAACCAGTGGTTATATTGTACAAAGTGTTTCATTAGTGCCCTTAGGGTGGAAAGAAAAGGCTATGAATGAATATGGTTGCCAATTTTTGAACTGGTTCTGAGTAGAGATGGGCACGAACCACATTACGAACCTCAAAAACCCACGAAAATGGCGATCGCACTATTGTGACCTGGCGGTTCGTGATTGTCCACGGCAAACGAACCGGCATTCGGGAGAGGCCTGGTTCATTGCATTCAGGCATGGTTCGGGAAGCCAGACAGTCAGGCCCCAGCAATCTATTCCCCTGGCAATGGAGCCAGGGGAATGCCTGAGCTCTGTCTGCCCTCCTTCTGTCACCCTGGAAACTCAAATGGAAGCCCAGTTTTCCTTGATCAGCAGGGCTTCCTTCCAACCACGGAGCTGCAAAGAAGTTACAAGTTGGGAGAAGACACCCAGGGGAGGGAGGGGAATGGGGTGTTCTGTAGCCATGGGCACTCCAATCTCATCCCTGCAAACCCTGATAGGCAGCTCTGACGGCCAAACACAGACCTCCTTTGTTGCTGAATGGGACCCATGCTTATAAATAGCCGTGGTCTCCCAGGCTGGGTTTCACTTTCTGCGAGCAGTGGAGTGGGCCAGAGCTCTTGCTTGCCACTTGCTAGCCTTTGGGGAGAGAGACTAAGAGTACAATTGAGCTTGGCTTTGGGGGATAGGGATCTATCTCCTCTGGTTCCAGGGAGGATGCCTGGCTCTGGGTCTAAGCTCAGGGGGCACCTCGGCTGAGGGCTCACATTGATTATTGATCAGATCCTGATCGGGTCAGGTCTGTGGGAGTGGTGGGCTAGGGCTCTAGTCCCTCCTTCCTTCTGGTGCCAGGGCTGCTGCCAGGCCTTGGGGCCCAGCTCGGTGGGCACCTCGGCTGAGGGCTCACATAAGTGCCTGATCTGGTCAGGTCTGTGGGAGCGGTGAGCTAGGGCTCTAGTCCCTCCCTCCCTCTGGTGCCAGGGCTGCTGCCAGGCCCTGGGGCCAAGCTCAGTGGGTACCTCGGCTGAGGGCTCACATTATTATTAATCAGTGCCTGATCTGTTCAGGTCTGTGGGAGTGGTGAGCCAGGGCTCTATTCCCTCCCTCCCTCTGGTGCCAGGGCTGCTGCTAGGCCCTGGGGCCAAGCTCAGTGGGTACCTCAGCTGAGGGCTCACTTTAGTGCATGATCTGTTCAGGTCTGTGGGAGCAGTGGACTAGGGCTCTAGTCCCTCCCTCCCTCTGGTGCCAGAGATGCTGCCAGGCCCTGGGGCCAAGCTTTGTGGGCACCTCGGCTGAGGGCTTTCAGTGTCATCTCCTTCTCCTCAGTTGTTGTTTGCTGGCACTATGAGGCTCTGGGTGGGGGACAAGAGTTGTCAACTGAGATGGAGACCAACAGTGCAGATGACCTAACTACGTCTCGAGGCAAAGTGTGCCGGGGAAGTTACAGGTGTTTATATACAAATGCTAGAAGTGTCCGAGGTAAAATTGGGGAGCTGGAATGTTTAGTGTTGGGCGAATCCATAGACATTGTGGGCATATCAGAAACTTGGTGGGATGAGGAAAATCAGTGGGACACGGTGATTCCTGGATATAAATTATATCGGAAGGATAGGGAGGGAAGGGTTGGTGGTGGGGTGGCTCTATATGTCAGAGAAGGTATACATTCCAGTAAGATTGAGAAGGTAACTGAATTAGATTCGCTTCTGGAAATGCTATGGGTTGAAATTACGGGCCCAAATGGAAACTTAACTGTGGGAGTTTGTTATCGCCCTCCAGATCAGAAAATAGAGGAGGATTATAAAATGATGACAGGATTAAAGATGGCTGCTAAACAAAAAAACTGTGTTGTAATGGGTGATTTTAACTACCCACACATTGACTGGGCCAATGGGTGTTCGAATCGGGGGAGAGAAAGTGAGTTTCTAGACTGTCTCAATGACTGTGCTATGGAACAGATGGTTACAGAACCTACTAGGGGAGAGGTGATCCTGGATTTGGTCCTCAGTAATGCTGAAGACCTGGTGAGAGATGTAAATGTGATTGCACCACTTGGGAACAGTGACCATAATGTTATTGAGTACAACATATGTATAAATAGGAAATTGCCAAATAAGACCAACACAGCCATGTTTAACTTCAAAAGGGGTAACTTTTCTGAGATGAGGGGGTACATGAAGAAGAAACTGAAAGGGAAAGTAAAAAAGGTCAAAACACTTGGGGAATCTTAGAGACTATTTAAAACTACAATCCTGGAAGCTCAAATTAAATATATACTGCTGGTTAGGAAAGGCACAAATAGGTTTAGGAAAAGGCCAGCATGGTTAACAAGCAATGTAATAGAAGCTGTAAAAGGTAAAAAGGATTCTTTTAGGCAGTGGAAAACTAGTCGGAGTGAGGTTGATAAAAAGGAGCATAAGCTGTGGCAAAAAAAGTGCAAGTCTGTGATCAGACAGGCAAAAAGGGAATATGAGGAGCATATTGCAAAGAACATAAAGAAAAACAATAAACAATTCTTTAAATATATTAGAAGTAGGAAACCAGCTAGGGAGGCAGTGGGGCCCTTGGATGACCAAGGCGTAAAAGGATTACTAAAGGGTGATAGGGAAATGGCCGAGAAGCTGAATGCGTTCTTTGCTTCTGTCTTCACTGTGGAAGATAAGAAGTGCATGCCCACTCCGGAAGCACTGACTTTGGGAGGGGTTTTGAAAGACCTGAGTCACATTGAGGTGACGAGAGAGGAGGTTATGCGACTGCTAGATAATTTAAAAACTGATAAATCACCGGGCCCAGATGGCATACATCCAAGAGTTCTGAAAGAACTCAAGTGTGAACTTGTAGATCTCCTCACAAAAATATGTAATCTGTCATTAAACTCTGCATCTGTTCCTGAGGACTGGAAGGTAGCTAATGTTGTCCCCATCTTTAAAAAAGGTTCCAGGGGAGATCCGGGAAATTACAGGCCAGTCAGCCTGATGTCAATACCGGGTAAGTTGGTGGAAACTATTATCAAAAATAAAATTAGTGGGCACATTGATGACCAAAAGCTGATGAGGAAAACTCAGCATGGGTTCTGTAAGGGAAGATCTTGTCTCACCAATCTGTTAGAGTTCTTTGAGGGAGTGAACAAACAAGTGGACAAGGGAGACCCGATAGATATTGTTTATCTTGACTTCCAGAAAGCTTTTGACAAAGTTCCTCATCAAAGGCTCCTAAGTAAGCTCAGTAGCTATGGGATAAAGGGCCAAGTCCTCTTGTGGATCGAAAACTGGCTAATTAATAGGAAACAGAGAGTGAGTATAAACGGGCACTTCTCACAGTGGAGGGTGGTGAGCAGTGGGGTGCCACAGGGGTCGGTATTGGGTCCAATGCTTTTTAACTTGTTTATTAATGATTTGGAATTGGGATTAAGCAGTGAAGTGGCTAAATTTGCAGATGACACGAAATTGTTCAGGGTGGTAAAAGCCAGAGAGGATTGTGAGGCACTCCAAAGGGATCTGTCGAGGCTAGAAGAGTGGGCATCCATGTGGCAAATGAGGTTCAATGTAGCCAAGTGCAAAGTAATGCACATTGGAACCAAAAATCCAAAATATAAATACAAGTTGATGGGGTCTGAACTGGCGGAGACTGACCAAGAGAGAGATCTTGGAGTCATGATAGATAACTCACTAAAAACGTCAGCACAGTGTGCGACTGCCATAAAAAAAGCTAATGCTATGCTAGGGGTTATTAGGAAAGGGATTGAAAACAAATCAGCCGGTATCATAATGCCTCTGTATAAATCGATGGTGAGGCCTCATTTGGAGTACTGTGTACAGTTCTGGTCGCCACACCTTAAAAAAGATATCATAGCACTGGAAAAAGTACAGAGAAGGGCAACTAAAATGATTAAAGGGTTGGAACACTTTCCCTATGAGGAAAGATTGAGGCACTTGGGGCTCTTTAGCCTGGAGAAAAGACGACTGAGGGGAGACATGATAGAGGTTTACAAGATAATGCACGGGTTAGAGAAGGTAGAGAAAGATGTGTTTTTCTCCCTTTCTCACAATACAAGAACTCATGGGCACTCTATGAAATTATTGAGCAGTCGGGTTAGAACAGATAGAAGAAAATACTACTTTACACAAAGGGTGATAAACACATGGAATTCGTTGCCACAGGAGGTGGTGGCAGCTACAAGCATTGCCAGCTTCAAGAGGGGACTGGACAAATATATGGAGCAGAGGTCCATCAGTGGCTATTAGCCACAGGAGATAGATGGTATTCTCTTTGTGGGGAGGTGGTGCTCTGTTGTCTTGGTGCTGGAAGGAAGGCAGTGGGAGGGCTTCTGGTGTCCTGGCCTCACTGACAGTCCTTTAGATGGCACTGGATTTCTAGCCACTGTGTGTGACAGAATGTTGGACTGGATGGGCCACTGGCCTGATCCAACATGGCTTTGCTTATGTTCTTATGTTCTTAAGAGTGGTCGTGGGGGGAAGTGCAGAGATTGTCCTGGTTGCAGCACGGGAAGCGGAAGAGGAACTCCTAAAAATTTTTGGGGAGGAGGAGGCCGAGGGATCCTTGGAGGAATGGTTTGGATTTGAGGAAACCTCCAGCCCGTCCCCATCCCAAACTACCGGTGGTGCTGTCCATGCCTGCAGTTCACCCACCACTCCGTCTTCCGTTGCCAGCACCGTGGCACAGCCAGCAGCAACCCTTCGTCCTCCCTCCCCTGGAACTGTAAGTGGGCCATGGTTCAACCTCAATGTTTGGAGGCACTTTCGAGCCCCTCCTAATGACCACTGCGTGGTGCGGAGCTGTGTGTGTGAGGGTCTGGTGCACAGGGGCAATGACCCTGACTCAGCACCTGAAGAGGCACCACCCAAGCCTTTGTTCTCTATCCTCGGGCAGCGAAACAACTGTCGGGGGGAGATCAAGGGCCACCAGCTCATCTAATCCGGGATCAGTGGAAGGGTCTCTGGAATGCACCCTGAGCAAGAAGCCTTGTCCCGAGGGTGTGGCTGGTGGGAGCGGAAGGGTCAGGCAGGCCTCCCTGGGGGAAGTTGTGACATTGGGGTCGGGGGTGGTGCTGCTGAAAAGGGTGAGGTCAAGGGCTCAGGAGGCGGGTGTTCGTGTGGTGGCACAGACGATCACCCTGCAAGGCTTCCCCCTATCAGTCATGGAGAGCGTGGGTGTCCAACGGCTGTTCCACCACTTTGCCCCATGGTTCTCCATGCTGTCACGGTGCACCATTGGGCATCGAGTCATGCCCGCCCTGTATGAGGCAGTGCGAGACATGGTGTGCAGAGACCTGTCAGCCGCCCAAGGCAGAACAGTGCACTTCACAGCCGACCTGTGGAGCGGCTGCCATCACGGGTACCTTGCCATCACTGCCCACTGGTGGCAACCAGAGGACCTCTGCTTCCCCAGGCCAAGATCTGGCAGCCATAAAAAGATGCCCAGCTTGAGCCCAGGCTAAAGGGCGATTCTCCTTCAGGTCCGGGGGATGGATGAGGTCCACACAGGGAAGAACATCGCCACCACCGTCAAGGCGGATCTGAGGGAGTGGACGTCCGGGGTGGAAGGATTTGTCCATGGCTTCATGGTCACGGACGCGGGAGCCAACATGTTGGCAGCCCTGAAAGAGGCATCCCTCCCAGACCTGGTGTGCATGGTGCACAAGCTGCACCTCGTGATGTGGGATGTTCTCAGGCTGGAGAGCAAGCCAAGGGACAGCTGGGACGAGGGAACCTTGCAGACGCACAATCTGCTGGACAGCTGCCGTCGCATCGCTTCCCACTTCTCACACAGCATCAACTCTTCCCGCGAGCTGCTCCAGAGGCAGGGGGAGGAAGGAGACCCCGAGCACCAACTGTTCTAGGACCTGCCCACCCGCTGGAACTCCACCTACAACATGATATGTCATCTGGTGGAGCAGAGGTGCATGGTGCAAGACATCCTGTCTTCTTCATATGTGCTGAGGAGGGGAGAGGAGTTGAGCCTCAGCTCCATGGACTGGAGAGTCCTTGCACAGATGTCCTGGATCCTGAAACAGTTCAAGGATGTCACTGAGCTCGTGCTCCTACCAGGCCAGCCTGGGTCAGGTCCTCCCTCTGATCCACAGCCTTGACCAGTTTCTGGCCCAGGAGCTCCAGCAAGGGCAAGAGCTGCTCCCCAGGGTCCAGGACTTTGTCCGGAGGATCCAGGCCTCTGTTGCTGAATGCCTGCATCCTCTCCGCCACGAGGTGCCCTACCAACTTGCCTCCCTCTGTGACCCCCACATCAAGGACAGCATCACCACGCAGGCGGGTCAGATGCAGCACTGGAAAAAGGAGCTCCGCAGAGCGGTGTTCCATTTCCAAAGACAGAGGGCAGGAGAGAAGGAACCGGGCAGCAGCGAGGGGCAGGCAGTGGAGGAGGAGGGTGAGAGCGAGGGGCAGGAGGTGGGAAGATAGCCACGCCAGGGAAGAGCCCCCCCCCAACAGACACATTCGATCTCTGGGCCTCGTCGGTGGGCAGCATGGTTGGCCGCTGCACGGCGGGCGTGTACCACCCAGTGGAGGACTCGGCGGGGGCCATGGTGCGTGAGTACCTTTCAGAGCCCACCGAGCCCCCCCATGCCAACCTGTTGCAGTATTGGGTGAGGAAATCAGACCAATGGCCAGAACTGTCAATCGTCGCCACCAACGTCCTTTCCTGCCCTCCCACCTGCGTGCAGAGCAAGCGGGTGTTCTCCCATCTGGGAGACCTCCTCCGTCCCCGCCACGCACATCTGCACCCGGACCTGGTGGACATGTTGATGTTCATCAAGGTGAACCTCAACCTACTGGGGCACCCTCCCGTGGACCTGGACCTACCCAGGATCTGAGCCACCCTGGAGTGGTAGTCAGCCCAGCTCATCCACAGCGGGCTCAAGCCTCCCTCAGTTCTCGGGGCTGCTTCCATGGATAGTGATCCTTTGCCCTCCACTCCCTGTCAAGTTCCTGTTCCCTCTTCACACCTCTCTAGATCTGCTCAGATGCCTCCCAACCTCTCCTTTCTTTCCATCCCGTCCTTTCCGTAAGGGCAGGAAGGTGCCGTGCTGCCAGCTGATGCTGCTTCTGGCCAAGAGGAACAGCTTGGCCGCTGTTGCTGATGTGAGAGTGGCACTGTGTGGAACCCCCCCCCCTTTCCATGAGCACCTGGTGTCCCCTCTGAGCAGGGGGGAGTGTGTCTCTCCCACCGTTTCCATGAGGGCGCTGAGCTTGACAGGTTTGAGCTGCACGGTACCCCCCCCCCTTTGCATGGGTACCTGCCATCTCCTCTGGGCAGGGGGAAATGGGTAATGCCGCCATGACCAGTCACGTCCTCTCCGCAAAGACAAGAAGGTGGTTGATGCTGGCTGCTGCCGAAGAGTTCCTCGGTGGGATGCTCGGAGGAGGCCTCGCGGCTGTGGGTGGACCTTCACACTCCCCCTCCTAATGACATGTCCTCTCCCTCCCATCCTTTTGGCAAGGCAGGAAGGTGGGTGATGCTGATGGCAGCCTCCTTTGGGCGCCTGCACAGCAGCTCAGGAACTGTTTCCCATATAGTTAAGCTGCACAGTCCCCCTATCCTTCACCAACGCTGAGCCCTCTGAGCAGGGGGGAAGGGGTCCCCTGACTCATGTCCATCCCACAAAGGCAGGAAGGTGGCTGATGTCTGCTGCTACTGCTGCTGTCATGTTTCTGTCTCCCCCTCTCAAAAACCACTCTGACCCATCCAAGCAATGTCTCCTGTCCTGCCCATCACCTACATTCTGCAAATGCAGGACAGCAGATCAAGTCTGCCACTGCTTCATGAGGGACTATTCTGTTACTGCTCCCTCCTTGGTTACACATCTCAGTTGCGATCGCGCAGCCGATTGTATTGTATAGGGATACAGTCGGTTGACAACGTGGTGGCTCCCCTATCAACGGGACTGATGGGACCTCTTTCAGCTGGGTGGGAATGTGTCCTGCAACTCTGGTCCTTTCTGGCAAGGCAGGAAGGTGAGTGCTGTCGGCAGCTGTCGGGTATCTCCCAAGCTGGAGCATCAGGCGAGGACACCCAGTTGCTGGGGGTTTGGGCTGCCCCTGTGTGAATGTTGTGTCCTCTCCCCCCCCCCGCTAGGAATACCAGTGCGCTCCACTTTGGCCAGGCGGTTGCAGGGGGACCTCCCCACTTTCCCCCCACGTGATATGTCCTCTCCCTCCCATCCTTTCTGGCGAGGCAGGAAGGTGGGTGCTGTTGGTTGCTGTCGGGTATGTCCTAAGCTGGAGCCTCAGGCGAGGACACCCAGTAGCTAGGGGATCAGCCTGCCCCCGTGCGAATGTTGCATCCTCTCCCTCCTCTGCTGGGAATACCAGCATGCTCCACTTTGGCAGGGCGGTTGCAGGGGGACCTCCCCACTTCCCCCCCATGTGACACGTCCTCTCCCTCCCATCCTTTCTGGTGAGGCAGGAAGGTGGGTGCTGTCAGCTGCTGTCGGGTATCTCCTAAGCTGGAGCCTCAGGTGAGAACACCCAGTAGCTGGGGGATCAGACTGCCCCCGGGCAAATGTCATGTCCTTCCCCCCCCCCCGGCTGGGATTACCAGTGCGTTCCACTTTGGCCTGGCAGGTGGGCACATGGGGGGTGCCACCGGCGAGCAGTCAGACCCCCCGCCCCCTAAAGGGGAGGTGGCTCGTCACTGCCTCCCCATGCCCGCCAGGCTCAGCAGCCGCCAGCATCAACCATGTTCCTGCCCTCGCTGGGAATACCAAGGCGCTCCACTTTGGCCTAGCGGGTGGGCACATGGGGGGTGCCGCCAGCGAGTAGCCAGACCCCCCACCTCCTCCCCGTGCCCGCCAGGCCTGGCGGCCGCTGGCATTACCCACCATTCCTGTATTGCTGGGAACACCAACGCGCTCCACTTTGGCCTCCACAAACCACGAACCGGTTCGGCAACGGGAGATGTTCATTGCAGTCCGTGAATTCGGGATCATCATCTGCACCGAACCACAATCCATTGGTTCATTAATTTTTTTTGGTTCGTGCCCATGTCTAGTTCTGAGCCTTGAAGAGTTGATTTGCTGACTTTGATTAGGTGTTACTGTTCATTTACATCCTGTAATAAGTTTCATGCCCTGACCTGGATAGCCCAGGTGAACCTGATCTCATCAGATCTCAGAAGCTAAGCAGGGTCAGCCTTGGTTAGTAATTCTTCTGCGTTTTTTGTGTGATGTTTTGGGTCGTTCCAAGGGAAGGTAAGCAGTGTGGAAATGGTCATTAACCATCAATTAAAGGGACAGGACATTTTTCTCCAAGCCTCATAACTCTAGGGCAGGCTTGGCTACTTTTTATTGTAACTGAGAGCGGGACCACAAGTGACGCCTGACACAGGTTGGACACTAGTCAGCTTCCCTCAAGTTTTGATGGGAAATGTAGGCATCCTGGTCTTGCAGCTTGACTCTCTGACTGCTGTCCAATGGACTTTTCAACTGTCACTTGTCCAACATTCCGCCAAGCTGCCTACATTTCCCATCAAAACTTGAGGGAAGCTGGCAAGTGTCCAACCTGTGTCAGGCGTCACTTGTGCTCCCGCTCTGACAAATATGAAAATGCAGGGTCAGTGTAGTATTGCTAAGAAAGGGCTGCCAAACAAAGCAGTGAAAGTGCATGGATATTATGGTGTTATGTTTGTAGGGGGATTCTAGCAAGACCGAAGGCATAATCAAGAGGAGATTTCTAATCAACACATTAAACATAAGTGTTTTTCCTGCAGGGGGAAAGGCCTGCCCTTTGTCCCTCTGTCATAAGTTTTCAGTTTTAAAAAAGGCTATCTCCAGTCTCATGTTCTGAAATGATACAATGTGCTCAACTACAAGCTGAATCTTAATTACCAAAGGGGCCAGAGGAAGTTCTTGTCTGGCATCTCAGACTGATGAGCTGACCTTCCACCTTAACATTTTATCATGAATGGTGTGTGTCTGCCTACTTCTTTTCTGTTGACGTTCAAATTATAGTGTTTGAGCACTGAAATTTTTGAAGTTCTAAAATATTTGGGTATACTCAAAATTTCAGCTCAAGGGCACTCACTCATGTGGCTCTTTACTGCCTTCGTCTTTTCCCCAACAACTTCCGAAAAGTTGGTGTTGGAGGTCCTGGGATCCACAAGGAGATAAAGATTCATGACCTTGGTGGGGAGATGCAATGAAGAGGGAACTGGAAGAAGTCACCCCTGTCTTCTCTTCAACCTGCTGTGCTTTCATTGGCACACAGGGTTGCCAGGTCCCTTTAGTCCCCTGGCGGGAGCCTGGGAGCCTAGCACTTACCCTGCACCGGCTTCGGGGTTCTTCCGGGAAGTGACATCATCACACAGATCAAAGGGCAGCCCGGGAGCACTCCTGTGCTTGCCAAAGGGCTGAATCACACACCCCCTGTAGGCCTGATTCAGCCCAAAACAGGCCTGTTGCAGGGCATGGGAGTGCGCCATGGTGGGGCACAGGAGCATACCGTGCCGCCCAGGGGTGCGCTGTGCTGCTGGGGATGCCCCAGGGGGTGCTGCCTGTTGGCCAGGTAAGTGGGGGCAGGGGGAGAAGGTGGGAGTCTCTGTGACACTGGCCTAGATGGCTATATTTGTCATTATGGCACAACATCGGAAGTATAGAAGAATGTGATGTCATTTTGATATGGTTGTTTTTAAAAAAATGGATTTTATTGTATTGATGAATATTGTAAACCACCTTGAGGGTCTTTAGTCAATGAAGGACCATCCCAGCATCATCTTTACATACATCAGTTGACTGTGTATTATTTGTGACTGAGGCTGCAATCCAAAACACACTGACTAGGGCGTAAGCCCTATTGAGGGCTACAATAAGAATTTTAAAATACAACAGCAACAGCAATAAAATCCCAAGTAAAGCTATAACTGCTATCACAGCAAAAGTTCACAATGTTAAACAGCAGTTGCTCTGTTCCTGAAAATACATCCCAGCACAGGTCAAGCATTGTCATTCCTTGTTTATTTTATTTACTTTATTTAACACAAAATAGGTCACCATTTCTGTGCAGAAAACAACAAAGCATTGGATTCTTTTCTATGACTACCAACAGTTTGTGTATCCTGATTCTTGCAGCTAACACCAGGACTATAAAGGAATACCTTGACCTCAGTTTGGCCTCCTCATCTAGTGGGCAAGGAGGAATAGCAGACACACACCCTAAACACCATTCCTGGTGAGTAATCTGACACATTTTATTTCAGAGTTGTCCAGAAGTATTTGCATTCCTGCTGGGCTGCTGTTTTTGTGGCAAAGGGAGAGGAGCTGAGCTGAAATGTGTGGCCTTCAAGTAGAAACTCTGGATTGCTGAGTGGGAGGGTTGCTTTTGTGCTTGTTTCCCTGACATTCTCTAATTTGGAAAACAAACCCCTGGATTTTTAAAAGGCAATTTCCAGAGACTGGATCTTGCTGAAGGGCTAATTGACAGGATTCATAATGCTGGGCTAAATGTTCTATAAAATTTCGTGTTTATAGATGGTGTAACACCACCACCAAAATTGTTGTTCATATATTACTGAGGGAGTATTATTAATTACATTTTGAAGGCTCCCTTAAAGAAGCTGTAGTCACTCTTCCTCTTTTGTTTATGGATTTTGTGTCCGATAGACTGTTGTTTACTCTGCACTAGCTTGTAGAATGCTAGAAACTGCCTCCTTGAGATTGCCCTTTCAAGGAAAGCTGTTGTCTGTGAGTTCAACTGCAGTATCTAATCACAAATTAATCCATCCAGACTCTAATGTCTTGCCCTGGTCATTTAGCACCTGTAGAACTTTCCATCCTCATTGGATTAACACTGCATTCCATGCCTTTTAAAGCTATGACATGCCTGTGACCTAATTAGCACTCCTTGTCAGACTTGTGGCTAGATAATGTCCTTACTCCAGACTACCTTCTGCAATCAGACAACAGTCCATTGTTTCCAAAAGGATTTTACTGAAGAATTAGTTCATTATAGTCCACTGGCCTGAATACAATATTCAGGATGGTACATATGCATTGTTACCAAGGACAGGCAAAGCATGAGGTACAAAGTAACAGATCACAGCAGGCCCAACCTCCCCCCACAGTTCTCAAAACAACCCCTTTGAAGTTAGGAAAGCGAAAGTTCTTCAAGGCCGATTCATGGTGGAACATCGGTAGCCAAAACAATCCTTTTCTGTGAGATAGCTGCCTGGGAACCTTGACACCTGTGAAGAGAGCACTTAAACACTGAAAGGATTAAAAATGGAGTCGGTTAAGCAAAGGCATACAAGGACCTGACATTCTGCCCCCTCTAAGATGCTCCCCCCCCCAGGTTTATGTGGGCAGCGAGAGTGGAATGCTTTAACTAATCTAGGAGCATGAACATGTACAGAATTCACCCACTCATCAAACCCAGAATCAAAGTCCTTCCATCTGATGAGGTAAAACAGCTGATTTCTTTTTATTTTAGAGTCCAATGTTTGTTGAACTTCATAGTGGGTTTGATCATCAATTAAAGTTGGGATTGGAGGGGCACGGGTGTGCCACTGGTCTGCAGAGGGAGCTTTTTTCAATAAACTGACATGGAAGGTATCATACACGTGGCGTAAGTTCTTTGGTAAATCCAAGGCAACAGTCACTTTGTTGATTACTTTGTGAACAGGAAAAGGTCCTAGGAACTTTAACGCAAGCTTGCGGCTGGTTTGGGTTACTTTCAGATTTTTGGTAGAAAGATAGACAAGATCACCAGGGTGTAAATCCCATTCCGCCGCACGATGGCAGTCGGCATACTTTTTGTAATCCTGTTTGGCTTTGATGAGGTGTTTTCTAATTTGAGTCCATTGTTGAGCTGCTTCCCCCCACCATTCGGTGACGTCCCTGGAAAATGTAGTAGGGGGGGGAGCGCTTCAAACGGGAATGTTTTGAAGTGGAAGCCATAGACAACTTTGAAGGGAGTTTCTCCCGTAGAAGCGTGTACGCTGTTATTGTACGAGAACTCTGCCAAGGGGAGCAAATCAAACCAATTATCCTGTTGGAAATTAATGTAACAGCGCAGAAATTGTTCTAATATCTGATTAGTTTTTTGTGACTGTCCGTCGGTTTCCGGATGATGGCTTGAACTTAAACCTTGTTCAATGCCCAGCAGTTGTAAAAGCTCCCGCCAGAAGTTGGCAACGAATTGTCCGCCGCGATCCGAAATCACCTTTGATGGAAAAGAATGTATTTTTACAATGTTTTTTATAAAGATGTCGGCTAGTTTTCTAGCAGAAGGAATTGTGGTGCAAGGTATAAAATGAGCTTGCTTGGAAAACAGATCAACCACGACTAAAATACAGTTGTGCCCCTTTGAGGGGGGTAAGTCAGTGATAAAGTCCATAGAAATTATTTCCCACGGTCGACTTGGCGTTTCTAAAGGCTGTAATAGTCCTGGAGGTTTGCCCTTTCGGGATTTGGCGCTGAGACAAATGGGGCAAGACACTACATATTGGGAAATGTCCTTGCGCATGCCTGGCCACCAGAATTGACGTTGCACTAAGTGAAGCGTTTTTAAGTACCCATAGTGCCCAGCCGTGGGAGCATCGTGACAGCGTTGTAAAACTTCTTTTCTTAAACTTTTGGGTACATAGAAGCGACCTCCCCAAAGCCATTCCCCTTGATCAGATTGTTGCAGTTTGTCTTTGGGCACGTCCCCCCCCTCCTTTTCCACTTCAGCTTTCAGTTTTTGTCTCCACCCCTGATAGGGTTGAGGAGATAGGGTTGTGTGGCTGCGTGTGGTTACCACGCCCCCTAATTGCGTAGACGAAAAGACTGTGTCAATGGTCTCCTCCCTTTTGCTTTTGTGCTGGGGCATGCGTGATAGAGCGTCGGCCAAAAAGTTAGTTTTGCCCGGTAGAAAGTTTAATGTGAAATTGAACTTGGAGAAGTATTCCGCCCATCTCAGTTGCTTGGCGTTTAGCCTGTGGGGGCTGCGTAGGGCCTCTAAATTTTTATGGTCCGTCCAGACCTCGAAAGGGTGACGGGCTCCTTCTAACCAATGTCTCCAGGTAGTGAGGGCCGCTTTTACGGCAAAGGCCTCCTTTTCCCAAACATTCCAATTCCTTTCCGCCTCTGAAAACTTTCTGGAAAGGAAGGTGCAGGGTTTGAGCTTCCCATCCTCCCCCCGCTGCAGCAGTACGCCCCCAATTGCAGTGTCGCTGGCGTCGACCTGCACTATGAATGGGCGGTTTTCATCGGGGTGTTGTAGAACGGGTTCCGAAACAAACTGCATTTTAAGGTGATAGAACGCTGTTTGGCATTCTGGTGTCCAAGTCAATCTTACACTTGGTTTTTTGGCTTGGTCCCCCTTGTCTTTGGTTTTTAACAGTTCGGTCAGGGGGAGTGTAATTTGAGCAAAATTTGCGATGAATTCTCTGTAAAAGTTGGCAAAGCCCAAAAAGGATTGTAATGCTTTGCGGGTCGCGGGGGTTTGCCAATTTAGTACTGCTTGTATTTTGCCTGGATCCATTCTCAAGCCCTCTTGGGAAATGCAGTAGCCTAAGTAAGTGAGTTCTGTTTTGTGGAACTCACATTTAGAGAGCTTAATGGGCAATTTGTTATTCATGAGAGTGGTTAAGACTCTTTTTACAAGGTCCACGTGTTCCTCTTCAGTCTCCGAATAGATTAAAACATCATCTAGGTACACCACAACACCTTTGTATAGGAATTCATGCAGTACTTCATTGATCATGGACATGAAAACCGAGGGGGCCCCAGCCAGGCCAAATAGCATAACCAGATATTCATACTGGCCGAGGGGCGTATTAAAAGCGGTTTTCCATTCATCCCCCTCTCTGATACGAACATGGAAGTAAGCGTCTTTTAAATCTAATTTCATAAAGACCTTACCTTGAGCCACGACGTTGAGTAGATCTCTGATGAGCGGGATGGGGTAGGCGTTGCTGGAAGAGACAGCGTTAAGTCCCCGAAAATCCGTGCACAGTCTTAAGCTCCCGTCCTTCTTTTTGACAAAAAGCACTGGCGCGGCATGGGGGCTGTTAGCAGGGTGAATGAATCCTCTTTGAAGATTGAGGTCAATGAACTTGCGGAGCTCTTCCCTCTCGTTAGGACTCATGGGATATAGACGGCCCTTGTGCAGCGAGGCGCCCGATAAAATTTCCACGGCACAGTCCGTCCTCCTGTGAGGAGGTAAAGTATTAGCTTCTTCCTCTGTGAAGGCTTGGGTATACGCTCTGTATTGCTTGGGTATTTGGTTGATTTCTTCCTGTGTGAGGAGAGCAGGCTCAGTTATAGTAGGGTTATTACCCCAGTTTTGATTCCAACAATGATTTTTGCAAGACTCATGGGTGAACGTGATGCTTCCCTCTGCCCAGTTGATGTAGGGGTTATGATCGCACAACCACCGGCTTCCCAGGATCAAGGGGTATTTCGCAGCAGCACTAATGACGAATGATCTTACTTCCCAATGCTGTCCCATGCCTGTTATGACCGGAGTGGTTTCAGTGGTGACTGGATTCATGTTAGTGCCATCCATTTGCTCAAAAATGACAGGTATTTCCAATTCTTTCACAGGAAGTACTAGCCCATTTACTAGGGCTGGTGCAATAATGTCTCTGGAGCAGCCCGAGTCTATTAGGGCTTGCACACGGATGTGCATTTTCTTGTCAGAATTCACCAAAGTTACTGGTATGAAGAGTATGGACCCGTGAGGTCGGTTCGAAACCGGAACTGACTGAGGTTTGATCTGCCGTTTGGGTCCTTTTACGACAGATCCATTTCGTTTCCCGAGGAGGGACTCTCTGGGTTCTCCCCCCCCCGTTAGGACTGTTGGATCATATTCCATAACTTCTTCCAATTCTAGTCCTCTTTTGGGAGGGTTTCTCCGAGAAGCTCCTCTACCTCTAGCTGTTCTGGGAGCTGGAGTAGGGCGCGGTGGCGCCAGGGAGGCTGCGGGGGCTGGGCGTCTTAGTTGGAGTAGAGGTCTTTGCACAGGCCGATATGGGCATTGTGCCGCAAAATGACCACTTTGGCCACACTGCAGACACAACCCTCGTTGCCATCTAGCATCTCTTGCTCCACGAGTAGCATATCCAGCCCCTCGGCTTCCTCGGACGAGAACAGAGGAGCGCCTTTGGCCTGTGGGCTGTTGGTGTTGTTCCACCAAACGAACTTCTAGCATGCGGTTCTCTACTTCGCAAGTTAATTGGATCCAACCTAACAGTGTAGGAGGATTATCTTGCATGAGAGCTCTGTCCAATAATTTAGGGTTTAAACCATTTTTGAATAAAATGATTTTGGTGGATTCTTCCCACCTTGGGCATTTGGCAGCGAGCTGTCGGAATTTTGTGGCATAGTCTCTAGCCGACATGCTGCCTTGCCTAATAGACTGCATTTCAGTCCGGGCTCTAGTTTCTTCCAGGGGATCTTCATATTGGGCTCGAAGTGCATCCACTAGCCCTTGAAGTGTATCCAACTCGGGGGCCCCAATCTCATAAAATCCTACATACCAGTCAGCCGCTTTGCCTTGGAGTCTTGATCCCAGGTGCTCAATCTGACTGATTTCACTTCCGAATAAATGTCCCCATCGATTGAAAAATTGTACTACTTGAACAAGAAAAAATCCCAATTTGGAAGGATCTCCATCAAATGTAGCATCCAGCTTAACCCAACCCATAGGAAGTTCTTGCCTGGGGGCTGGTGCTGGCATCGGGTAGATGTCGAGCGGGGCGAGTTGTAAAGGAGGCTGTTGCGGTGTTGGCGGTAGCTGCGGCGGAGGCTGCTGAGGATAAGGTTGAGGTTGTTGCGGGAGAGGCGCTCCCGGAATCGGCTGGGGAGGCCCTCTAGGCGTGGGTTGTAGCGGCACTGGCCGTAAGGGTGCCGGCCGCGCCGGCGGTGGGCCTCGAGGCGGCGGCACAAGAGGGGCGGGAATCGGCCCTTGGGGCGCCAGTTGCAACGGGGATGGGTGAGGAGAGATGGGTTGGAGAGGTGCCGTAGCCCCCCACGGCACCGGCATTTGATGAGGCCTGGGAACAGTACCTCTTCCGATTCTGCTCGTCCCGGGGATGGTTCGCGGTGTGTCTCCTCTCGGGATGCTTGGAGGCTGATTCGCTTGGGTCGTGAGTGGAGGAACTATGGGGGAAGCGGGTCCCAGCGGTTGTCCTGGTTCCCCACCTCCTCCTCCATTTCCACTGTCAGCAGGAATAATTGGACGATCGGGGCGGGGGTCTTCTGGACTCAGTTCTCCTCCTCCTCCGCCGGCTCCGTCAGCATCTGGTATGATTGGTTGTTCAGGAAGGGGCTCTCCTGGGCACGGGTCTTTGGGGTAGGGTCCTTCCCCGGTTACAGAATCAGAATCCCCCGTTTCTGGTGGCTGTTGTGGCCACGGTTGGATAGGGCCCTCCGGACGTGGCAAAAGACCTTGCAGGTTAGCCAGACTTTGGCTGATGTCTGGTAGACCAGCTGACGATTCACGACCACCGTCCCCCGCCACGAGTACGGATAGCAGGTGGATTGCGTGGGCTAAGCTTTCTTCCATGCTTGCCAGTCTGGTCTCCAAAACTTGCACTCTGTCAGGACTTTCCTCCTCTTGTTCCGTATAACCAGTAGCTTGCGAAGTGGGCACATTTTCAGTATGTGGTCTCGGTAGACCAGGTATGATTTCTTCCACTCCTTGTTCTTCTTGAGATCTCGCGGCTAAGATCCCTTTCGCCAAGCCCGTGATTGCCGATATTCCAGAGTCGATTGCAATCGTTCGGCTTTGAAGCTGCACCCATTGATGCTCACTTACTTCTTGTTGCCCCGACCACGGGGTGACTTCTGCATAATCCCAGCTCAGGGCGCCACGGCGGGACGTCTCCCATTCCGTTTGTTCAGTCGTCCTGTTCCAGTAAAGCCACGGTCGGCTACTGGTGTGCTCGGGTATAGACTCCAAACTACGCCGGCTATCCAGCTGCGTTTGCGTGAACATCGTACTGGCCTTTCGTTCCCTCGTCTCCCTTGGTCTCGCGCCCCACTGCGTCGGGGTGGGCAAGGAAAACAGTGGTTCGGCTGTAGCTCTGGGCCGGGTATCTGCACTGCTGGGAGCGAGGGTATAAAGCGTTGTAACCGAGGAGTTGTTTCCTTGCGGTACAGGTCCTTGAGGTTCCAAACCTTGAGAGCCGGGAGAGGCATACGGGTCAAACAAAGGATCCCTGGCTGGGATAGCTTTGGAGTCCGTCTGATCCGGCTTAGGCATTGGAAAAGGTGATTGGTAACAAAATGTCAGACTTGTGGCTAGATAATGTCCTTACTCCAGACTACCTTCTGCAATCAGACAACAGTCCATTGTTTCCAAAAGGATTTTACTGAAGAATTAGTTCATTATAGTCCACTGGCCTGAATACAATATTCAGGATGGTACATATGCATTTGTTACCAATGACAGGCAAAGCATGAGGTACAAAGTAACAGATCACAGCAGGCCCAACCTCCCCCCACAGTTCTCAAAACAACCCCTTTGAAGTTAGAAAAGCGAAAGTTCTTCAAGGCCGATCCATGGTGGAACATCGGTAGCCAAAACAATCCTTTTCTGTGAGATAGCTGCCTGGGAACCTTGGCACCTGTGAAGAGAGCACTTAAACACTGAAAGGATTAAAAATGGAGTCGGTTAAGCAAAGGCATACAAGGACCTGACACTCCTGAGGGTGGAAGAAAAGTGAACCGAATTTCCGAATGACATTTTAAGAGAATAGGAAATAGGAAAGAAAACAAATGGGTTCTAAGACACCTTCTATGAAAGGTGAATTATGCCTGTAATTCACGTGTTTATGAGAATGGTTGTCATGGCTTATATTCGATGAACTTCAAGTGACAACCAAGGTCATGGAATGGGACTTTCCTACCTTCCCCCTCCAATGCAGCCCAATGAGTCTCCCCCTAGTTCTGCTCCTGGGGGTCAGGGGGCCCTCATAAACAGTGTGAAGGGAGTGGTGGGAGGAGGAATTAGCAAAGATCCCCCCTCCTCCACTGATAGAATGGTACTTTTTTCAGTGATAACTGACCATAAGATACAAACGTTTTAGGGAATAAAATGATAAGAAGTCTGGAGAGTGGTCATATTGCCCTCCGATGGATTTTTATGGTCTTGATCAGGGAAATAAAAGTTTAAGAATAATTTGTGAGAACCACAACCAAGAGGAGGAACACAACTGACCTCAGAGTGTACAGCCCTGACAGTTAGCCAAGGTTTGTCAGGTAACCCAGCCATACCAGCTCCACGTAAGAGACCTTTACCTCATTGCTAGTCAATCCTTCTCATTGCCACGTGGAGGAATAAGGCTAAAGCAATGTTTCCAGGAACATCCTTACATATCACTATAAGAACCCCCTGATTTGCACCATGGTTCACAGCTCATGGGGATGGAAGGTGGCATTCTATAGCCTGATCTCATCAGATTTCAGAAGCCAAACAGGGTCAGTACTTGGATGAGGGCCCACCAAGGAAGATACTGCAGAGGAAGGCAATGGCAATTGCAAACAACCTCTGCTTCTCACTTGCCTTGAAAACCCCTTGCTGGGGTCACCATATGTTGGTTGCAACTTCACAGCACATATATATGTACATCACAGCCCATGTGGGACACCCTCAACCATGTGAAAATAAAATGTTCTTTGTCTCAGCCCCCCATTTACATGTGCGCCCTGCACCACTGGAGGGCTTTCTCAGGATTTTTCAAAAAATCAGTAGTTGACATATTAACAAATCATTTATATTAGTTACCTTAAAATAAATTCTCCAGTAACATGGGGAGGGGCATTCACAGGGGGTTGTGAAGGAAAGTGTGAGGAAAACCACTATGAGGATGCTTCAGTAATGAGAATTTAACATGTGGAGTTGTCATCCTCTGGAAGCAACCTTAGACCATTCTGTGGTAACTGTGATGAATGGAACAGAGTTCTTTGGTAGGGTAGGTTGCTCATTCTCTGACTAATGGCTGCCCCACGGCATTTTTTTTTTTGAGTGACAGAGAAAGAAGTTACAACAGCGGTACTTGGACCACTAGGGATAGGCAAAATTCCCTTTTTTGTTCCTTTCTCTTTTTTTGGAGGGGGAACAGTAGTATTGTAAAAGGTTTTGGTTTGCTTATTGTTCTTTTTGGTATTGCTGATTCATTTGTTTCTTTCATGCTTTTTTTAAAATTTTAATTTATTAGTGCAAAACAAAGAAAAAAAGCAATGCTGACTACAAAAACACTGCCTCTGTAGAAGGTTTCCAAATATATGTCCATATGCAATTGCTGTCTATATGCAATATGTTCAAATGTTCATAAATTTATAAGAATCTCAGTCCAATAAATTACAGGAAACAGATATTTGTCTTTTTCAGTATTGTAGTATTTTATTATTGTTTATTTTTTATTTATTTTGGATTTCTATTCCATCCTCCTCACAAAGGCAGAAGCCTTTTAGCTGCTGTGGCCCTTTTTGCACTTAGGTTTTAAACCACCCTTTATGAGCATTCCTCACCAGAGCAATGGCTTTGGCATGGCAAATAATTTGCCCTATGTTCCACACTGTCTGAGGCCGTTTCGATTTGATGTCTTGTTTTTAATTTTAGATGGGCTTTGAAGCATCAGTGCACTTTCAAGCTTCTGGGCTTTGCAGTTCTCATCACACTTTTTTATAAACTTTCAGCAGGTGTAGTAACATTGCAATGTTGGAACCCATCCCCCGTGTATTTGCTGATTGGGCTGTCCCCTGCCCACTGTAGAGGCAATTGGTGGCAGAGTTCTGGGGGAAAACGTATTTTTTGTGTTTGTTTCACTCTCATTTTTTTAAAGCAAAGCTAGATATGGGTTAAAATGCTGTTGCTTCATCCCCTCCTGGCAGCTTCCCTGCTGCTTTGTTTCAAAAGGGCTGTACAAAATGCTTGGTTTTTTTCTCTTTGGCAAAGCCCAAAACATGCCTGGGAGGGAAAAGCAGCCATTTAATCCTTTCCTGGCTTTTAAAGCCAGGAGGAATGTGCAGTAATGTTACAGTGTTACAACATTATAATATTACAATGTTACAACCCATTCTTGCCTTAAAAAAAGAGAGAGTGCGTGCATAGCTCAAGGGAGGAAGGGAAAAAGCAGCTATTTAATCCTTTCCTGGCTTTTAAAGCCAGTAGGGAATAAGCAGCAACGTTAGGAATCATTCTTTGCTTTGAAAAAAGAATAAGAGAGTACACACATACCTGGGAGGAAGGAAGCCAACAGAGAAGTAGCTTTATGACCCGTACCTCACTTTACTGATAAAAATGGCAGACAAGGAGTTCAGAGAGCTTAGGAGGGTGGGAGTGGTTAATTCCACACAGACCAATCAGCTCCCAAGAGAAAAGAAAAGGTGGGGGGGAGAGAAGCAGAAGGGGAGTACAGAGTTTGCACTGAAATTAATTGTGCCAGATGTGACTCGGCAGCAGCTTCAAAATAACATCACAGTATGTTTGCAGGGGCGAAAGTCAGAAATACCACAGACAAACATTGGTACTGGGTCCCATGACTACCTTACAAGTGTGAATATCCTGCAAACATGGGAAGCAGGACAGATACTGAAATGCTTTAAAGTCCCAGTGTGAAAAGGTCCTGTAAGAGCATGGAGTATCCATTTCCGTTGACCATCAGTTAAGTTCCAAAAGACAAGCAAATAGTTTTAAAGTACACTGACATTCTCAAAAATAAATAAGTATTCTAATACAGAATTAAAATGGGTAATGACTTCCTCCTAAAAGGGCTGAATGACTGGCAGAACTGGATGCTCTAGCTCACTATTCCATTCATCTCTGAGACTCTGTGTATCATATTTATTGACATCAAATATTTGTAGACAAATATTGTAGGTCTCCTTTTCTGTGTTGATTCAATAAGAGTTGCCAAATATGGAAGAGATTCTGAAGTACTCAAAGCTGCCGGGCTATATTTGAACACCAACAAATGTAGCAGTTGTAAATATCGGCATTCAGCAGAAGTTGGCAAATCGTATCTAGACCACAGGTGAGAAAATGACAAAAAAAAATCATCATAGCCCATCAACAGAACTGAGGGGGAAAATTCCATTGTCTGTCCAAGCCTTCCATGAAAAGGATTTCCTCCCAATTTTAAAATCTAGATTAAACTACAATGTTAGTTTAGCATATAAGGACAGGTCAAATTGATATTGATGTGAAATTACACACCATACTGCTCTAGATGCAGAAAGTGCAGGAGGAACAAAATCCATTTCAACATAAGTAGACTCTAATGCATTCCACTTATAAAGTGGCTCCAAAAACAAAATCTCCAAGACAGCCCCAAATGGATAATCCAACTGAAAGAAGCAATCCCACTATTTGTACATATTAACAAATATACCTGATGATAGACACTAAGGTCCAGAAAACCAAATCCACCTTCATTAGTTGAAAGCTGCATTCTCTTTAAAGAAATCCTAGGTGTGATGAACCCCATTTACATTTCCAAAACAAAGCATTAATTTTATGAATACATCTACAAGGTAGGTGAAAAGGGATTGCATGTAAAACATATATAATTCAAGGTATAGTGTTCATTTTGAGTGTATTTACTTTACCCTGTAAACACTTTTAAAAATACGTTAGTGAGTATGTTAACATGTTTGTACATTTTAGGTGACCGGGAAGGGGAGGAGGGATGGCACCAGAAAAACAGAAAATTATATGAAAATAAAAGCTCACCCATTTGAGTTTTGCAAGGAGAAAGTGAAATTAAAACAAGGATATTCAATCTGGTCCTTGAAACTTGCAAATGGCGATAGCATCTTTGGCTGTGACCAGCATTTTAGAGCAGCAATAAAGCTGCAGATTACTCTTAGAGGGCTCAGCTCAAATCATAAACTAGAAGAGTACAACTTTAGAGACACAACAAGCAGTGATGTGTGAGGCTAATCCTATTGACTCCTAAGTAGACATGGGCACGAACAGAAAAAAAAATCCGAACAAGCTGTTCCTTGTTCATTGCCATCCACGAACGACAAACAATGAACAATAACCAACATGGCCCTGTTCAAAAACATGTTTGTTGTTTCTACCCCTTTAAAGATCCCTTTGAACTATCAGCTGGCAGGTGACAGGGGGGATTCCCCCCTGCCACCTGCCAGCTGATAGTTTAAAGGGTCCTTTCCTTCCACGTGCAAGGGGCAGGGCCCTTTAAACGCCCCACAAACTGACCTTCTCAGTGTCCAATACTCACCAAATGTGTAGGGGACATAGTCCTCACTGTCCTCCAAAGACCACCCAAGTTTCAGAGAGATTGTACCCCGGGAAAGGCATGATCCATGGGTCTCCCCCTTTGTTGTCATTTTCTCTTCACAGTGGCAAAAATGGGACTCTCTGGTGGAAGCTACTTTGAGGGGTTACCTTCCCAATGTCCAATACCCACCAAATTTTCAGGGGACATAGTCCTCACTGTCCTCCAAAGACCCTCCCCCAAGTTTCAGAGAGATTGCACCCCAGGAAAGGCATGATCCATGGGTCCCCCCCCTTTTGCTGTCATTTTTTCTTCACAGTGGCAAAAACAGGACTCTCTGCTGGAAGTACTTTGAAGGTTTAAAGCCAGAAGGAAAGCCAGAAGGAGTTCAGACAGAGTTCAGTCCCTGCCTCTGTTGCCAGGGGAATTGATTGAAAGACGCCACACTGTCTGGCTTGACGAACAGCTGATGAAGGCAACGGACAAGGCTTGCAACGACCACTTGTTCGTTTAGAATGGGGCCTCACGAACTGCTTGTTTGCGAACAGACAAATGGGCTGTTCGTGGTTTTTTTCCATTCGTAATGCTGTTCATGCCCATGTCTACTCCTAAGTTAAGTACAACTATTTATAAATGTATACTCTGTAACTTTGACTTTCCACAAAGGTTGTTCTCAGACCCATTAATTTGCATTCAAGATGGTTATGATGAATGAGCCCAGTAACTTAAAATACAGCTAAAACGTATTTGGAAAAACTCTTCATTATTATTTTTGAAAGACAATATTAAGAGATGTATCTTTCCATTTGTTTTTCTAGGCTTGCCCCTGGCCATCACATTGTAATGCAATCAGGCAGAGAGTCTTCACTCATACCAGTTCTTCTGCCCTCTTGCCTCTCATATTCTATACATGGCCTGAAATAGGGATCCCAGGTCCCTTGGTGGGGGCAGGGTATCCCCCACTCCCAACCTCCCCCCCGCCACCACTCACCTGGCCGGCAGGGGGGAAAGGTAGGGGAATAGGCCTTCTGGGCATGCTCCTGGGGAGGTGCAACAATGTCACTCCTGGGAGTGATGTCATCACATCGCCCCAAGATGGCTCCCTTTGGGGGCCTGAATTGGCCTGCTGCAAAGTGTGCGCAAGTGCCTGTGCAATGATGTCACTTCCAGAAGTGACATCATCATGTGCAAGGATCACTCTCCAGGCGGTGTGAAGGTGAATGCTGGGTACCCCCTCCTACCAGGAGGGTAAGAGGACCTAGCAACCCTAGCCTGAAATCATGTTTACAGTATCCACATGGGAGTGGCTGATACAAGCTGGTTATGGGCCCAATATGGACAAGGTTTGAGAGAAAAGGGTAGGGATGCCAGCTCCCAGTGGAGGTAGGGGCTCCACTGGTCCAATAGAAAGGCATCAGCAAATCAAAGCAGTGGTAAAATACAGCCACTCAGAGACGAAGGTGGTTCCCAGCATGGGTGTAGCCAGAATGACTGACTCCCCTTGGGCTCTCCATCACCATGTCTGTCAAATGCTACCCCATCACATGTTTTGCCTCATTTCATAACAGCATGGAATTAGAGGCCCCATACAGATGTCCACAATCAAGATGAAAGCCAGACAGCAATATTGCAGTTCTTTCTTTCCTACAGGACTGCCTTATACATTATATGCCCCAGGCAAAGGAAGATATAGCCTTTGTTCATTTAACTGGATTTTCAAGCAGACACAAAACTGGAAAGCTAGCAATGAGAATATTGAGAGATGTTAGGGAATATCTGTACATTGGGGGCACCCACAGGATGTTCTAGATTCTATGGGGAGTATGGATTTATTCCCACACTCCCTTGCTCTAGAGCTTGCAGTCTGTTTCCCATGCATGGCTCTGTTCTGTGTGATCTGCCCCATGCTGTGCCTAAAAGTATCCATTGCTCAGCTTACATGCCCACTGAGCCCTGGCTTTCTAAATCTCCTTCAGAGGAACACCCCCAACAGGTGTAGAAAGCTTCCTTATCCCAAGCCCTATTATTTGCATCTTTTGTTCTCAGTGTGGTAAACGATCACCCAGAATTCTGAGTAGCTGGAATAGCACTGCACACACAAAGACAACAGAGTATAGGATGCTGAAAGCTTGGGCTTTCTAGCAACCACAAGGAACTGGTGCATGAAATAAACCCTGCATCATTTTGTAAAAACAGTCATTTAGAAAACAATGGCAGACACAATGGACTGCATACAATAGGAAGTTTTATTCTGCCAATTTTCAGGTAAAATCCATGCATAATACTGAGATGCAGGCAGAATCTTTTCCAAGTGGTCTCAGGCCAAGGATTGCCCACAGTTGTGTATGAGCTGAAAAAAGATTAACTAATAAAAGACTGCATAAAGCTAACAAAAGGGTGTTTTATTCTTAGACAAGGGAGTAAATGATGCTCTCTGTTTGTTCATTTGGCAGAGGATTCAACTGAAACAAGCTTCTTCTCCTTGTCCAGTTAAAAATAGACAATGGATTCTCCTTGCAGAATGAGAAACTGGGGGTGTTAATGTGTAGAGTTGTTGGAGAGAGAGGCAGCTTTTGAACTCAGTTTTGAATCAAGAGGTCAAAAAGAGGCAGAAGATTCAAGTAGATAATGTTGTCATCCCTTTTCCCCTCCGTCCTTGAGTGGTTGATAACGAGGAGCTCCAGGAAGGATTGTTTTTAAATTTCTCCTCCCTGCCATTTTGATCTGAAAATCCTTATTTTGCTTCTTCCTGATTATACAGAAGTCCAGTAGTACCTAACGACTCAAACTCATGGTGTTGTTGTAAAGAGAAAATGGAGGAAAGGGGAATGATATAAGATGTGGTATACATTCAGTAAATAAATAAAATTTATTCTAGCATAAACTTACATTACTTCATCAGATCCATGAAGCGTACATCCATAGCAGTTATTGATCCTTAAACTCATATACAGTACAATCCTAAGCAGAGCTACACCCTTCTAAGAGAGGATTGCCAACCTCCAGGTGAGAGCTGGAGTTCTCCCAGAATTATAAATGATCTCCAGACTATAGAGATCAGGCCCCCTTGAGAAAATGCAGTTTTGTAGAGTAGACTATGCAATATGGTGCCTGTGGTGCCTTGGTGCCTGCTGCGTCTGACATCTTTCTTGGTCCCTGTCGAGTGTTTTCAGAAAGTGGGTGGGTGGGGCCAGGTTGGGCTTTGGCCCAGCATGGCTTCTGCTTGACCATTGCAGATCTGACTGATTGTGCAAAAGCATTGCTTTTATTGTCTCCCTCCCTCCTTTTTCCCCAGTGTATTTTTTTTAACTTACCCCCTTCTCCCCTGCACTTGAACCTCCTCTAGGTTTGTGTGTAGCTCTGTCACAGACAGTGTGGTGTAGTGGTTAAGAGCAGCAGGAGTCTAATCTGGAGAACTGGATTTGAGTCCTCGCTCCTCTGCTTGAAGCCAGCTGGGTGACCTTGGGTCGGTCACAGTTCTCTCAGAGCTCTCTCAGCCCCACCCACTCCTCAGAGCGATTGGCAGGAGGATAATAACAACACACTTTGTCAACTACTCTGATTGGGAGTTAAGTTGTCCTGAAGGGCAGTATATAAATCAAATGTTGTTGTTGTTTTGTGATTATGTCCTCCATCTAAGTCAGAATTCCTAAGGTGCTCACAGGCTTTTGGGAGATGGGGTCTGCAGGATTTGGGGACGGAAAGGACCTCAGTGAGGTATAATGCCATAGAGTTCCCATTCCAAAGCAGGCATATTCTCCAAGGGAACTGATCTCTGTGGCCTGGAGATCAGTTGTTATTCTGGGATATCTCCAGCCACCATGTGAAGGTTGGCAACCATCCTTGATACATAGATCTTGCAGAGTTATTTAAATCTATTTTTTTAAGGGACATAAGGACTGATATGAATTTTTCAACTGCTAGTGTAACTTTAGAATCTGTATCACTCAATAAAAAGGGTGGTACCTCAGACAGATAATCCAGGCCAATCAATTAAAAGTGGAATAATAAAACAGTTAAAGATCCTCATAAAATGGACAATCCAATAGCATGTGCACTAAAGAATCAATTGAACTACAGTAACACAAACAGGTCCTTACTGAGTAAGGTAGTTTAATATATCTGCCTTTCATAAAACCATAGAAGGATTGGCATTTAATCTGGCAAGGAAAAAAGGCTCTTTAAAAGTGTAGAATTGTCAAAAAAATAAGTATATGATGGCAAACATCGTAAATACAAGATCATGTGGATTTGGAAACAAAATTTAGGGGATGGCATTATTCTATTTTCATATAAATTAGAATAAAATTACTTTGTCCTTATTCCTTCCTTTTGCTCTTAATAACCATAACCAATGTTGCACCTGATATAATTCACTAGAGGTTTCAGAACAAGTTTGCAAAACTAAAGCTGGAATTTCTGGCCGCTCCTGAGTGATCAGAGTTCTTCCATTCATCTGTTGATACCAGTGAAATAGAGTTAATAATAATAACAAGAAGAAGAAGAAGAAGAAGAAGAAGAAGAAGAAGAAGAAGAAGAAAAACAACAGCAACATTTGCTTTATATACCTCCCTTCAGGACAACTTAATGCCTGCTCAGAGTGGTTTACAAAGTGTGTTATTATTATTCTCACAAAAATCACCCTGTGTGGTGGGTGGGGCTGAGAGAGCTCCAAGAAACTGTGACTGACCCAAGGTCTCCCAACTGGCTTCAAGCAGAGGAGTGGGGACTCAAACCTGGTTCTCCAGATTAGAGTCCTGCTGCTCTTAACCACTACACCAAACTGGCTCCCATAACCTTGTTCATAAAAGTGATGGTCCTCTTTAGATGATGTATCCAGGGATAAAGCAATGCTCATAGAGAGAAGCAGGAATGAAAAGACTGGCCGTACCCCTAACTCTCAACTAGTATTCTCATTGACCATTCTCCCCATCCATGTGTGATCAGCAGAACATGAGCATAGCACCTACAAATGGTACATAGGCAGCATTCCCGTGATCAGGAAAAAGTGAAAAAACAGTGTTCCATCCATAGGGGCATAACCTCTGTATGCACGGCATATATGAGCATAGGTGCCAAGCTGACATTCCAGAGATGTATATGGGGGAGCAGCATGTTCACTACTGCTCTCCCTCTCTATAAATATTATTCTACTTGGATATTATTTATTCATTTCATTTATACCTGGCCTTTGTCCCCAATGGGGACCCAAAGCGGCTCACATCATTCTCCTTTCCATTTTATTTTGACAAACACTCTGTGAGGTAAAATCAAAAAGAGTCCAGTAGCACCTTTAAGACCAACCAACTTTACTGTAGCATAAGCTTTTGAGAATCATAGTTCTCTTCATCAGATGCATGCGCATGCGCATCTGATGAAGAGAACTGTGATTCTCGAAAGCTTATGCTACAATAAAGTTGGTTAGTCTTAACGGTGCTACTGGACTCTTTTCGATTTTGCTACTACAGACTAACACAGCTAACTCCTCTGGATCTGTGAGGTAAGTTAGGCTGAAAGTGTGAGATCAGCCCAAGGTCACATGGCAAGCTTCTGCGGCAGAGTGGGGATATGAACCTGGCTTTCCCAGATAATAATCCAGCTCTCTAAACCCCTGCACTGCAGTGGCTCTGAACAGTACATGGAGCAGTAGTAGGAATGTGCCTTGTCCAAGGATTGTCCATGGTCTGCATATTGACTGAGTGTTCTGAATACAGCCTACACACAAGCTGTGCATGCATAGACTCTGGTCAGAAGACTTAGTGCATGCAGGTCAAGGCAAGACCAGTGTGTCCTGTCCACATCTGGTTGAACCCTGAAATGTTTGAATATGGCTCTTATTGGGCTGATATGAGGTCAGATACTGTCCCAAAGGCAAAAAAAAATTCTTATAAAAGCAGAAACAGTTTTTCGAAAAGGTTTGCCCCATTAAGTTGATAATACCCCCTATTCAAACTTTTTGTTGCCCTGATTGACCAATCAGGATTCATCCTAGATCCTTTTTCGAAACCACTGTAGTAATAGAACTCTTGTAAAGAAAAAGGCATCTTGCATTCCATCCTGCATTATGCTATGCTTACTAACCCAGAGGCATGGGCTTTGATCCTACACTTTCTTTCTATTTGCACTCTTCTTTGTCCATTCTGAAGACAGTCTTCCATTGCCTGGCAGTTTTCAGCTTCTTGAAAGATATTGGCCTTGTGTGAATGGGTCCAGCACCAAAGGAATGTGCAGAGGAAAACCTCCTGCAATCGACAAAGAGGTGGGAAAGGTATAGGCTCCAAGCCTTAATTTCACCTTCTAAAAGCAGTCTAGCTGCGGTCTTGTTCTCATATGCACACGACAGTGTGGCAGCTGTTCTAAAATGCATCTGCATGGTAATATTACACATTTGTGCAAAGGGTCTCTTCTCTGTGGTTTGGATGTGTTTCATAATGCCAATCTAGCCCTTAATTTTTACTATTTCTTTTGATTATAAGTAGACATGGCCACGAACAGAAAAAAAACCCGAACATGGTGTTTGTTGTTCGTTGCTATCCATGAACAATGAACAACAAACACTGACAAACATGATCCTGTCATGAACATGTTCGTTGTTCGTTGTTCATGGGGGCCAGGGGGCTCTCCTCCAGCCATCAAGATCCCTACTGCACCACTCCCAGAAACCCTACCTGAGCAGGCAGCAGGAAATGTACCAATAATAAATAATAGCTTGGCCCCAGAGCCTAGCAGCAGCCCTGGAACTTGAAGGGGAAGATCCCTATCCCACCACACACAAAGAAAATTCAAGCTCCAATGCACTCACTCTGTCTCTCTAACAGCAGCTGTCTCTCCCTGAAAGCCAGATCTGGGAACCCCCCTCCCTCCTGGTCTTTTCCTCTTGTAACAGATTTGGAGCTCCAGTCCACACTTGGAAGGAAGACCTGCCTATCAAGCTAAATTGGGCTTAGATTGGGGTTTCCAGGGCAACAGCAGGAGTTCAGTCAGAGTTCAGACAATCCCTACCTGAGTTGCCATGGGAATTGATTGCAGGTGCCAGACTGCCTGGCTTGATGAACAGCAACAAATGAGGCTTGCGCCCACCTGTTCGTTTAGAATGGGATCTCATGAGCAGCTTGTTCGTGAACAGCAGATTGGGCTGTTCATGGGGTTTTTTAGTTCATATTGCTGTCCGTGCCCATCTCTAATGATAAGCATGGTCCTAAACTCAAGAGGCTCCGCTTTGCATCAGTGGCCAATCATGTGGAGCTGCTCCAAGCAGATAGGGCTGAATTTCCTATCACTTCATGTTTGGGTGAGAATTGAGCCTCAGCTTGATGGCACATTGTCTAGTGTGCTTCATCATTTATCGTCTTCAACCCATCTTGGCTGGCATTCTGCCTTCATGTCTGGGAATAACTGTAGATAAAACATACACACTTCATGAAGCTAGAGATAATAGCTTTGGGAGCAGGTTTCTCATCATTCATTAGACATGTAAAAGTTTAAAAAGGCTTTTTAAAGTCTCATTGTGTGCAGCCTTCACCTGACTCATCAGAAGATACACAATAGGAAGTGACTGATCATAACCTTACTGATGTATCAACTGTGACATATGGGTTAGGAGACGCAAAGGGAGAAAAGGCTTTGTAATGAGTAGGAGAGAGACAGAAAGATAGACAGATAATAGCTTGGCCCCAGAGCCAGGGCTGCTGCCAGGCTCTGGGGCCAAGCTATTATTTATTATTGGTACATTTCCTGCTGCCTGCTCAGGTAGGGTTTCTGGGAGTGGTGCAGTGGATGCAAACATTTTAAAATGACATTTTGCTCCTTGACAGATCAACAACTCTTCTGCATTGCTCATTTGCTAGCTTCCCGATTTGTATCCTTTCTTTAATTTGCTAGGCTTTAAAAAAAAATTGGTCAGTGTAACATAGTATCATAGAAACAGCACATCCTAAATGAAAGAAATCTTGTCACTAGCCATTTCTTTTTCTTGATACTTTGCGACATTTACAATATGTTAATTTTCACATCGTGCTGATCCAAGTGTGTGGTGCAGTAGGCAGACTTGGATTGGGCAGATGTGTCTTAACAGTGCTATCCTAAGCAAAGTTGCACTCTTCTAAGCCCATTAACTTCAATGGACTTAGAAGGGTGTAATGCTGCTTTAGGACAGGACTGTAATTTCTGGCTCAGTCATGAACTTTATTGGGCAGTCTTAGACAAAGCATTCTTTCTAGTGTATTCCATCTCACAGGTATGTTGTGAAGACAAAACCAGGTAATACTGTATGCACTCTATCAAACTTTGGAAGAAGAGAAAAATACAATAGAGACAGATATGCAGGCCATTTTCAAAGAAAATAGGCTGCCTGCTCTTGAGTAGAGATGGGCACGAAATGGGGAAAAAAGAACCCTGAGTTTTGTGGTTAATCACATTCCACGAACCACGAACTTTCACAAAATTGTCCCATTTCACAAAATGATTTGTTAGGTTCATGATTTGTCAGAACCTGGGGCCCTACAACAGCCCCCTTCATACCCAGAGATGCCAAGCTCGCAGGGAGACTTCAAAGGCATCCTCACCCAACAACCTCCCCAGCAAGGACAAAAGCAGAAAATAAGAAATAGTCTTTTTATTCTCTTTTGAAGCAGCAGCAAATCCAGGCAAAAGCTCCCAAATCCAGTCTCTCTCTCCCTCACTCCAAATTTCAACAACAGCTCCTCCCTCTCCCTCTGTCTACTGGAACTGAAAGCACGAGGCTGAGAGCTGTGCCTTATATAAGAAATGCTCACAGACAGCAGAAAGTAGCTCTCTGGTTAACAGACAGACCTGCCTAACAGGGTTTGGAAGGATGAGATTGGTGTTCCCATGGCTACAGAAGGCCTATCTCCCCCCTGTTCATTGCTCTCATAGAACAGAATGGGAGCTCTCAGGTTGGCAGGGAGAGCTGCCTATCAAGGTTATGTGGGCTATGACTGGGGTTTCCACGGCAACAAAAGGTCTGCAGACATTCTGGGTCTATGTTACCTAGAGAATCACTGGATCAGCGCCAGCCTGTCTGGCATCACAAAGCATTCACAAATCGAACAGATCAGCCCCAAAAGTTGTGGATTTCGTGAAAAATGCAGCCCCACGAAACACGTTTTCATGATACACGAATTGGCCCGATTTGTCACGAAATTTGATTTGTATTTCAATTCATGCCCATGTCTACTCTTGAGAAGAATTTGCTTTTTCTTTCACATTGCAAGACAAAATAGAGGAAGAAATACACTGACTGTATCTATTGAAAACAAAAGAAAACAATAATTATAGGTTCAAAACTGGCATGATTGCTTTAAGTTAAAGAAGCATACACACCACCATGATAAAGTAGGTGTGTGACCCACATCCATGGATTGTAATCTTAAAACTCCAGACAAGGCCCAATAATTTAATTAGGGTTGAAATTGTTGGAGTTTTAATAACATAATTATCTTTCCCTCAAGTGCTTCTACATTTCTCCCATGTTGCCCTTCTTAAGTGGATAAATATTCTACCGGTCCTCATGAAGCACTAGCTTTAAGGCATTATTTCCTATTTACTGACACATTAGTGTCACTTGAGAACTACTGGAGATTCTGATACCTCAGTTTGTAATTTTAATCAGGAAAGAAAGCGAGAGCATAGAAAATCCTTCTGAAGAACATCATTATTGATTCAATTTAAAATTGTAACATCTGAGGCAAGCTTTGCAGGTTACTGTGGTAGAGAGAAGAAGCATGTGAGTTGTTCTCTCTTTTTTATGTGTAGCCATTAGTGTTACTTCCCTGAAATAATTTGCATAGGGAAGATGTGCAAGTTATTTCCACATCCCAAGTCTCTGCATCATCCTCATGCAATTTTTTTTCTAAGACCCTTGCTGCATAAAACTGGGAATTACAACTCCTTTCTGCTTGTTTTATTTTTATGTCATTTATAGGCCACCTTTCTCACCAAGACTCAAAGCAGGTTACATAGTGTGAGATTAGTACAAACAATTTCAAGGGCATTTCAGTAAACAATGCAATAGGGTATATAAATGTGAATTTGCAAAGACACAACACCAACAGAAATCCAATACAGATTAGTTGAAGAAATACTGACACAGAGCATAAGCAATTCTGAGACTGACATATTAAACAACATAGAACTACTCAGTAGGATCATACTTAAAGCAACAGATAGTACATAGTGACACATAGTAGTAAAGTCTACAGTCCCTATCTCTTTAGTGAAGCACCTCTTTGAGATTACCTCCTTACAGTACAGTCTTCCTATCTGAGTAAGAAAGCCCTCTTGAATAATTCAGTTTTGCCGAAAGCCAGGAGAGTGGCATCTTCTCCTCCTATGCCCATGGAACATGGTATAAGTGAACTTTCCATATTCCATTTCTTTTTATATTAATGTTTTCCCCCCAATAGTTTATCTGCCTTTTTTTGACAGGTCTGTAGAATTATTTGGTTTATTGTACCATTATTACACATAATGGATATGGTACTTAAAAACATATTCTGTACATCACTTTTATGTACAGTGTGTGAATAGTGTCTAATGCTGATGTAATGACAAACAAAACATTAAAAATGCATACATTTTGTGGGAGACTGCTGTGAGGAAAGAGAAAGTTTTAATTTTTTTTATTTTACAGATTTTATATCCTTCCTTTCTGCCCTTATATGGACCACCAAGGCAGCTAATAAATTAAAACATACGTAATAAAACCAACCAAAACACACAATTAAAACTACTAAAAATAGAGCTAAATGCAATAGAAATAAAGAATCAGAGGTCAGTTCTCACAAAGAGGAAGGAAAATGGAAATGGGGATTTGGGGGCGGTGAAATAGCAAGGATGGGAAATTCAATACAATACATAACACAGAAATCATTATTAGAAATGTAGTTCTCCCATGGCTTCATTTCACCTATGGTGTTTTATCCATACTGAACATACTGTGCAATAATGAATACCTATGTCTCAGCCCTTGGCAAGCAGTGATGCATCCAGGCTAGAGCAAGGGTATATGAAAAAGAATGTATCCCATGATTAAAGCAGCTGCACCAAGCCCATCTTCTGCACAGGGAATTTATCTTCTAGCATGGTATATGAAACTTTTTAAATGAGCAATGGATTATTTTATAACAATAATAACATTTGATTTATATACTTCAGGACAACTTAATGCCTACTCAGAGCGCTTTACAAAGTATGCCATTATTATCCCCACAACAAAACACCCTGTGAGGTGGGTGGGGCTGAGAGAGCTCCAGAGAACTGTGACTAGCCCAAGGTCACCCAGCTGGCTTCGAGTGGAGGAGCGGGGAATCAAACCTGGCTCTCCAGATTAGACTCCCGTGCTCTTAACTAGAGATGGGCACGGACAGCAATACGTATTTCAAAAAGCCACGAACAGCCCAATCAGCTGTTTGTGAACAAACTGTTCATGAGGCCCCATTCTAAATGAATAGGTGGTCGTTGCAAGCCTCGTTTGTTGCTGCTCATTGCTGTTTGTCAAGCCAGACAATCTGGCACCTGCAATCAATTCCCTTGGCAACCGGAGGCAGGGACTGCCTGAACTCTGTCTGAACTCCTGCTGTTGCCCTGGAAACCTCAATCTAAGCCCAATTTAGCTTGATAGGAGGATCTTACTTTCAAGTGTGAAGCTCCAAATTTGTTACAAGGAAGCAAAGAGCAGGGGGGAGGGGGGCTCCCAGCTCTGGTTTTGCAGACAGCAAGGTAGAGACAGTTGCTGTTGGCATTTTGAGAGACAGGGAAAGTGCATTGGAGCTTGACTTTTCTTTGTGTGTGGTGGGATAGGGATCTACCTCCTCAAGTTCCAGAGCTGCTGCCAGGCTCTGGGCCAAGCTATTATTTATTACTGGTACCTTTCCTGCTGCCTGCTCAGGTAAGGTTTCTGGGAGTGGTGCGGTAGGGATCTACCCCTTCAGGTTCCAGGGCTGTTGTCAGGCTCTGGAGCCAAGCTATTACTTATTATTGGTACATTTCCTGCTGCCTGCTCAGGTTTCTGGAAGTGGTGTGGTAGGGATCTTGATGGCTGGAGGAGAGCCTGCTGGCCCCCACGAATAACGAACATGTTCATGAACAGGTCATGTTCGTCCATGTTCCTTGTTCGTGGATGGCAATGAACACCATGTTCGGTTTTTTTCTGTTCATGTCCATGTCTACTCTTAACCACTATACCAAACTGGCTCTTATAAATGTTATTTCAATTCTAACATAACAACCCTATCAAAGAGCATTCTTGGTCCTGTGGTCCAAATTAGGAGCAACTGGGGTTAGAATTCTCCCCTCTAAAACAGGCCTGCATACCTTGACCACTTTACCCAGTCCAGACTGGAGCATCACAGGTAGAACTATTCCCATCACTGCCCATGAGATGTACAGATGCACTTTGCAGCTTGCAAAGATGTGGGATTGAAGCTAGAACAAGAGTTGACAGCAGAAGAGCAGACCAGGTAGATGTACACTGGTCACTGCAGCTGAAGGCTCAGCAGTTGGTTGGCTGTGAATGAGATCCATCCTGGCTTCTACTCCATTAGAGGGTTGCCTGGAAAGAGCCAGAAGACAAGGGGACAATAAAGTTCAACAGTAGCATGACAGCAAGGAGGTTCAAGCACTTTTTCATGGTACTCTTCTAGTTCCAGTATCTCCCCCTCCCTCTTGTGGGTTTCTGCAAGTTGGGATGCACCTGTTAGAGAAGATAGGAGAGGCCCTGGTCAACTACTTACCTATATCTTGTAGGGAGTTGCATTGGAATCTGCCCTCAATTTTTCTTGTGGCTTCGCCACAAAATTCTGTTCCTGCAAGGCAAAAAGGTGTTGTGCGTGGCTGATGGCCACCCAGGAATGTGGTTGGGCTCCCTGCTTCCTCCACTTACATGTGGGATTACATTGGCATGACCTATGTGTACTCGCACCTGTACTCATGGAGACAAATGGCACCCTCAGAGGTTGGGGAAATGGAGCAGTAGGGAAGGTTTAACCATTCTCTTCCTGCAGTCCCAATTCAAACATACCTGATAATTGAGTTCCTAGTATAGAAGTTACAACACTTACCTAACTAGAAGTCTTTGTAAAGGACTGAGGTATGACTGAGGACTTTGCAACATGTTGTTAGGCCCACTGAGTGTGGTTATTACTCAACAGTGTAGGGACTGAATCAGAATGGTTCCCTGCACTATTGTGGTTTAGTGGTTCTTTTTTACGACTCCTGTTGCTGTATCTCTGAAGACAAGTTTTTCTTGATTTAAAAGAAATTCTGCTTAATTTAGTTTTGTCATTTGGGAGACACTCTAATTACGTGATCACCTGCTTCTGGCTTGGCGTTAAATTCTTTTTGCATTTCTGATTCTCCCCTCTGGGATATGTATCTTCTTGCTAGCATCTGTTTCCCATACTCTTTTGTGAACACTGAGACAGATGATTAATTTAAGAGGGATTCTGCCATGGCTGATGGGCTTTAAATATGTCCAGTCCTCCCCCCCCCCTCTTTAAAATACATTTGCAAAGACTGCAATTTTGGTAAGGGCAATTATCCTCCTGAAAATGTGTTTCAGTGACATTTTGAAAAAAGTAAATATTAGGGCCCGTAGGCAGTTTTGTATTGGTAGCAGCACTACATCCAATTGTACATGCTTAATTTAGGCCCCAATTACATGTCCCATGCAGATGCAACCCCAGTAGCTGCTTCAATTTGGGAAAGGGATGGTTTTCAGCAGAGAAACAATTTGCAGCAGAGGTGCTTAGTTGTTGTTAAGTCTGCCAATGCAGTTCCCACTCAAGTTGTCCCCTTTCCCAAGGCTAGAGATGCATATTTGCAAGGGCAAGCACGCATCCAGAATTCTGGTGGTTTTCTAAGCTGAGCTTCCATCCCGTGGGAAGTGGCTGGGACAGTTGCAGCAGTGGTTCCGGAAGGGGTAATTATCTCTTCCTTGCCACTACTGCTTCTCCAATGAAAACCAGCCCCTCTTGGAGCTGGTTTTCATTAGCAAAAGCAGTCATTAGATTTCAATTAAATATGTTGGCATATTGTGTGCAGTTTAGCACTCTGACCTGCTGAAACTGAGACCCAAGCTACAAGTGATGTCTTACACAGGTTGGACACTTGTCAGCTTCCCTCAAGTTTTGATGGGAAATGTAGGCATCCTGGTTTTACAGCTTGGCTCTCCATTACAGCTGCAAGACCAGGATGCCTACATTTCCCTTCAAAACTTGAGGGAAGCTGACAAGTGTCCCACCTGTGTCAGGCGTCACTTAAAGCTTGGCTCTGAGTGTGTTCTATCTGATCCAGAAGCTGTTTACAGGTATATAAACTCTAGTAAGTGCACAAATGTTTTTAACGCTTGTACCATAACCCATATTGCCCTACCAAACCACATCACAAATCACTGTACCAAACCAGACACACCTTAGTTTCTGGATACTTCATGAGTCAAGTAGCTACATATGTGGTATTTATGATCCATGCTACAGTTACATGGAGGCTAGACTATTGTAATCCATTTTATATAGGTTTCCCCTCAAAATCGACTTGAAACTCCAGTTAGCACAGAATGCCACAGCTCAGTTATTCTCAGGAACTAGACCAAGCATGCACATTAAACCCACTCTGCTGTCGCTCCATTGGCTGTCCATTAATTACCAGGTTCAAGTCAAAGTACTGGCCATTACATACAAAGCCCTTCATGGCCTGGGACCCTCATATCTGCAGGTCCGCCTCTCCTTTTATGCCCCACTGTGACAACTTTGCTCATCTGAGCTGGAGCCACCCTGCAAATGGGCAACATCAGCAACTTCCCTTAGATGTGCATTCTCTGCAGTAGCCCCCACCCTATGGCTTGCCTGAGGAGGTCAGGAAGCTTCTCACTCTTCTGGCTGTCCACAAAACAGTTCAGAACTATTCAGAAGGGCATGTTTATAAATGAAATGGGGCTGCATTGTAACACAATGATTCAGGAAGGCACTTCAATAAAAGGAATGAGACAAGCAACTATGCTATTCATATGTACTATCTGTAAGAGCCTTTCAAAGACCACCAGGGTTGCTATGCAGAGGCGGGCAATGGCAAACCACCTCTCTTATTGTCTTACCTTGAAAACCTCAGCAAAGGTCTCCATAGGTTTACTATTACTTGGCAACACTTTCCATCAACAACACATGATAAATTATATCATAATCATAAACAATGCAGAAAGTGGATTAAAAATATAGAAGATAATGCAGTAAGATGATGCATATAGTAAACATTACAATGGACTACAACCCTATTCCCTTATAAAAGTGCCCTCCAGTGTGTTCTATTATACTACAGTTCTAATCCCTTTATACAAACTCTGTCTTGAACAATTTTGTTTTGCACATTGTGTGGAATGATAGAAGTGCGGAAGCCTTCCTGACCTTCCCAGGCAGGCTGTTCCACAAGACGGGAGCCACAACGGAGAATGCACATTTACAAGCAGTTACCAGTCTTACTCATTTGCAGAATGGCACCTTCAGAAGGTGATGCTTAGATGAACCTGGTAACTGACCAATGGAGTAACTTCAGAATGGTTATATGATGTTATGTTTTGCCTCACTCCTGCTAGTAACCAAGCTGTGGCATTCTGTACCAGTTCTGTACCAACTGGAGTTTCTGGGTTGACTTTTAAGGGTAGACAATATAAAGTCCACGACAGTAGCCTAGCCTCAAATTAACCATAGCAAGGATCCACGTGGCCAGATCAGCTGAGTTGAGGAAGGAGGCCATCTTCCAGGCTAAATGAAGATGGAAGAAAGCATCTTTTGCAGCAGCATTGACTTGCTTCTCCAGCAATAGTGCTGGTTTAAGTTTAACTGAGTCAGCAAGCAAAGCTGGGGAATGTGGGAAGCGCAGTGTCCTTCAAGTTCCTTCCCAACCTGCCTCACAGAGAGTCTTGTCAATAGCACTTCCACAGAAAACCTGGCTCATTTTTTTGAATGCATAGTTAGATGTTTCAGGTTCTGCCCATGTGCTGGATATGATAGAATTTATTTTCTTACTGATTATGCTGTTATTTTTGTTACATGACAAATATGTAGATGTACCTGTTAATTACATCAATAGCAAGTAACTACTAATTCACACATTGAACACCCACCCAACAGATAAATGTAGCTGGGGATGATGTCACTTTCATGAGTTCGCCACGCTAGATGACAATCCCAACAAAGCTATTTCCTTGGCATTTTCAGCAAAGATGTTCCAGTGTTTACAGTTGTTCAAAGTTTAAAAAAAAATTAGTCAGGAGAAATTGTTTGGAATATTCTCTATCTTCTAATAGCCCATATTAATTGCAATAATCAGGGCAATCAGGCAAATTTTCAGGCAAAGCAATTTGCCATGCAGAGCTGGCACTAAATGCATTGTCATGCAGACCAATTAATTCAAAATACAGAGAGTATATGGAAATATTAATCCAAAAGATGCCAGTGATATGAATATTGGAGAAACACAAAGTCTTGCTTTCCTTTGCTTTGAGAAATCCATCCATAGGATGCTAAAAATATCATCTGTTACCCTTGGGCCAATAAAGTAGTGTCTAGGAGGTTTGCCACCTCTGCTCTCCAGTTCACAATGTAATCCTAATCAGTTATGTCTTTCTAAGCCTATTGACTTTAATGGAGTTTGAATGGTGTTACTTCATTTATGATTGCACAGTAATTCATCTTCTAAGAGACAGTGGGTCCAGTAACATTTAATTACTGCCAATCCAGTTATAACGAAAGATTATACTTTTTTGCATATCTCTTACAAGGGAGTACAACCCTGCTCATGCAAGAAGAACAGAAAGATGTCATTTCAGGTTTGGATTGTGGAGAACTAGACTCCCAACTACTGTGGTAGCTACTCTGTGCACTGAATTAGAGTCATCAGTGTCGTGTGCGAAGGGAGTAGGGTGTGCAGGTTGATGACATGCTGGACGCTGCATTCATTGACTTTCAAGATACCTCTGCGAGCATGCAAAACTCTGTTCTGCTCGAGCCATCAGCCTCCCTCGGACCTCCCGTGTATCTTGCGGCACTCAAAACTAACACTTTTATTGTTGCATAACGTTCATGAGTGCATTTGGTGGAGGATAAACTGTTTTGGCAGATTGGCTGCATTTTTAATCTTGTTATCCGACTGTTATATTTTGCGTCTTTGCAACTTTGTGTTGTGTTCCTAGCTGCATTGAGTCTAAGAAGGAGATAAGGCAGGATTTAAACATTTAAAAATATATACATAATTAGGTTACAGAGGCCAGTTTGTCAAAGGCAACCTTACCATCGTTGACAAGAAAAGAAGCATAAATAAAAACAAGCTCTAATCCACAGAGTACACAATTCAATCCCAGCTGGAGACAAATTGACAAAGCAAGATGAGCAGCAGGCATAAACCTCCCTATGGAGAAGATTTCTGTCAAGAGGTAGCCACCTCCAGTCCCTACTGAGAACCATTTTACATATCTACTTATTACCGTATGGTTATACTTATTACTTACTGCCCACATGTATCATTGTCCTGTAGATCTTTCCCAAGTGGTTGTTTGTTCAGATGATTCTGCTCTTTCTTTTTTCCCCTGTGGGTTGTATTGTTCAATTCCTTCCTCTTCTCTCATTAATCAGGGTCTATTTCCACTTTTTCTTTCCCAAGATTTAACCCTTTCTTTGTTTCCCACGCTCTTTGTTCCTCCCTTACTTGATTTGAGGAGCTCTATTCCATCTGAAAGGAAGGAAACTCAGGGAGGGAGTATTCCCACACTGTAGCAGAAATCTTGATAGGTAAAATTAAGCCCCCTTTGTTTTATATATATATGATGTGATATATATATCACATGGCTCCAATCCCTCCTATATATCTCATTCCAAAGAGGGGCACCGCTTGGAAGAAGTAGAGGTCTGTGGAGATCCCAACCAAAGTTTAGAAACACCAACTTTTTTTTCACTTAGTTCACCCAATTCTCCTCCTTATCACAGCCCCACCCTGCATGGCTTTTGTCCATGTTAGTACCACAATACCCAGCACAGCCTTTTTGAGGGTTTTTTTTTTATAATTTTTTTTTTATTTTCATAACTACAAGACACTACACCAGACTATCACAAGGAAAGGGGAGAGGGAAGGGACAAAGGGGGGTGGAAAAAGAAAAGGGGGGGGAATGAACTACAAACACTAAACACTACACTTCAATGTTTCCCTTCATACTGTCATAATACAAAAATAGCTCCATAGAGTAATGATGGAGTGGTTAATCATACAGAGAATAAACATTTCAAATTCTGATTAAACTTTCCTCCCCCTTCTAGGTCCCGGACGCAGTTCTCTCTGTGCAACTGCTGTTGCGATGCTCTCCTCCTCCCCCCCCCTCCGGCTCCTCCTTTTCTTCGTTCTTGGTGCAGCAGAGTTCTGGGTTTTTATTCTCAAAATCCTTTAGTTGATCTTCTGATAATATCTTATAGGCCTGATCTTTATATCTGAACCATATTCCTTCCGGGAATAACCATTTGTACTTTATTCCATGGTCCCTCAGAAGAGCTGCAAACTTTTTATATTTATATATTTATATTTTATATTTATATATTATATTTTATATTTATATATTATATTTATATATATATATTTTATATTTAAAACGCCGTTTATATATTTAAAACGCCGTTTCCGGACTAGAAATGGAACGTCCTTCAAAAACTTGACTTTCAAACCCATAAAGTCCAAATCCGCATTGTATAGGATGGTGTCCCGAATCTTTTTAGATGAAAAGTCAATAATGATCTCACGAGGCAACTGTCGCTTTGTTGCATATTTTGAAGAAGCCCGACGGACCTCCAAAATGGCGCTTTTAACCTCTTCTTTAGTCGTCCTCGCGGGTGTCGCCAGTAGTTCCGAGACCAAATCCCACAGATCCTCATTTTCCTCCTCTTTCACGTTTTGGAGACGCAAAATTGTCTGCGTTCGTTCCACCTGTAGCCCGATCAGCTGGTTCTCCACCAACTTCAGCTCCTTTTTTGTAGCCTTCACAAGTGACGCACTTTCCAGAGCAGACTTTTCTGCCCCCCCCCCGCTGCTGCCTTAATGGTTTTCACCTCGCTTTCAATTAAGCCCACCCTTTGATCAGTTTCGTTCAGCTTGTCAACAAAGGGTTTTATGGCTTCCACCACCGCCCTGCGCACCAACTCTTCGAGCGACTCCCCCTTCAAAGTAGCCGAGATTGACTTACCGAGAGCGGGACTTTGCTTCTTTGCTGCCATTTGGGGGGGGGGGCGCCAACAAAATTCTGGAACTCAACGAAGGGGAAGAGCGAGTCTTCTTCAGATCAACCTCTCCTTCACAAACGCTTGTAAAACAGAAGGGATTCGCTTGTTTACAGGCTTCCGCCTGTTTCTTTTACTTGCCGTTTCTCGTTGCCCGGCGGCACTCGAGGCGCCGCGCACATCTGCTGGCCTCCATAGGGACAAACGGGCAATTCCCCCCCGCATTGATTTCGGGGAGTTCTTCCCGCCGCGTCCCGGACCCTGGCTCCCTCCCTGGGAGTCCTGGGGGCTAATCCTTGCGGATCAGCCGCCCGGTCAGGGTGCCCGGTCGTTTCCTCCCGGACCAGCCGAGAGGAGCGTCCGGCATGGCTGAGAAAACGAAACCGAATCAGCCTTTTTGAGGGTTAAAGGGGACTCCTTCCTTTTATATCAGTGGAAAAGCCTGATGTGCAAGAAAACATTTGTGCAAATGCTGCAGGAAAATTAGCAAATCCACAGATTAGATTGAATGTGGTTCTAATCCGATAGTGGCCATTTCCACACACGTTGAATAATGCACTTTCAATGCACTTTCGCAATCCTTTTGAAGTGGATTTTTTGTTCCACACATGGAAAATCAGTTTCAAATGTTCACTAAAGAGTATTGAAAGTGAGTTATCCAACGTGTGTGGAAGCAGCCAGTGTCAAATCTTCTGCAGTAACAACATTTTATATAGGATTGTCTAGAAAGAAAAGGAGGAAGAAAATATGGGGAAAGGTACAAAAGACTCACCTCTAGGTCTGGTTCCACTGTATGCATAAAATTCATATACTATATTCAATAAGAGGTCCAAGATGAAAGCAGAAATGGCATTACTCAATATCTAAAACTGCAAGATTTAGCCAGACAGCCATTGTGCAGCCACAAGTCACATCATATGCCAAGAGGAAGGAAGAAGTACAAGAGGAGAGACTTCCCTGTCCAAAAGGCTGTCTTGCCCACCTTTAACTCCAGTATTCCTGGATTATTGAAGCAGTGCTTCCACCTCTGCCATCACTAAGTCCTTTGGCCTCCTCTGATATAGCCTTCCAGCTCTTTCAATCTTCTCCTGCTCCACATGTACAGAATAAACGTCTTTATTATTTATCTGAGCCTCATGTGAAGTCAGAGCCTTTTCATTCTCCACCTTGGCTCTTGTTACCACTCTCACTCATCCCCTGTACCCTCTAAGCTTCCTGCCAGGCCTCCTCTTTTCCTGCATGGTTTACATCTCAGCTCAGCCTCCCTTATTTTTAATTAGCTTTTCATGCTAGTCCCAGTTGACGTGTTTCTTCATATATTGCTTGCTGGCTAACATAACCTCTGGGCAACCCTCTTAATTTATCTCTCTGTGCTTCCCATTACCCTGCTGTGCCATTTGCCCTGTATTTTCTTCCATCTGAGTCCATCCAGTGCTTCCCAGGTTATTTCTCTCCAATACCTCTCAAATGTAATTCTTCCTGTTTTGCTGCCTTGATAATTAACATTGCAAACTGGACTCCCCATGTTTCTTGTTACCTCCTCCATTGCTTGCTTTTGTTCTCCATCAAATACTTTACATCATTCCCAATTAACTTAGGTGTTTGGTTCCCAGTCTGAAACCTTGTTCTCTTATTGGCCAGGGATGGCCCTGTGGGCATCTGACAGCCAAGGCTGATCTACCTCTCTGACTATACAGCTACTATTTCCTCTAGAGAGATGATATCGCAAGAAAAGCATTCCCTTCCTCAGCAGTTGTCTTGGTGTTGGAGATGAGTATGCAATAATTGAGCTGCTAGACTGGTTGCTTCCACACAGAGGTTTTGGTCTGGTTTGCTATCCAAACCAAATGTGGGTTTGTTTTGGTTTTGTTTGTTTGTTTGTGTTTGTTTTGGGGGCATCTACATGGTAACATAAGAGTGCCTCTGTGTTTCACCTTACAGGACAAATAGTATTTTTGGGATGGGCAGGTGGTTTTCATTAGGGATATAATATGAGGAAAAATAGTTAGCTTCTCCTTCCCCAGTGCTGTAGCTCCAAACTGAACTGAGCTCTGCACAGTATCTCTCCTATCGTCATCGTCATCATCTCTGCCATTCTCACTGAGATCCAAGGCAGATTACACAATGCAAGTGAAAATACAATATAATCAACAGCTGTGACACTGATCAAAGTACAATACTGAACAACCGTTAGGACATTCAATGAAAGAGATACAATAAGGTATGGTAGCAGAAATTTGAAAAACAAGCATAAAGCTGAACACAGAGATGAATTTTTTCTGAAGCAAAGCATAATTAATTTACACAGCATCTTCAGCAGTGTGGAAACTCACTAGAAGGTGCATATCTACATCAGCAGACAGTACCCAACAGAGTAGCGTATAGTCCCTGTCCTTGCCAAGGCATCTCTCTGAGCTACTTCTTATGACACAGTCCAATAATCTGAGTAAAAAGCACTCTTGAGTAATTCCAATTTGCTTAGTCTGTGGAAAGCCAGCATTGTGGGAACATTCCTGACGTCTTTAGGCAGGTCATTACATAAGGATGGGGCTATCTCAGAGAAAGCACACATACAGGCAGCTGTTGATTTTGCCCAATTGCAGGGTGCTATTCTGCGGAAGGCCCTGTCCAAATTAATCTTCTGTGGCACAACACGGTTGGAGAAGCAGTTGTACAGATATGAGAAGCCAAGGCCATGCAGGGCTTTGAATGTGATAGTCTTGACCCTGAAGTAAGCCCTGTAGCTGATGGGAAGCCAATGGAGTGACTGCAGAATGGGAGTGATATGCATGCTTCCACTTGGTCCTGACAGTAAATGAGCTGCAGCGCTCTGCACCAGCTGGAGTCTCCGATTCAACTTTGAGGAGAGACCGATGTAGAGAACATTACAGTGCCATGAATCCAGGTGCAGAAACTTGTGCAGAAACGCTAGTCATCCCAGGGGCTTCTTGTGATCATTCCCTCATTTGAAAGTGGTTAGTGGTAAGCGTATAGCCTGATATTTGTGTCTCACTTTATTCAGGCTTTCTGTTTTATCTAATGATGTTGTTAGTTTCTATTGTTGTTTTAACCTGTCGGCTCATTTTGATCTATTTTAATTTTTTAATTATTTTTTTTTGTAAGCAGCTTTGTGTCCTGTTTCAGAAGAAAAGTTGGTTAGAGACATTTTTTAAAAAAGGAATACAAAATGGCTGCCATGGAATTCCAAAGTTGCTAACAGGTTCCACATGGTTGGGGACCCGTGAACTAGGTGCTAAATATAAAATGTTGTTGAGTTCTTGGTGATAGATTGTTACCTGTCCTCATTACACATGAAACACTTACCACAACTAGGAATAAATGGAAATCATATAGGCTAGCTGACATCTCTGAGTGCCACCCTGAGAATAAGCCCCTGAACCTGAGCCTTAGGGCCAATGCTTATGTTACCTGAATTGGCGTCCTTGCAATAAGAGAATTGTGGGGGGAATTAGCAGCAAGGAAGATGACTATGTGAGAGGCGGTAACTATGGGATCTTGTGCGCCAATGTCTATGAGGATCAATAAACAGGCAGATATTCAGTCAAAAAGGGAGTTTTATTTAAAATGTTACAGATCAATTGCACACAAATCACACAGCACACACACAGAGCTAACTAGAAAAAACAGGGAGGAAAGCTGGAGAGAGTTGCAAAGTTGGATTGATAGTTACCAGTTCCAGAAGATTGTGGGTGTCCAAGGGAGAGCAGCTTCAGTGACCAGTACTTCATGGCAAGAGGGAGAAGGGCTCAGACATGCCATCTGAGGGAGTGCGGAAAGTCCAGAACACACACATACTGAGCACATGGCAGGACAGTCAGGTACACTGTGAAACATGCCCTGGGGCAGGACTGAGAGTCTCTGCCCTAAAACAATGCCTTAATGGTTCTTCCCAGGGTGGGACAAAGGACTGGGAAACTGTCTCCAGGGTGAGACAATAAGGCTGGTGAACTGTCTCCAGGGTAAGACAATGAACTAGGAAGGTTTGATTAAGTCTTCCTGGAAGGAACTATAGGTGTAAAAAGATTATTTGATGACCCAGGATGGCTGGATGGGTAAGGCTATAATAGGAGAGAGGGTAAAGGGCAGAATTGGTAGGGTGTGTGAATGGATTCATTCAACTTCTTCTGGAGACCTCCATTGTTCTATGGTTATACACAAACTCCAGGGTGTGGGGCTAAGTTAGCTTTATTTCACTTCTCATGTCCCAGTACTTTCCCATCTCCTGCCTAGCCAGGCAGCTTGTCTGCGTTTTAAACACATGAGCAGAGGGGCTTATGATATTGCCATATTCATAAGCCTTAATATCATGAGGGCAAGTATGACCACTTACTTTTGAGACCTGGCAACCCTATCAAAAATAATAAAATGGTGACTGAGCCCACTCTTAGCAGGCCTTCATCAGATAGGGCTCTGCCTATAAGCAGTACAACATACTTAATTGAGGCTTGGAAATGTTTTTCTTTTCATGCTCTCCTTATACTCAGTTAGTTAAGCCTCAAGCCATACAAGGTCAGCTTTAGAGGAAAGAAGTGCAATCAAATGAGAAATTGTACCTTGGATCTCAAGAAGTTGGAGGTGGTATGATATCTACAACGCAAATATAATAAACAAGAACGAATCTGAAAATTATGCGCTCCATTTTTTAAAAAGCGCTTCAAGAAAAATCCTGTCGAATTTGTGCAAAATTTGCTCTCAGAAAAATTACAAGCTAAAGAATATGTGACCTTCTCTCAGAAACACATTTAATGATCACTCTCTTTCCTCCTCCCAGTTTCATTTGTTTTGTGCCAGCAACACACTTGAGAAGTTGTTAACAGCTTTGGATCATTTATCTGCTATTGTGAGTTGCAGTCTTGAAGATCTTTAATGAAACACATTCCTTCCCTCTCTGTTGCATTGTGTATGACATGCTTGCCATTCCATATAAATGACTCTTTGCATATCCATTCTATATAGGCTTAAATCATCTCAAAGGGAGAGAGAGAGAGAGCAATTTTGAAAGCACATTGCAAGCAAAATATACAGCTGAAGAAGTCACTTGTGTGAGCTGTCGTTCTCTGATGTGCCGTAATTTGGACAGCATCGATGTGTGGAGAAGGGGGGTTAATGGCAAGGAAAAAACCTACCTGTATTATTGGGGAGAAAATATGAATGTTGAAAGCCAGATACATGATGCTGCCCAGCAACTACACTATAATAATGTCTGTACAATTTTTAACAGATTTCCTTCAGTGCTTCCTGCTGAAATACAAGATGTGAAGGAAGCCATTCTCCTGAAATTCTAGAAATTTCGAGGCGTAAATAGCTTCCTGTAAGAAATACAGGTGTTTCTTCATATGAAGTATTTGCACCCCGTCTTTTCATATCAATATAAGCAAGGCAGCTTACAACAACACAAATTCTAAAAACAGTAAAAAAATAAAACCAGCAAGCAGAGAAAAATACAATTTAAAACAGCAACAGATGCAAACTCAAGGGCCATTGAAACAGCCAACATAAAGGAAAAGCCTATAAAAAGAACCATGGAATAAAAAGAGGATATCTGATAAAGTAACCCCTTTAGGGAGGGGGATCTAAAAGGCCTGGGAGAATCTCTTCAACAAACACCTACAAATTGGTAGATTTGGTACCTGCTGAGCTTCTTCTAGAGCTTTGGCACCTTTCCACAAAAGTCCTGTGAAAATGGGGGCACTCAGAGAAGGGCCTTTTATGAAAACTTTAATTGGAGTGCAGGCTCATAGGGCATGAAGCGTTCCTTCAATTTTATTGCTCCAAGACAATAAAGCAGCAGTCAACCTTCTCTAGCACCTCAGACCATAGTGCTCAGCCCACAAGGTACTTTGTGGGGCTGATAATAAGCATAGCCTGTTCCAGTCATTCTCTCTAAGACTTCTGCAGCTACTGGCCAAGTCCAAGTGCTGCCCAATGGTGCTGCCCTGAAATGCTGGCAGCACCATTGGGGCCCATCCTGCTTCTAGTGTGTCTGGCCAACTACAACCCTAACTATTCCCTCTTTTCTTTCTTCACAAGCAGTCAATAGCCTGTTACAGATGACAGCCCCAGGGGGGAGAGCACATGTGATAGGATTGCCAGGCCCCTGGCCTTAAAATCAGGAGACGGGGACAGAGACAGGGCCACCATTGATGCGGTGAGGTGGGCGCCGTGGGCACTGGGGCACCGGAGGGGGCACCGGAGGGGTGCGGGGCGGAGGCACATGCCACAGAGCTGGCGTGCCTGGCTCGCAGCTGCTGCAGCTGGCCAGCCCCACACCGCCGCTGCCACCACCGCCACCACACGCCCCTGGCCAGGCGCAGCAGCCACGGGCCAGGCACAGCAGGCATCCGGGTGGTGTGTAGAGAGCAGGCAGCCTCTGCACGCTGCCCCAGCCACCCACCGGCCAATAGGCCCGGCTTGCTGCATGATGACATCATCATGCAGTGATGTCATCACGCAGTCCGGGGGCATGGCCACGGGCACCAGAAACCCTGGCGCCACCCCTGGATGGGGACGGGTGGGAAGGAGTCCTTATCTTGTGTGCACATAGACAATTTTAAGCAAAATAGCCCTGCTCAGGCGCCTTCACTTTCTTTGTTGTTCCATGACAAGGAAAGCTCTGGATTGCAGTGAGTTCCTAGACTTTTCCCTCTGCTGGCCAGGTCAATGGTGGCAGGGGGTGGAGGCTGGTAGTACAGAATTCCCCGCCCCCAATTGGGGGACTGGCAGCCCTAACATACAATTGCCTGGTCATCTGTAAGGGTGATTGCATGAAAGAAGTGGCCATGTGCACTCTCCCTCCCTCTTAACTGATGTTCTGAGTCAACATATGTGGGATCATCTGTACCAAGCTAGAGCAGAAAGGAATTGGCTCGTTAGGCTTGCCAGGCCTCCCAGTATGGCAGGAGGCCTCATGCCAGCAAGGTCCATTGCCCACCACCACTTTGAGCAGTGATGATAGAAAAAATAAAATAAAAATCAGTGATGTCTCTGGCACTACCCGGAAGTGACAAAGAGTAGCTCTAGGAATCACATGCCAAAATGCTGCCTGTCCCTAGTAGAGAACATGGTGAGTCATAACTGCACTTAGAATTGTTCCCTGGAAGCCAATTGGCAGCTAGCGTTCAGCTTTTTAAGCTTGTAAGACACAGCTCATAGAGATTATATGTGCTAGCAGCTGCACATTAGTGTATACTGCAATCAATCTGGTATATAAACACAGTGGCTTGGATCCGAAGCTGTGTGGCCAAAGTTGCACTAGAGAAAGAAAACTGCCCCAGCTTCTCCTTTTTACTTCAGCCTTCTCCTTTCCACCAAACAATACTTCTTTAGTTCAGTGGACCAGAAGGAACAATGCGGGTGGACTGGGGCCATTCCCACACGGCTTACCTGAACACGGAACGCTGAGCAGCCTGCCGAAAAAAATGTGGAAGATCGCGTTTTCTATCGCGAGTTTTGCGTGATGTTGCGAGAGAAACTCACAAGAGAAAACGTGATCTTCCGCGTTTTTTTCGGCATGCTGCGCAGCGTTCCATGTTCAGGTAAGCCGTGTGGGAACAGCCAAGGAGTCTGCAGCAGGAGGGAGGAATTGGCAGAAATTGTCCTCCCTCTCCTCAGCAAATTTTTTAAAAATCCAAGAGCAGAACTGCTGATGTGCTACCAAAATAGCACCATACTATTTGAGCCTGAGAGGAGAACTACATATGTTGCAGTTATATTCTATGAAGCCCCAACATCCCTTTCTCAGTTGCAAAGGTCCTTGGGAGAGGGGAATTCACACAGAGGAAGGGCTGAGAGACAAGGGAGTGTTTAATCTCTTCCCTGCCAGCCATTTCCCTCCAAAACTTAGCCCCTCAGCCCATCCCCACAGCTACTCTTACACTTGGAGGATTCTAGTGCCAAATTTGTTAAAATATATATGGTTGGTTTACTCTCTGTATCTCATATTTATTCTGCCTTTCCTCCAAGGAGCACTGAGTAGCGTACATATCTCTCTGCTTCTCTTTATTCTCAGAATAGGTTAAAGTGCAAAAATGCAATTCGAAAAAGGTTGCCTACCCAGTGAATTGAATGGCTGAATGAGGATTTGAATTTGAGTCTCCCTGATCCAACTAAGGATAGAATCCTTCAGAAGTAAGACAAAAAGGATTAATGAGCATGGGGCGGGGGGGGGGGGGCAATTACTGCCAGGGGGAGGGTTAAGTACTTCCCTGATGCAAATCACCTCTTCCTTCCAAGGCTGTTTTGCAGCTGAGAAGGGGCCACTAGGACTTTATTATAGCTTAACTCATAGCTTGCTTCTTAATTTCACATGAAAATCACTTTCTGATTGCTAGTTGTACGGCGCTCCAAGTGTGCACTGGAGTTTATCGTTTCAAGTCCTCTTCAGAAGTGGGTTTCAAGTTGTGAGCTAGTGGGGATTTCAAGGTAGATGAGCTGCATAATGAAGGCTGACTTCTGTAGCATCGTCCAGGCTAGTGCAAATTCTTGTGGAACAATTCTCCCAGCAGGTCTTGTCTCCAGTTGGCACATTTAGGAAACTAGTGAATAGATTTCTTTTTCACCATGCATTTGGGGATAATTGAACACACTGCTGTTTTCATGCTGGATAGAGAATTTGGCTGCTGTTTTTAAGATTATGTTTTTGGATTATGGAATACTGTTGGCTTTAACTGGTTGTGTGGGTTCCCCCCACACCCTTACTGTTTTGAGGCTATTCTTTCAGGAAAATTGTGCTATTTGTTTTGCAGATCTTACAAGCTCGATGGTGGAGTGGATATTTTCAATGAATAAAGATGCAGTCCTGGCACTTTTGCCTGGCAGTAATGCCCTTGCAAACACAAGGGAACTTACTTCTAAGTAGGTATGCAGAAGGTCTTGCAGCATACAAAACTAGTTTCACAGCAGACTTTAAATGAAACTAGATTTCTGAAGCGTAGTGCTTGTCCTTCTGAGTGTGTCTGGTTAAGCACTGCCTGTCCTCCGATGCAAACCACCCGCTCCCAAAATTGCTTTTGAGCTAGGGATGAGCCAGTCTTCATTTTGCTGACAGTGTGTATGTTGCCACTGTCATCCATTTGGATATGCCTAATTTTTGACAGTGCCAATGATTATTTTTTCCTTTTGTGCCAGTTTTCTGCAAATGATACGCCAATGATGCAATACTCAATTTGAAAAATATTTTTGTTACAATGGGTAAAATTCAGCAGGCGGAAAGGGAAACCAGTGCCAAAATAAAGACCCAGGGGCTCAGCTCTCATCATGACACAGTTGAAACAGGGTTATTTGAAGCAAGCCAGGCAGCTGTCGACTCTGTCTCATTCCTAGCCACACTGGATAACTGAGCCTTCATTACATGCTGCTGTATATCAGGTATTGCTGTAAGCCAGATGTTGGCAGTGCAAATCTAAGCAGGGTTACCCCCTTCTAAGCCTATGTCAGTCCTCAGACCTCCTGGTAGAGGAGGACTCTATTCCACAGGCTGGAGGGATTGTCTGCCCCTTCTTTAAATAGCTCCTTAATCTCTTTAAGCACCTTACCATAATCCCAATGGAATGCCTAAAACTCCAAAGGGTTAAAAAAAATATACTTGAAGACAAGCATCCAGTCCTAAAAACAAAACTTTCATGACACAACTTTAAAGCTTTACAAGGGAAGCCCCCTAAGCACAGTTTTCCTTGCCTCCTTCCTTCTCTGATCTACTCCAGTTCTATCTACTCCAGTTATCGATTTGCAACAGAGAAAAAAAACATTTTTATCCATTTTTTTTCCAGCCAGAGATGGAAGATGCAGTAGGCTATATCAGGTTTAACCTGACTCCCTGGAGTACAATGCACTCTCATCCCCATGTTAGATAGTGATACTAACATTATATTTACATGTGTCCAACAACTCTTCCTTTGATATTGAGCAAAGCAGGGGTAAAAGTAACTTAAAAGTTTTATGGATGCTGTCTCTCTCGGAAGGCTTGGAGCAGAAGAAGGGAGATACTACTTCAGCTTTTTTCTTACCAGCACACCCACGGAGTACTTTCACTCATGGAGCAAGCCAGCCTTTCAAACTAGAACACCTTTGAAAGAAGACTTTCCTAAAAATAAGTAATCTATTCTTTGTTTATATTCAGTCATTTCCCCCACTTTAGATATTGTTCTTTCCCATAAAACACACAGAAGAACTACTTATTTGTTAAAGGCAATTCCTTATCTAATTGCTGAAAAGTAATTTCTGAACATGCATAAACTACAATTGTACCATAATTGGGAAATATGTACATAGGCATAACTCTAGACAAAATACACATTGCATACTAGAGGGAAAGTTTGATCGAACCTTTGTACATCTATTCATGGAAATTTTAATAGTCCATCTAGTTTCCCACCGCAGCCAATCAGCTGCACTGTGAGTCTTGCATGATGAACATAAGAGGCTATGGTATTTCCTTGTCCCTGCCCTCTCAGAACACAGAGATTCTATTTAGCTGTTAAGGCTAGTAGCCCTTGATGGACCTGAACTTTCCTATTCCCTTTTAAAACCATCTATCTAATAGTCCATCTCTACATCCTGTGGCAGTGAATTCCACAAGTGAATTATGCATTGAGTGTACATTTTTGTCTGTCTTGGATCTACTGCCCATTACCTTCATTGCCCCCTGATTTGGGGAGAGGGAGAAAAGTTCTTTTTCTATACACTTTCTCCAAACCATGCAGCACTTTATAAAGCTACTGGCTCCAAACTCAACAGGGCCAGAGTTAACGGGCTGCTAGCAAGGGAGGGTGCAGTATGGCTCCTAGCCAACATCTCCAACACAGCTTCCAAGGCTGAGCAGAGAGCTGTGTGATTTAAAGAACCCAGCCAGCCAATCGGGGTGGCTGCCTGGATGAGAGAGGGCGGGGACTTCATCCTCATCCTGAGAGAAAATGTTTTCTCTCAGGTCCGCCCTCCCTTTATATAGGGGAGAGCTAGCCAGTTTAATGGCAGTTGGGCTCTCAACAGCGAGCCCTCCCACCCTCTGCATTTTTTTACAGTTTTGATACAGGCTTGTTATTGCTGTTATTTATATTTGAAAATGTAAGCTTTGCATAAATATTCTAGTTTATTAGTTGTATTACATTTATCGTCACAACTTTAAGGCAATAGGGGGTTTTCAACTTGTTGGAATACAGTCTTTATATTTTGGGTTGTCTGACTGTTTTGGCATTGGGCATGGATCCCCTTGCGGGGTAACAGGACCTGCACATACAGCAGAACCACAAGTGACAAAAGGCACAGATTGGACACTTGTCAGCTTCCCTCAGGTTTTGATGGGAAATGTAGGCAGCTTGGCGGAATGTTGGACAAGTGACAGTTGAAAAGTCCATTGGGCAGCAGTCAGAGAGCCAAGCTGCAAGACTAGGATGCCTACATTTCCCATCAAAACTTGAGGGAAGCTGACAAGTGTCCAATCTGTGCCTTTTGTCACTTGTGGTTCTGCTACAGTTTCCCCATAGATGGGGATCCCTATAAGGGATCTTAGACCAGGTGTGGGCAGTGGCAAAACCATCTTGGGGGCTGCCAGAGCACACCTGCCTCCAGGTGACGGGGGAACAACGCAGAGGCTGCTGTCCTTTGTGGCTCTCACCAACTGTCATCCCATGGTTTCCCTTTCAGCAGGTGGGCTGAAGGGTGAGGGGTCATTGGTTGGTAGGTGGGTCAGCCAATGCAGGGATCCATGCCCTATGCTGTGCCAATGTTCCTATCGCTGTAAAAAAGTTGTGGCTTTCCCCCCTCCATGCTATGTTTAATGTGTATTTGTTAACTTGCCCAAACACCCTAGGCCTTAGAGCTGGCCCTGCAAACTCTCTGTCTCATCCCAGGTAGTATTTTTTTTCTGAGCTGAAAAGTTTCAGATTCTTTAGCCTTTCCTTACAGGAATGATCCTCCAATGCTTTGAGCATTTCCAGCATTCCACAGACATTGAGGCCAGTGCAGGGCTTCTTCACACTCTGTTTACTGATCATGTTTCCCACAGTAAACATAGTAACTGTGGATGGCAGATGTACATATTCAGTAAATAACACCCCAGAGACTCATGGGCAGTCAGGCTTCTCCAAACAATTAAGAGCTTGCCTCCTGTCCTTCACAATTTACCTGTTTATTGTGAAAAGTACCGATGTGGCCAACATCCAAAGTGATTGCTGCATATGCGTGCTTTACTTTAAGGCAATTTGAAGGAATCTCTTTCCCAACTTTACTTATTTAAAGTGGAAATTGTAGGATTACCTGCTTGTCATCTGCAAACATCCATGACCTGGCCGTTGTGATATTGCAGAACATTTAAAAACATACAAACTGTTCAAAGAAAATGGCCAGTTATAGGATATTGACTCTCAGGACAGTTATTGTTAAGGGTGCATAATATCAATAGAACAGGAGGAAAATCTCTTATAATACTGAGAAGTACACAATGAGGAAGGCAAAATGATGAAGGCTGGGGAGATGAGAGAGCACAGAAGTTAGAGGGAAAGCACTTGTTTTATTCTTTAAGCATCCTTTTACTGCACAGTTTTGTTCCCTTGATAAACTGGAAGGAAGTCCATAGATCAGATACTATATTCAGCATACCCTGTTGCAGCTGAAAATCCTTCACTGTTCTTTATCAGCATCAAATTCAATTGCTGTAAAGAATAGAGGCACAATCAGCCATTGGATCACTGCTGTCTTGTTTATGCTTTACTTGCCTTTACATTGCTGCTCCTCATCATGGATTTCAATAGGAACAACAAAGATGCTGCTGTGCAAAAGGATTGTTGCTAATAGGACCAGGGTTTTTTTTTCAGCAGGAACGCAGTGGAACGGAGTTCCGGAACCTCTTGAAAATGGTCACATGGCTGGTAGCCCCGCCCCCTGATCTCCAGACAGAGGGGAGTTTAGATTGCCCTCCACACCGCTGAGCGGCACGGAGGGCAATCTAAACTCCTCTCTGTCTGGAGATCAGGGGGCGGGGTCACCAGCCATGTGACCATTTTCTCCAAGGGCAACCCACTGAGTTCCACCACCTCTTTTCCCAGAAAAAAAGCCCTGAATAGGACAAGGCATCTCTGGGCATGGCTTCACTTCCTCCTGTTGCTTTGGTGCACTGTAGTTCATACCTTTGAAATCATGGAACTTTGTGAATGTCTACTTGCTGGTAGGAAAGTGTAAGTTACAGAATGTAGATAGTCAGTGCAGATACTGGGAGGGATATGCAAGCAGATCCTCTGTTATTGTCCCAGCCCATGTTCGGAGAGTCACCATGTAGCTGTATCAGCAATCACATCAACCCTATACCTCAGTTCTCCAGTGCAAGTCCCTACTTGCAGCACACAGCCTGTGGTCCACTGGAGCTGGTGGCACCCTTAGGGTGCCGATTAAATCCTCACAATTACACTGCCTTGTGTCAGCCCACTGGAGCCATGAGTTAGAACTGCTTGTCTTTCATTTTTAATTTTTGCACAACACTTGGTATTGTTAGGCACTTTATAAATAATAAATCACACCATAAATGTATCACTCTAGCAAGATGTCATTTTCATCTTTGGTGCCAAAGGGCCCCTCACAACTGGCCTGCACATTTAGCCAACATGTTTCATCTTCCCGTGTGTCTATATTTAGGTACACTGTTCTGTGAAAATGCTGGGGATTTTTTTTTTTTTTGGTCTCTGGGACGAGAAAGCAAGCTGCTGCAGGTGATAGTCTGCCAATCCATATAATAATGCTGAATTATATTAACTCTATGGGATCAGACTAATATCCCTGTAGATGAAATCATTAGGAAGCTGAATGTGCTGCTTCTGCCATGCAGCTCTAGCTGGGCTTCAGCTTCACATTTGAAACTGGAAAGAATCTGTCACATCAGTAATGCCCCCTAAGAATTGGTCTATGTTATGTGCAAAAGGATAACAGCACAGTTCTGGAAAGGCTGGGGGAATCCACATTGTACTTTGCTTAAAAGCTCTTTCTCCATGTGTCTTCTGCTGCAGGATCATGGAATTGTTTTAAAAGTGATGCTTCTATTCACACTGAGAAGGTTTTTTAAAAAAAAAAACAAGCTCACTTTATATTCAGCATATATTTGGATGCAGTAGCTCCACAGAAATCCATCATTAGCTTAAGTATACTAAATGGGGCTGATGAATACTAGCTACACAGTGCTACAGGCCCACAGAGTTTTCTCTTTCCAAAGGCAAGTTTGCAGACAGTAGGCTCCTGCCATTCAAAGATTCATGACTCGCGATTTCATTTATTCACAATCCACAGTCCGATCACATTAGGCAGTCTCCATCCTGATTCTGTTCCCACTGCGCCATCATCATAATCACTGCATCATTAAATCTTGAAAGAAATGTGGGTTTTTTTCACTGGGAAGCTGCAGATCTATCCCTGCCTGCCAGTATTTGCATGTTTTGCTATTTGTGGTGATTCTGGGGGTGGATCCTCTACAAATGGCAAAGGTCTACTGTATATTGCTGGTGCATAAGGGATCTCTTTCCATATCCCAAATGAAGCGCAGAGGAGTCATAGAAAGGATCTCTGATCTTTAACCCTGGTACTATGTACCCTAGAAGATCCAAGACAATTCAAAAGGATTTTGTTGTTATTGTTGCTACTGCTGCTGCTGCTGCTTCTGCTTATAGTCTGCCTTTCTTAATGAGACTCAAGGTACAGTATAAATCAACATGATCAATGGCTAGGACATTCAGATAGACAATACAATAGGGTATAGGGTTTTAAGTAATGTTTATATGTTTTTAACATCATAGTTTTATTGTTTGGTGTTCATGTTTTGCTTATGTGTTTTACTTAGTTTTATTTGATTGATTGTGATGGCCTTTGGCGATATGCAATAAATGTTCTGAACAGAACTGATGACAGAAAATGAAAACAAGCAGAAAATCCAATAAAGAGTTGATACAATGCTGAAAGAAAACATAAGCAATTTGACATGACAGATTAAATGATGTGGAAAGTACTCATTAGAAACATATTATAGCAAAAGACAGCACACAGTAGTGTAGTCTACAGTCGCTATCCATTTATCAAAGCATCTTTCTGAATCATTTCTTTACAGCACAGCCTTATTATCTGTGTAAAAAAGCCCTCTTGAATAATTCGGTTTTCACAGTTTGCAGAAAGCTGGGAGAGTGGGAGCTTTTTTGACTTCCTCAGGCAGGCCATTTCATAAGATATGGGACACCACAGAGAATGTGTGTATATGGAGAGCAGTTGATTTTGCCTATTTGCAGGGTAGCACTTGCAAACGGTACTGTTCAGATAAGTAAAGCTGCCATGGAAGAGCACAGGGAGACAGGTGGTCCCATAGAACTGAGACCAATGCCATGAATGGCTTGTACATGATAGCCCAAACCTTGAATTGAGCACAGTAACTGATAGGCAGCCAATGGAGTGACTTCAGAATGGAAGTAACATGCGTACTCTGCCTAGCTCCTGATATTAGTCAGGCTGAGATGTTCTGCAGACTCTGAGGGCCAAGCTGCAACTGACGAATAACACTTGAACGTCTAGTGTATTTCTCCCTGTTCACTTGCCCTCCACTCAATCCACTTGCCATTCAAGTGTCATTCGTCACTTGTAGCTTGGCCCTCAGTTGACTTTTAGGGGAGACAGATGTAGGATGTATTACAGTAACCAAGCAAAGATGATCAGATCAGCTGTGTCAAGGTAGAGAGGGCTATGTTACAAGCTAGATTGAGTTTGCTGAATGCATTTTTTGCAGCTTTATTAACTTGCTTCTCTTGCAGTAGTTCTGGATCCAGTATAACCTCTAGGCTTCTAACTGAGCCTGCAGGGTCAACTGAGGCTCATTGAAAGCAAGAAGTACAGTGTCCTTCAATATTTCCACCTTCCCAACCAGCATCACTTCCATGTTGTCTGGGTTCAATTTCAATTTGTTTGCTTTCAACCACTTGAGCACAGCTGATAGGCAATGACTCAAGACTTCTACTGTATCACCAGGGAATCTGAAATATTTTACTCCCTAAAGCCCTCTGCAATGTGTAGAGAACTCTGTAGGAACTTGGGATGCGGGGTTGTATTGTGAGAGCTTTCCTACTCACTTGCCCTTCTTGCTTACTGACAGGCTCTTGCCGGGGGGGGGGCACATTTTGGAACGTGCCTACTGTTTGTACAATTAAGCCTATGCTGCATGTTATTAGTGGACCCGAGGGGCTCTGGCCACCTTAAAATGCCAACCCTAAATATTCTGAAATATTTCCAGAAACATATAGAACCCAGTTACCATTATTCCAGAGAATCCCAAATAGTGATCCAGATACTTGAATACACCCAAAAGTACCAATAAGGTATTGGGGGATATATATCTCTGTTCCCAGCCTCAAAGGTTATACAGGCTTGCAGAGTCCAAAGACGGGGGAAAGAGCAACGGGGGGGGGGGGTTAAGCTTTCTGCTTTGGGAAATGCAGGATCATAGAGTAAGTCAAAGCCTAGGCTAAAGTGAGTCGAGCCTCCCCCCCCCGCCCCCGTCAAAGGCCAGGATCTAGCTCCAGGCCTTTGATGGGGCACCACTTGTGCCTGTCTCATTGGTCAGGAGTCTTGGCATGATGGAGGCCCAGGTTGTGACAGTTGCCCACTCTGCTTTTTTCCGTCTTTGGCAGGCCAGGCAACTTGCCCCCTATCTCTCAACCCATGACCTAATAACAGTGATCCATGCAACAGTCACCTCCAGATTGGATTACTGTAACTTGCTCTCCCTGGGTTTTCCCTTTGGTCTGACCCAGAAGCTACAGTGGGACCAGAATGTTGCTGCACGTATCCTAATGGGTACTCCATACAGGGCAAACGTCACTCCAATCTTGCAGCAGCTACGCTAGCTCCCCGTGGAGTTCCAGATCAGATTCAAGATTTTGGTTTTAACTTGTAAATCCCAAAATAGACTGGGACCAGCATACTTGAGGGACTGCCTCTCCCTGTATGTACCCCAGAGTGAGCTTAGATCAGCAGCTAAACATCTACTGTTGGTCCCTGGCCTCAGGGAGGCTCGACTGGCCTCGACCAGGGCCCTGGCATTTTCTGTCCTGGCCCCCAACCTGGTGGAACTCTCTGTCAGAGGATACTCGGGCCCACCAAGATCTTGTATCTTTTCAGCAGACCTGTAAGACAGAGATGTTCCACCAGGCATATGGTTGAGGCTGGCATTAGGTCCATCAAATGAGCCTCCCTACTGGTCTCCTGCCAATGGGGGGTGCTATATAATCATCTACATAGTGATCTGCCCCCCCCCCCATGTACATGATGCAATATCAGCTCGCACCTCCCTCCTTTCTATGTTTGGTGGGCAGGGAAGCAGCCCTATCCTGGCATGCTGGAATCTATATTGTTGAGATCTTTAATTCTGAAAGTTATGCCCGTTCGAGATTTGTAATTTTATTGTTTTATTACTTGTATTTCTGTTATGGTTGTAACTTGCCCTGAGCCCACTTGTGGGGAGGGCAAACTAAAAATCAAATAAATGAAACGAAACAAACATAGGTCAAGGCAAGAGAGATTCATTCATTCATTCCTCATATTTATATTCTACCCATCTTCCAAGGAAACACAGAACGTGGGAACGGTCCTTTTTCAGTTTTTCTGGTCAGATATTCCCCTGTTTGAGCAAGGTCCTGAGTACCTGATATGTAAGGTGGCTAACAAGATATAAAACACCATAAAATTGAACATTTGCAATGAAAACCACCATAGCATGTCTACACCATGTACAGGTTGCCTCAGCAAGATTGGCTTGTTTTAATTAAAATGTAATTTGACTATTGTCTGTCCACCTAGAGATATCAAAGATTTGTGTAGCCATGCCAACTGGTGGCCATGCAAAAAAGGCACTGGCTATATTTGGTGCATTGAATTGGGGAGTGTAAATGTAATAATGGAACCATGTTTATGTCTGCACTGTCTCGGAGAACCTGCTGTATGTAAAATACAATGCATTTCCTCAAGAAAGTAGGTAGCATTCAATTAACCACTTCAGTTGCCTTCCCTTTATTGACTTCCAAAATTACCAACTTGAGCTGCAGACAATATGGAAAAATAAAAGCGAAGGACTCTCTATCGACATTTTGGAATTAAAATTTTGTTTGCTGAGAGAAATGAGAAATTGTATGTTTAATTGGTTGTAGGTTGCAATTTGTGTGCACTTGGGCAGGAAAAATACGCCTGTCTGGGGGACTGTTAAAGATCACTTTCCTTTGAGTCAGCAAAGTTCATGGCTGTGAGGGAAACAGATCTATACTCTATAAACCCTCAAACTAACAAGTAGTTCAGTCCGAGGCAACACTGGGCCACGCAGACTTAATTTATTGGATCCAGCTGAATAGCAGTGAAATTGACATAGTGGGAATCAATGTGAGGGCAGGGCTTTAGACTGAGAGGCAGGGACACAAACACAGGCTCCTCTGTAAGAACAGAAAAGCTTCATTAAAGGGAGGACAACCGGTTGAGTTGTCAGGGACATGCTGGAAATCATTTGTGATGAGCCGTAAGGCAGTATCAAATTCACATACTTTGAATCCATATCATTATTATCTAAGCCAGGATCCTAAGCCTACCTGAGAGAGTTCAAGGTCTTGCATATAAAACTAGTGAGATTATTTTTTTACCTTAACGGGTAGTCTTCCCTGTTATATCACAAATTATGTTTTGAATCTTCCAAAAGCACTTCTGTGTGATATAATGGAAGGGTGGTGTACTTGCACTTGGGAGAAAAGTCCAAAGTACATGGAAGTATTTGCTCACCTGGGCACCTGTGAGCCTGACCTTCATATATAATAGTATAGCTTACATATCAGTTCTATGAATGTACTGGATACTGACCAATCCTTTGTGGGCATTGCTGCATTTTTTGGCATTTGTAAAATGTCACTCGGGTCTTTATCACAAAGAGACAAACTCCTAGTTCTCTGGTAGAGAATTGCATATCAAAAACTGTTTCTCACAAATCAACCTCTACTATATAATTCTAATTAGGCTACTTAGTAGAGAAACTTGTGGAGATAACTTTATTCCTGCTGGCATTCTTCATATCCATTGTTGAAGGAGATTGCAACTGTTTTTGTTACTCTTTGGTAGTTTATGTTAAGATTAATACCCACATATTTCTGTCCTTTCAAAAGTTCTAAGCTTAAGTATTTAGATATCAGGAAAGCTTGAAAATAATGACCTTGGGCTATATGGTTTTTTTTCCTCCAAGGCATCAATAGTTTATCAATCCATTTTCTCTTAAACTAAAAGAGGATCAAGATTTAGGCTATTTTCTCAGGTGAAGTTTAAACCAGCTTTGCTTTAAATTGACTCAGTTTTGAGCTGAACTGTAAAAATACATGGGTAGGTTAGATGAGTTGCCATAATTAGAGGGCAAGAAATTTCATTGGCTGTGGCTCAAAGGTAGAGCATCTGCTTTGCATACAGAACATCCTTGGCTCAATAATCAGTATCTCCCCTTTTATAAAAAGATCAAGTCATAGGTGACATGAAAAATCTGAGACCCTGGATAACAACAACCAATCAGAGTTGGTAATACTGCCCTTGACAGAGCAGAGCAGTGGTCTGGGCAACTTTATGTATTTACATGTACTCCCTACGCTTGGTGTATTGATCTTACATGGCAAGAGTGGCTCACATACTTTGTCTGCATCTCTCCAAAATGTCAGGGCTTTGCCAAGCTCTTTAGAGGTCTCCCCACAAGAGAGACAGCTGAATGAAATTAATGAATTAGAAAACAGATTTATCTTCAAGAAATCAGCTTACTGGAATTAAGAAAATGATACTGAGCTGATTCGCTTTTCTTACTTCTTTGATTATTTGCCAGTTTATTTCCAAAGTCCCATGTGTATGGACTCTTTCAGTAGGAAACTGCAGACAGAATATAGTCAGAGAAGCTCTTGACCCACTACACTACTCTTCACTGCTCTCTGAAATCTGCCAAAGAACAGCAGACAAGGTTTGTACATGTGTATATATCTTGTGCTGCTCTAGAATGGCTCTAGCAGCAGAGAATAGCATGCTGTTGCAATCCTGAGGTGAACATCCAAAACACATATGCGCTCTCATCTGCATTGTTAGAGTCTGGTTGCTGCCACCCAAATGATCTTTTGATTGAATGGGCATGGAGCAGGAGGGGTCACTGGGGTAGTCGGGGGGGGGGGGTAGTTGTGAATTTTCTGCATTGTGCAGGCATTTGGACTAGATGACCGTAGAGGTTTCTTCCAACCCTATGATTCTATGATTCTATGAATGGCCTCTTTACCTCCAAAAAGGCTGCAAGAAGAGAAGAGCTAGAGCTCCATTCCTTCATGCAAAAAGACCCTTTCACCAGTAAAGGGGGGCAGAATTGAAAAGGCATGTTGAATTGCCCCCATAAATGAATATGGAGTGCCACTTGAGAATAACAGGACAGGACAGCCTATGAATGCATTCCTTCAGCACAGGAAGCCTTCCTCTGACACAAGGAGCCTTCATACAGAGCAAAACACTCCAAACGTAAGAGGCAGGAGGGGCAATTTTGCACATCTCCCATCCTCGCTGCAGCCACCTACGGTTATTTGCTTATTTGCCTATATGGTTTGCCAGCCCCCAGCATCACTTTTTCTTCGCTCACTGGGGGCTGATGGAGAAAGGGAAAGGCAAGAAAGATCCCTCTGCTTAGGATTCACTAGAAGAATTCTGGGACTCAAAGCTGGCAGTTCTCCTTCACTTATGGAACAACAAAGAAGATGAAAACAAGTAGAGATGGAGGCGTGGAAATCTTGCACACCAATGAGACTTCTTCACACTTAAAAATCAAAATGAAATACAGTGCTCTTTTGTTGCTGTTAAAGACACACACAAGTGGTGGTAAGAGGCACAAAAATAGCACCATGTATGCTTCTCAAAGCAAATTCTGCATATCACTTCATTTTAGGCCCAGACTTGGGGCAGGAAGGCATCTTGAAACAACCTATGGAGTGGGGATTGTTGTATCTCACCAGTCAAAGAAAAGTCATAAAGTTAAAAGAGAAAGAGAAAAAAACTATGATGCTGAGCAGCATTGTAGGGCTCAGGGAGGGAGTATAATTGCTAGCACTGAAGACATTTTATAGGTGGCAAATTTCAGTTTATTACAAGTGGTCAATGCTGTTATGCTGAAAGTATACATTCCTTATTTGCTAACCAAAATGAAATAGCACAACTATGCTGCAAGTATGAATGGCCAGGTGAAGCAACAACTGCTTTGGGCCCAGTTGCCTTCAGAAGATTGACAGATGGCTGTGCAGAACAGGGTCTTTAATGGTGACAGCACAGCAACTTTGAAATTCCTGTTCTGATATTTATACTCAACCCTTTCCTTTCTTAACTTTAGAACACAAACGAAAACTACTTGGGAATTTGGGACAGGCGATATTATGTAATATTTGGTATTATAATTTCATTTTAATTCTGGATTCCAGTAATGACTATCATTTTAGTCCTTTGTAGGGGCTGTGGTTGACTGCAGTTTGTTCGCATCTTTATGGTTGCATCTTTATGGTTGTAGTGAACTGCCTGGTATACTGTCATATCATAAGCTGCCTTGATAGCATTTTCTGAAGGGGTGGGGGATACAACTTTGTAAGCAAATATGTCCTGGCAGGGTCACTTGGTACATATGAGGTTGCTACTGAAATTTCCTGATAATTCCAGTCTGAGTACTCAAGGCATAAAACCCCATCATATTGGTTGTGTTTTTCTTACCAAGAGCTTATCATTACATAGTTCAAATGTAATAGACAAAGTAGTGTTGAGCAACCTACTACATTTCCAGAGCATGTGAGTCACTTGCGTTCCTGTAGGCTGTTTTTCATTCCATACTCCCTTATCATCAGTGCCAAAACCCACTTTCAAACACAGCAAGAATGGTGCTAGCTGTATAAGATAACAGTGATGAATCGTCAAGCTGGGAATAGACTTTGGTCCTTGAACTTTTTCCCTTCACTGTTCACAGATCAAACATACACATGCAGGTGCCAGAGATTCGCAGATCTCAGCTTGTTAAATGCTTGGTAGTGTCTTTTTTGAAGACATTTGCTTTGTTTCCATAGTGATGCTGTGATACAATTCATCCCAGTGGCCGAAAGTGTGCCCATGTCGGCTTCTTTTGTTCCGATTGTTTCAAGGTGCTGACCCCTTCATTTTTGTCTGCTGCCGTCTTCCTTTTCCTTTGCCCATAATTGTTAGCAACTTCTCCATTTTTCTTGATCCAGAGACTAGCTCATAAAATCTGGCTCATGATGGAATTAAAAGGTGCTTATCTCTCATCTTTTCAACCCATAATATGCTTTTAGGACTAGGTTTGAAAGCAGCATACCTGGACAACCATCAGCATCCATATAAATTTTATGTACTTGCCTTTGACTGAAGATCCCTGCCCTGCTCTGCATGCTAACACTGCATGAGGTGAAGTTGGTGAATATGCTAGACAGGACTTTCTCAGGGGTGGCCTCCAGGCTTTGGAACTCCCTGCTACAGGAAGCCCTCTCTTCTGTTCACTCAGGTCTTTCTTCCCCATTCATGACATATAGTATGACTTCTTCTTACACATAACAACTTCACATTACACATTTCCCCCACCATCATTCGACAGTGTTGGATTGCAACTGACAGAGATCGGGCTGCTGGCAGAGAAAAAACCAGCACAAATCACATCAGGACATGGGGCACAATATAGGCAGAACTGGATACAAGTGCCATTCTCCTGAGGGGTGGGATGGGGGGCTGGGAAGTGTATTGCCCAGAAGCTAGCCAAGTTCAGGGGAACCTGTTGCACTGGTAGTCAGTACTGCAGGAGCCACGTAGCTCAGACCAGGCCATCTGCACCAACAAAGCTCACCACTGCCTCCTCCTTTAGGCATGGGGCAAGAAAAGGCACCTGGTGAGATTACATTGGTCATTTATTGCCACTGAAAGCTTTGGGCCAAGCAGTTCTTGTTGTGCTGGCACAGTTGTCAGAGTTGGTTCTGCTTGCTATCTACTGCTGGTAACAGCCAGCACAGAACTTCTCTGTTAAGTTAAATATCTACCTGGAACAGCCTGCCAGAGTGAGAGAGGAAGGATGCCTTCCCTTGCTATATTTAGGAAGGCGTGTAAGGCAGTCTTGCTCCAGAGAGCATTGGGTGAAGGATGAATTGTTTCTTTCAGCAGATTGGGCTGTGAGTTTGTTGACCCTGTGCATCTTAATTTGTGTGAGTTTTTTCAAATCTTGAGCCTTCTGAATCTGTTTTAATTTTGCTAATATTGTTAATTGGGGTATTACCTTTTCTGTCCTAGCCCCTAGGTTGCTGCCTTATTCACTGCCTTGAATCTGAAGAGATCAGGAGAGATAAAAATGTTTTAAATAAATAAATTGCCTGTGCCTGCTTTTTCTGCTATTGGTAAGGGTATACAGGTCTACAGAGTAGAGATGGGCACGAACCAAAATACAAATCAAAATTCATGATGAACTAGGCCAGTTTGTGGTTTGTGAGCCAGCGGTTCATCAGATCCCATTTCTGACAAACCACCATGAACTTTAGGCTGGTTTGTTTGGTTCGTTTTTCAGCGCATCACTATAGACAGCCTGGCGCTGATCAATCAGTTTCCTAGGCAACAGAGGATAGACTTCCTGCAGACCTTCTGCTGACCCAGAAGTGACCTTCTGCTGACCTGGAAGTGGTGATTTGCTGGCCCGGAAGTGACATTTTCATGAACCAAAACAAACCAATTCATGAACCAGGGCAGGTTCGTGGAAGTTCATGGTTCGTGGTTCATGAAACGTGATGAACCTTGAACCGCATGGTTTGGTTTTTTTCTGGTTTGTGCCCATCTCTGCTACATAGAGGTAGCTCAGACCGCCTAGGCAAAGATTTTCTCTGAGTCTGTACCATATAACTCAGATCCTACCCAAATACCACATGGAAATAAATTACATGGCTTGCCTGGCTACCTTGAAAACTCAGAGTGACCAGAAACCCTGGAATTTTGTCCCCACCCCCCTCCACCCTCAGCATCTCTGTGCATAATGAGAAAAAGTAAAGCTTGTAACAAATGGGCTTGTACCAGCTTCCAGAACTGTAGGATGGCCGTGCAGGCAAGCTGATTTACACTTGCATTTCAAGCTTCCTGTGCTTTACAATGCACATGTGATTTGGGTCATAAAGACATACCCTTCAGAGAGACTCACCCGATAAAAGAAAATCTTGACGGGCTTTTTCCTCCAAGCTGCATAGTTTAGGATTCACTACTGGGACTCTGGAGTGAGAGGCAGAGTATTGATTCTTCCTCAGATAATGCTGTTCTTGGTTAGTGAGACTGTCAGCAATATTGTGTGTAAATATTTGCCCTGTCAAATACCATTCAGCAGACAGTGCATAAATATTATTAGAGCTATAAATGCCACTGACTTCATTAATATGTACTACCCTTGCCCTTTAGCTGTGCAAATTCTGAGCCAGACCCTCACCTGAAATAATGGAACAAGGGAAATGCAGTGAAGAATCTGGCAAATTATTAAAAAGCAAAGAACATATCTACAGGGACAACTGCTTTGGGTACATTATTTTACTCCTTTTGACAATACAATGAGTCTATTTTCGCCCCCAGGACTGTTAACTAGAAAGCTGCAGGTTTTTGTTTTTAAAATGAAAGGATTGCAGTGATATTTTAAAGACCAACACCAATACACTGACATATCACTACTACAATAAATCATGGTTGGCTGTGTAAGGATATTATCCCAATTCTATCTCTATATTTAAATTGGAAAGGAGCTTAAATCTCCCTATCTCCAGTTTGGAATTTCCTGTAGTCCAGTTTGGACAGAACTTGTCCATTTCAACCATGACCATATTTAGAAATTTCCAGAGAATATATTTAACTAGGGTTGCAATCCTATGAATGCTTTCCTGGGAGTAGGGTTGCCAGGCCCCCTTGATCTCCCAGCGGGAGATTGGGGCCTGGCTTTTACCATTGTGCGCGCGCCTGCAAGCACAATGACGTCACTTAGTGACGTCACCACGCAGCCCGTTTGGGCGCGGATCGGGCCCATTGTGGGCCCAATCCATGCCAAAACGGGCCCAATCCGCGCCCATTTCGGTGCGGATCATGTCCATTTTGGCATGGATTGGGCCCGTTTAAGGCCCCTGTGGAGCATGGAAGTGTTCCTGCGCTCTGCAGGGGCCCACAACGGGCCCAATCCGTGCCAAAATGGGCCCGATCTGCGCCCGTTTTGGAGTGGATCGGGCCCATTTTGGCATGGATTGGGTCCATTGTGGACCCTTGTGGAGCGCAGGAACGCTCCCACGCTCCACAGGGGCCCTGATCCAGGCCAAAACAGGCCTGATCCTGGCTGCTGCTGTGCGCGGGGGCGCGCAGCACTGCAGGGGGGTGCGCATTGAAGGTACACCCCCCACTGGCCAGGTAGGTGGGGGCGGAGGTGGGAGGGTGGGGGCAGGGATCCCCCGCCCCCACCGGGGGTCTGGCAGCCCTACCTGGGAGTAAGCCCCATACAGTAAATTGGAGCTTACTTCTTAGGAGAGCTGCTTAAGATTGTTCCCTAGAGTGCAAATCTTCTTAAGTGGAAGAAAATTACTTGCCTGTATGGTTGCAGGGTTGCCAACTTTTAAACTAGTCCTTCTAGCTGGTTCTTTCATATCAGAAATAATCATGTGATGTTATTTATCTCTGTGACATGAAAAGCTTCAACTACAGATTTCTGCCTATTAAAATCTGTTAAAGGCACAGGACATTTTTTCCCCTCACCAATCGGACAACCTTTCTTCTATGATATGTTAGATCATTCAGTCCTAATATCCGATGGGACTCCACAGGCCAGTGGCAGCTCATGTGTCAGTTTTCTGGAATAAGAATATTTTCCCCACTGTGGGGATGGGGATCTGGCGCCCTTACCAGAGTGTCATGAGACAGTACTGGAAGCACCAGGGCTGCTGGCTGGTTGGCTGGACTTAACGTTCGCAATGAGCAGTGAAGCAACAAACTTTTGTATACTTGCATGGAGCTGAGGATGCAGTGTTTCTGCCATCATCTCCCATTGCCCTCCAGTAAGAGCAATGGATTCTCCACCCCATTTGGTGGACATCAGCAGTGGAGGATTGTACTCCTCCATCAAATAGCTACATGACCCACTACTGCCATAAGCAATACCACAACTGTAATAAATAATAATAGGCTAATAATAAGTGAACTATATATATCACCAGCTAACCTAAGAGCAAACTAAATTGCATGACATGAATTACAAATATAAAACTCTGAAATTTGATTGATGAATGTGGGGGAGACTCTCAAGCAAGCAATGGTTGTTGGTCAAATTCTCCTTGCGTTTAATCACAATAAAATAAACTGGGATTTCAGTAATACGGGAAGAAATGCCCCTGTAATCCCCATATCAATAGTCACGTACAAGCAGCTGAGAGTCCTAAAGACCAATGCACACCGTTAAGGCCCTGTCATCTATGGATTAACATATCAGGCCAATAAACTCTCCATGTATTTAAGGATGCCTTTTCAGATAAATATGCAGTATCATTTGGCTGATTGCTTGCACATGTGTTGGAAACCTCTACTGAAAATATTGGGGTTATTTGGTAGAAGTGTGTTGTTTTTCACAGGAATACATACCCACGGTGCCTGACGGTTGGTTGAATATAACACAGAGATAAATATTATACATGCAGTTATCCAGGCAGTATAGTAACTATACTATAGTTGAACAATTTTTAAAAAACTTTATTTTTTTTTTAAACTTTGCTTCCCAGTACTCAGCTCCTGTTGGCTGGTAGAATTTCACCCTCATTGGTCCCTCTGTTACCAAGTGTTTTTAACTCCTTTATCCAACTGTCACAGGCCCTGTTTCAAAGTAATTCTGAGATTGGTGTATGTCTCTTCAATTAAGAAACTGCTAAACTGCTAAATTTCCAAACTCAGATCACTAAAGCTGTGTTAATCAGTCATTCAATACAAAGTCTAAAACTGAACATTCATCCATTGACTAACATAATAGTGTTGTGTTGTTAGTGTAGTTGAAAGCCAGTTTGATGTAGTGGTTAAGAGTGGTGGGACTCTAATCTGGAGAACTGGTTTTGATTCTCCACTCCTCCACTTGAAGCCAGCTGGGTGACCTTGGGTCAGTCACAGCTCTTTGGAGCTCTCTCAGCCTGACCCACCTCACTGGGTGATTGTTGTGGGGATAATAATAACATACTTTGTAAACCACTCTGAGTGAGTGTTAAGTTGTCCTGAAGGGTGGTATATAAATCAAATGTTATTATTATGTACTGTCTTTGCCATCTTCAAGTGGTGCATCCCTTTGCAGATTCTAAAGTGTGCACCACAATGAATGGGTAATGGCTTATGAATTTTTCTTTTCCTCTTCCAGATGTGTATGTCTGAGTGAATGCACATGCCCATGCACATGAAAGAGCAGCATGCTTAAGTATATTTTTCAGGGGTCTCAAAGCCTGGAGCCACCCCTGGTAGGGTTATTTTTTATGGCAGCATCAAAGTGCATACCTATAGTAGCAAGGAGGCTACTTAGTGAATATGGTTATGTCAACCAGTAGTCTTGCTGCTACTGTTGCTGGTAGGTATTGAATTCTGTTATTCACTCTGCCTTCAAGTATACATGGTTAAATTATTAAATCAAACATTATATCCATCTTTAAATCCTCAGAACCTCAGTTTGCAAAAGACATGCTCTGTCAGAAACTAGAGCGTGAGACCTTTCAGGTACAGCGATTATATCAAACTTTGGACCACAATAGAAGCGTATAGAGTCTAAAATGTTATTGGTAACACAAACAATGTATAAAGTCTTTTATAATGTAACAAGCAAACTTAGCAGGGTAACAACATTGGAAACTGCAGCATGTCTACTTGAGCTTTTTTATACTAAACCAGGGGTTATTAAATTTATAATCTGTAATTTATGATTTAGAGCCCAGATGCTTTTTCACCCAGTTCTGATCTGGCAGATATTATCTCCTTAAACCATCTATTAATCTCTTTCTGCCTTTTCCTGGCCACACACAACATTCTTCAGGCAGTTTATTTCCTCCCCGGCTTCCTTTGCCTCTTCTTTTCTCCTCCCCTCAAAACCAATTTTCCCTGCCCCCACTGACCATAGAATCTAACCTGAAAACTGGGCTTTTAGCCTACAAAATCAACAAAGCTCCGGAAAAGACAAAGAAACATCAACTACATTAAAATTTTAGGTTTCCCTAATCAAAAGAAGCTGTCTGTTTTCTTCTCGCACTAGAATGTAATCCCCAGCAATTTACCTTATATTATGTATATGCCAATATTTCTACTACTCTACTCATGGCATTTCTCTTTATGTTTTCCTAAGCATCTGCAGTAGTCAACATTTAGTAACATGTTTTTCTATTTAGTACATCAGCGAGCTCAGGATGGCACACATACTTTGAATATATTTTTCTGTTGTAGTTTAAATCTAATTCAAATGTAGTGCTTTGTATAAGTTTCTATACACATTCTATTGTTATTCATATCTTTCTTTTTAAATAAAAACTTTACTTTAAAAAAAAAGGATGGCACACATTAATCTCCCCCTTTCCTATTTCCTATTTTATCCTCACAGCACTGTGAGGTAGGCTCAGCTGAGAGAGAGTTTACTGGTCCTACTTTTTTTCTTATCTAGTTTCCACTGGAACTTTTCCATGATTTTTCTACCTGCTTGGTAGTAGTACACATCTGGCACAAATCTGAGACAATGGAAGCTACAACTTCTCCATTTTACTCTATTATTAAAGTTCTAAAATATGAAAAGTAAAGAAAAGACTAGCAAAAAGGCCGTGCTTCACAGTCTTTTAAACTTGTTGAACATAAACTGAGGAGTCCATCTTATCAAGGAGGACGCTGAATTCTCTCTGAAGGAGCAGGCTTATATTTTTGCAGTGCTGTTGAATCCTGGCCTGTGGTTGGAAGCACAGGTTTCCTACATAACATGCAGTTAGGGTTGCAAAGTCTTCCTCTATGGTAGGAAATCTTCTGCTGGCAACCTCCACTGCTCACCACTACTCTGTTGGCCATTAGGAGAAAAATAAATTAAAATATCACTGTTGGCACAATGGTGTTACATCACGCCTAGGGAAAACCTTGAAGTGATATCATGCCTCCATTTTTTCAATAGAGTTTCCAGTGATTCCTAGAGAGGTATATCATCACTTCTGGGTTTCCCCTCAAAGTGACATAATGCATTGCACTGACAGCACCCTCCATGTCCCCACCACCCTCAGACTCCCACTGGTTGCCAGCCACTACATGTAGTGCTTTTTATCAGCTTTGGCTGATATACCACATATGGTCATTCCTCAAAAACCTTGGCCACAATGATCCATGCTGTGATCACATTCAGGCTAGATTAGTGTAATGAACTCTTATTTGGGGCTGTCTTTGAAAACTGTCCAGAAATTTCGGCTGGTCCAAAATATGGCAGCCAGGCAACTGTCAGGGGTGGGATATAGGGATCATATTACCCCATTCTTGAAAATCTGAACTCGTTGCCCTTCTCTTTCTGAGCACAATTTCAGTGTGCTGATCCTTACCTTTTAAGTCCATAAACAGCTTGTAGCCAGAGTACTTGAATGACTGCATCTTCCAGTTAATATTATGGACTTTTAATTAAGGGACTGATTTTTAACAGTTGCTTTTACCGTCTGCTTTTAGCCTGAAAACTGTTTTATGAGATCCATTTAAAGCTGTGTAGTATTTTATGCTGTTTTTATACTCTTGATGGTTTTTTTACTGCTGGGTTTTTAGCTGTAAATTTGTAATTTAGCTGTAATTTGTAATTTAGGTGTAAATAGCTGTAAATTTGTAATGACTTTTTATGTTGTTTTATGTTTTTATTGTATATCGTAAACAGAAACACATTTGTGTGTTGGAGATTCTTGTTGTTGTTGAGCCACAGTCATAACTATGTATAATAACTCATAGAACTGGATGTCACCACACCTTCTCCACTGCTGGGTCATGCCAGAAGTGACATGATGGCAGTGGACAGTGCTGATTCACCACCACCATTTCATCCAGCTGAGCAGTGGTGGGAAGGGCTGGGAGGACAGGAGGTCTCCCACTTAAGATGGAAATGTGGTGAGGCTAATCCAGCTGCTTCAGTAAAATTCAGGTGAGCACCTTGATGCAGATGGGAATCTGCAACACAGACAAAATTTATCAGTACTCCTGACTTGTTCAATTGAGGCTATGCAAGTTCCCTTGCAAGTGACACTTATTCAATTGGAGAGTCACTTCTATTATTCTGAAGGAAGTCAAATCCAAGACTATGCCCCATAGAAGAATGCAGTCCTATAGCCCATCACCTACTTTGGTTTGCAGATACCCTCTATGGCTGAGACATTACACAGAATAGATGTATCCCCCCTGACTTTTCTGTCAAATAGTGCAGTATATATTTCCTTAGTATCTGTGCAATCCTATATAGTGTTATTCCGGTCCATACCAACTGATTTCAATACCTTTAGATGAGAGTAACTCCATATACGATTGCATTGCACATATGCAAGTTCTTGATGATAGCAGAGTTGAAACTAGCTACTGTTAGAAATTTGATTGAAATTATTGAATTAGTTGAATCAGCAGCTAGAGAGACTATGAAAATGATTTGCTCACAATGCTTGTATGCCTCCAAATTTGATGAACTACTGTCTCATCTAATGTACAAGTGAGCTTGCAAATTATTTGTTTCTAATATTTTATACTCTAGTCTTCTGCACTCTGGGTAACTTACGACAATGATTCTGCTTTAAAAAAACTTACAATAAGTAAAACAAGTAACATTGCATCAAAACAAAGATAAAACTAATTAACAAATAAAATCACTGAGAGATCTCTGTCTTTTGGTGCTACACCTCTGAAGATGCCAGCCACAGCTGCTGGCGAAACGTCAGGAACTACAATGCCAAGACCGCAGCTATACAGCCCGGAAAATCCGCAACAACCATTGTTCTCCGGCCGTGAAAGCCTTCGACAAATAAAATCAAGATAAAAAAAATAAAAAGCAAATAAATAATATCAACTGGAAAACACACTATAGCCGACACCACCCAAACAGAACCTTAAAAGCAGCAACAGTGCCAAAGATCTCCAGAAATAAAAAAATAAAAATCGCAACATTAAAACCATAAAAACAAATCAGCACAGGATGCATCTTACCTGTCATGAATGGTTACAAGAAATGGAGCCTACTTGGTAATTGTCCCTTCATTGTAGAGTTCATTCACCAAGAAAGGCTGCTGGGCATATACCTCATAAACAGAAATTTTGTTGGGAAATGTTTGAGTGCAGACCAACATGGTAGCATGCCAACAGTAGTGAGAGAACTGTGAGGCAGCTACTGGAGGTGCACCTAAGGCGGCAAGGCGAGCATTGGGTGAGAGCCAGCCATCGATTAGTGCATCTGTGAGAGAGATGTTAGCCGGAAGTGCTGAAAGTAGTGCTTGCACAAGACCTGGGTGGAGACGTAAAGGAGGATGCCATCTGCTCGCCCAGGGAGTTTGGAAAGTTTTGAATGGACTGTTGTTCTCTGCGTACGCATTGGCAACCGGAGGAGGAGTATGAGTTTACCTTGGACTGGTCAGCGAGATCCACCCTGTTGGGTGTGCTTTACCGGAATTTGAGCATCCATTTGCACATCGGTTTAAACAGTTTTTTCTAAGTTCTCTCCTTTCCCAACCCAACCGCACATGTTTCCTTGGTTGTGGTATTCACCTGTATAAATAACCACTGGGTTGCACCCAACAGAGGGATCTTGTAATGATTACTTCCTTGGTTCGTTGCTATGTCATCTGGCACGGCCAAGAGTCATGTCGCTGTCACCTCGTAGACAACTCAAGATGGACGGGCCATCGGGGAATAGTCACCCCCAGTAACTCGTAAAAAGGGCTTCGGCCCGCACCAAAATTGCCCCTTCATTGTAGAGTTCATTCACCAAGAAAGGCTGCTGGGCATATACCTCATAAACAGAAATTTTTTGGGAAATGTTGAAATTAATTAGACTGATATTGGCTTGCTGTTTATACTTATTTTTATTGTCTTTACTTTCAGGTGGGTAGCCATGTTGGTCTGCACTCAAAGAGCAAGATCTAGGTCCGATAGCACATTAAAGATGAATTTGATTTCCAAGGCATGAGCTTTCGGGAGTCAACACTCCCTTTGTCTGATGAAGGAAGCTTTAGATCTCAAAAGCTCTTACCTTGGAAATCGAGTTGGTCTTTATTGGCGTTGTTGTAGATTTCACTGTTTTTATTTAATAAACTAGTTTGAGAGCCCTTTGTCTGAAATACAGAGTAGAAAATTAATTTCTATCTTAGATATACTGGCAGATGTAGACTGATGTTTAGAAATTAGGTGGTATGTTTCACGTAGCAAACATGATTTTATTTTGAAACTTTCCCCCCTCCGAGTAAACAGCTGGGTATCTTACTATATAAAAGGCTAACTGTGTTCCTGACAACTCACTCCCTACCCTGGAGTGCCTCCAGAGAGCGCTGCCCTGGAGGGAAGCCCAGAAGTGGGAGCTCACACCTCAAGACAGCATGCCGCAGGGGGAATCCCAGGCCAGAATCAGGTGCAAGAGGCAATGCCTGCTCCCCCCCTTCACCCACCTGGATCAAGAGCAGAGCAGGTGGCAATGACCACTCCCCCTTCATCCCGCTGGAATCAGGCACGGACAGGAGAGGGCAAACAGCTCCCCCCCCCAAGGCATACAATCAACAATAATAGTCAAAATTATCAAAACTAATATCTAATGTATATGGAAAGTGCCCAAAGGGCCTCAAGAGTCAAACTCCATCTGAAACAATTCAATCATATATATATATATACACACACACTTTTACAATATTCAATGGTGGGAACACAATAAGTACATAGAAAATATCCAATATATGTCTAAACCCATTCAAGAATATATGTACTTAAACATTGACAGTATTCTATGGTGAGAATACAATTGGCACATGAGAACTATCCAGTGTCTATAATTCCATAGTGGCTTTGTACATATCCAGCTGTTAACAAACAGTTCATTGAACTATAGAAGCCGGCAAAGATGCAGTAGGTGCAGGACACAGATGTTCAGTCCAAACAACCACGCCTACGGGTTTCGCCAGCATGTCAAAAGTCCATCCCGTTTCGCATACATAGCTTCTTCCTAGGCAATTTAATAATATTTTAGCCAGCCAATTTCATACCACCATTAACCTCTGAGATAAATGTATTAGCATCGTGATCAGGCACGGAGCAGGCAGCAATGCCAGCCGCCCTTTACCCAGACAGAATCAGGCACAGAGCAGGAGGTAATGCCTGCCCCCCTTTCACCCAGCCGGGATCAGTCATGGAGGAGGAGGCAATGCCCACTTGCCCTCCCTCCCCTTTCTAGAGCCTGTTGTATTTTTTTCCCACAACGGGCTTTGTTAGTAGTCACTGCATAGATCTCCTCACCAGATATACATGTGACTTAAGAATTTGCTTCTTTACTTCAGCAATAAGTTAACATACATACTCTCCAAATGGACAAATTGTTTGGCTGGCATTTCTCATCAAGTAGCCAGGAAATATTTCCAGTATAATCTAGGAGATAATATTCCTTTAAGTTTGGATCTCTTGCCTGGCTGATCCAGCATTCTCCACGCTCACTGCATTCATTGTACATCTCAAGTGGTTAAAACTTACAGCATTGAAAAGTAAGTGAATATGAAATTCACAGTAGAACTATAGGTGCAGAATACATTTAAATGCAACAAGGGAAAATGATGCTAGAGTGAAGCCTAGGCTGTTGATTGATACTATATAGTTCAACTCAAAACTAAGGAGAAATTGTAAAATGAACGAATAACCAACAGAATTACAAAAGAACAAGTGATTCCAGAGGAATCAACCCTTCCCTTTGCAGTGTCCTGCAAACCAAATTGGCATAGGCTGGGGTTGCTGTTATGTGACATTATTTTTGGATGCCAGCCCTATATGGGAGGATCTGAAAATGAGAAGAGGGTCCAAACTGAAGCTTAATCCAGAAAAGATCGAGATAATGCTGGTTAGAAAGGTAGAATGTTTGGCTGGTGTTGATTTATCAGACTCAAATGGGCTTAAGCATTCCAGAGAAGGACTGTGGCTCAGTGGAAGAACACATGCTTTATATGTAGTATGTCCCAGGTTCAGTCCATCGTAGCTCCTGTTGAAAGGATCAGGTAGAACATGTGAAAGACTTCTGCCTAAGACCCTGGAGAACCACTGCCAATCTTAGTAGACCATACTGACCTTGATGGACCAATAGTCTGATTCAGGATAAAGCAACTTTATGTATTTATGCATAATTAATCAGATTAAGATCTTGCCGGGGGTGGGGGGATGCTCTTGTACTTGGCCTTATTGTTAATGGATAAGCAGGTCAGTGCTGTTGCTAGAAGTACCTTCTTTCAGCAACATCTAGATCATCAGCTGCCCCCTTATCTAGATTCTGTTGCTTTCATAGCCTCCAGATTGGGCTGTTCTATAGCCTTTGAAGACATCTCTGAAACTTCAGTTGGTGCAAAATACAGCAGCAAAGCTTCTCTCAGGAGTCCTCTGCTTGGAATACAACTTGAGTACTACATCAACTGTACTGGCCGTCTACACAGGCCCGCCAGGATCTTCTATCATTTCAGTGAGACTGCAAGACTGAGATGTTCTGCCAGGCATGTGGTTGAGGCTGGTCCAATAGTCATCAGAAAGCCTCCCGACCGGCCTCCTGTCAGGGGGCTGTGTGATCATCTGCCCCCCCTTATGAGTTACAGCTGACCAGAAGGCCTGTTCCCCCTCCTTTTTGCCCACCCCTTTGTGTATTATTGGCAAGGATGGGGTGTAAGGTCGCTGTCTGGGTGTGGTGTTAATTCTGTGGTTTTATTGAAGTTTTTAATGTAAATTATGTTTTACTGTTCTAACCTGCCCTGAGCCTGCTTGCAAGAAGGGCAGGATAGAAGTTTAATAAATAAATAAATAAAATATTTGCTTCCAGGCCCAGTTTAAAGTGCTGGTTTTTACCTTTCATAAAGTCATTCATAACCTAGAACTAGAGATGGGCACGAACAGCAATACGAACAAAAAAAAAAGCCACGAACAGTCCAATCTGCTGTTCGCGAACAAGGTGTTCATGAGGCCCCATTCTAAACAAAGAAGTGGTCATTGCAAGCCTTGTTTGTTGTTATTCATTACAGCTGACCAACAGTCTGGCACCTGCAATCAATTCCCTTGGCAACTTAGGCAGGGATTGTCTGAACTCTGTCTGAACTCCTGCTGTTGCCCTGGAAACCCCAATCTAAGCGTGGAGCTCCAAATTTGTTACAACAAGAGAGCAAAGAGCATGGGGGAGGGAGGCTCACAGCTCTGACTTTAGTTTGCAGACAGTGGAGAGGGAGAGACAGTTGCTGTTGGCATTTTGATAGAGTGCATTGGAGATTGAATTTTCTTTGTGTATGGTGGGATAGGGATCTACCCCTTCAAGTTCCAGGGCTGCTGCCAGGCTCTGGGCCAAGTTATTATTTATTATTGGTACCTTTCCTGCTGCCTGCTCAGGTAAGGTTTCTGGGAGTGGTGCAGTAGGTATCTTGACTTGGATGATGGCTGGAGGAAAGCCTGCTGCCCCCCATGAACAGCCAACCATGAACATGTTTGTGAACAGGGCCATGTTCGTGGTTGTTCGTGAGTCCCTGTTCATGGATGGCAATGAACATCATGTTCGTTGGTTTTTTTTCTGTTCGTGCCCATCTCTACCTAGGACCCACTTAATTATTGACCTGTATCGCCCACTATACTCCCCTGCGCCAGTTATGTTCTGCAGACAGCCTCCTCTTTAAGATGCCCTCCCTGCCCATATGTCTACTGTGAGATCATGGGCTTTTCCATGATGGTCCCACCAGTCCTTTGGGACAGCCTGTGAAAGACTTCTGCCTAAGACCCTGGAGAGCCACTGCCAATCTTAGTAGACCATACTGACCTTGATGGACCAATAGTCTGATTCAGGATAAACTGATGTCCTTCATTTAAGAAGGCATGTAAGGTAGTCTAGTTCCAGAAAGTAACTGGAGGAAGATAAATAGTTCTGCAGATCTGGTGGTAAGTTTATTGATCCTGCATATTTTAATTCTTGTTTTATATCTGAATGATTATAAATGTATAGTTTGTGTCTCTTGATCTGTTTTAATTTTCTTAACGTAATGTTTCCTGCATTGTTTGCCACCATGAGTCTGAGGAGGTAAGATGGGACAGAAATGTTTTAAATAAAAAAATAAAATAAAGGCAGTCCAAAGGGGGCCAGAGCAAGGTGAGGGAAGAGAGAGAGAGAAAGGGCCTGGGTTTAGGGTTGCCAGGTCTCCCCTGGCAATCAGCAAGAGGGAAGGGGACACCATTTTTCAATTTTCACCATGTTTTGGGTTGATTCCTGAAGAATCATATGGCCCCCATATGATGCTGTCATTTTTGGGTTACACTGGAAGTGACATCACTAACAGGGGACGCAGGTGTGTTTGCACTTATTTCCCTGAGTTGTCTTCTGGTCAGGAGATTTCATCTCATCTGGGCTATCTGGGTCTGAACAGGGAGAGATGACAAAGGGCGTATAGCAGAAAGGGGGAATAAGAGGGCAGAGAAGCCCAGAGAAGTGGTATGTTGAAAAGGAGCCTAAAAGGGAGATCGAGGGCCAAGGCACCCATTTTAAGTCCCCATGCTCCATTCCAGACCCCAGGCAATATGGGAACCTAAATATGGGAGGCAAGAATGGGGTTGGGGGTGAAACCTCTGATATTGGAGGCTGGAGGGATATATGTGGATCCCTGGTCATGTAAGACTTTAAAAGTATTCACCAGCACCTTGAATTGAGCCCAGAAGCATATAACTAAACAATGATGTCATTTTAAAACGGGTGTGTGACATGGTACTGACTCTGAGCTCTAGTTAGCAGATGAGCAGCTGTATTTTGTACCAACTAAAGCTTCCAGATAACCTCTTCAATATCCCAATACCCAGCATATTGCAATATTCAATCCTCAAAAGTTACAAAAACATAGATCAGCATGGCTAAATCAGCAATCCAAGATGAAATCCAGTTTCTGCAGAAGATGCAGTTGGAAGAAAGCCTTCCTCATGACTGCATTTATTGGATTTTCAAGCAGCAACATTGGGTCTAGTAGACCTGTTAAATTCTTTACTATCAGTCAAGTTCCAGCTCACCACTTGGTCTCAAATGAGCAAAGGAATCCCCTGCAGAATTTCTGTTTTCTCCACCAGCATCTGCTACATGACGTTGGGGTTCAGTTTTAGCTTGTCATCCCTCATAACGTTGCCCAAGTCAGATTACATAATTTTACTATTGATCGAATTAGGTATATTGAAGATATTAAAGAACAGAGGGAATGCAGTTTGGATTATAATTAGCTAATATCAGAATGGGCACATCCTTACCATTGATTCTTTGTACACATTCAAAAGCAATTCATTCAAGACTAAAGGGATAACTTTAGTATCTTTTAGAGCAAGATTCGAGTCCAATAGCACCTTAGAGACCAACAAGTTTTCCTAGGTATATGCTTTCCAGAGTCAAAGTTCCTTTTGTCAGATCTAGTGTCTTTTGTGAACCTCTGTCCCTCCTTGACTGAACCTTACTTTCGAAGGTCTTTGTGACCTTATTTTATTTTGTTTTGTGATGGAAGCCAGTGGAATGGCACTAGATTTTTTCCAACTCTTAATTTGGCCACTGATTGGCATAAATGCCCAAGCATGATCATGATGGCAAAAAGTATGCATGTGGCCCCTCTGTTCTGGGAATTAATTCGCATTGTACAGTCTTTCACTGGCACCATGGGAGTCCAGAGACTAGAGAAGGTGGGACTGGAACACTTCATGGGACATTTATCTTTTCTTCAAGTGATCACTCCAAAGAATTTATTATGAGCCAGAAAGAGCAAGAAACTCCCTAGAGTTATTTTGCTGGAGCTTTCTGCATCTTATCTGAGTAAGCAGAATCACTGCTAACGAAACAGATGCAAGGTCAGGTAGGAAGTGTGCTTACCAGCCTGGGAGTGTTAGAACAAAAGGCTCCTCTTTGCACTCCCAATAAATTGGTCCCTCCAGAGTTCTCCTTTGAAATTCTAATTAACACAGGGAAGAAAAAAAGATTCATTAGGCTTTGGGCTCATTAAAATACTCTGTCATTCACCTGCAGTTTATTTCTGGCACTTAATCAAAAGAAATTAAATTATCTTTCTAACTAACTTAATTTAACGGGGCCTGTGATGTATAGACTGGAAGGTATAAAGTATTGAGTGTGCAAATGGATGGTATTCTTTACCTAATATTTCTGTAAGTCTTAAGTAGATAACAAAACACCTTTCATGAATTTAGAAGCATGCCATGCCCTAGAGTAATTATGCTAATTGTATTTGTTTGTTTGTTTATCTTATTTAGAATGTGTTTTTATATAAGGTGGAACTTTACCCAGCAAGGGAAGAAAATAAATCTTCTAGTAGGGATAAAAATTCAGAAGCAAATGTTTTCTCAGGGTTTAAGAAAAATCATATCTTTTCAGGGGAGAAATGGTATTTGATATTTGATGCATAATAGAAGATATAAACAGTTTGGTCTCATGCCTCATCTCTTATGGTCAATATGCATGAAAAATGGATACACAATTGTGAGTTTAATTATGAGGCCAATACAGTAGAATGCTCTCCATAAGAAGTTCTGTCCAGAAAAGCTCCCTTTTGTTTCAAAATGGGGTTCTGAGACTTTCCTCCAGTACAAGGAGAATTCCCCAGACAGGACTTCTACAGGAATGGATCAGTTATACAACCCAGGGCTTATCAAGGAAAAACAGTAAAGATGAGAAATTTAATGGGTTCTCTAAGAAAATGCTGACAAGGGAAATGTGCAGTGAGGGACAAGTGTCGCTAAATGCACATAAGTGGTCTGTCCAGAAATAGTATATGCGTTCCCAGTGTTCTATTAATCATGTGAAGAGTAGAAGTAGTTTATAAGGGCTGGATTAACTATTACTCCACAAATTCTGTATTCATAGTAACGTGGAGGGGGAGGGAAGGATCTATTTCAGGATTTTGTTTGGTCTTAATCTGTAATGTTTAATAACTACACGTAAACCGCCTTGAGCCAAGAGGAAAAGTGGGGTATAAAATAAAAATATTAAATAAATTTTAAAATGTGTAAATTAGAATCTCATGAACTGAAAAGACGAGGGAAATACCATTTACCTCTCAGGAAACACTCCCAATTTGGAGCACAACAAAACAGTAGAGTATCAAGGGGTAAGTAGTCCTGTTTCAATCAATTTTGAGTTTGTATCTTTTTTTTTTTTTGAAAAATTTTTTATTGGGTTAGAATCAAATGTTTATACATTACAATCAATTTTCCCATTTCCCACTTTCTAACCCCCTCCCTTTCCCCCCCCCCTTTTTGTTGACTTCCAACAGTTTTCCAACCCTTTATCCCTTTTCCCTTACTCTTTATATATTCCTCTATCTAACAAATATATATTCTCCCTTTATTCTAAGCAATACTTCTTTAACTATTTTTAATGCTCTGTACCCTAACTATGAGTCCCTTTTTTCCATAATGGATAAACAATTTATCCCCTTTTTCATAATTCCATTTTCAAATATTTCTATATATTTCTATATATCATAAACTATGTAAACCATACATTCATATAAACCAGCCAGTTTAACTTATACTCTATATGTTATTCATTCTATCTTCTTCTCTCTATTTGAGTTTGTATCTTTAGTGGCTGAGCACTGATGATAATAATCACAGCTTGTATTTAGAAGTCTTCTATATAAAGTCACATTTTCCAATACAACTCTGCATCTTTCAGCACACTAGGAGAGAAGAGATTAAGAGAATCTTGCAGCACAAGGATAAAATGACTAGTACCTCCGTGCAAATCCCATAGAGAAGAAAATTCAATCATGTGAACTGAATCAATGTATACATTTAAGCATATCAATGAGTTAGAGTCCTATTGGGGGAAATAAACAAACAAAATCAAGTTTGATAGTAAAACAATGTGGGCATATAAATATGCAAACATATTTGCACACATAATTCTAGGCTATAATAAAAGTCAAACTTTAATTCAAAATGAAATAACTAGACCTGGGTGGATATAGTTAAATGGCCCCAAGGAGTTATCATGGGATATGGCTTGAGATTGTTTTTTAACTGAAATGAAATTGATGGACTGCCTTGGCTGTTCTGTAAATTGGGAATCCTTGGAGAAAATGAGGAATAAATTGAAACTAGCCAGAGATCCTAGGGCAAGTGCTGCTTCTAGCCAAATGAAGAACTGCTGCCACGAAAGAAGTCCACTGCCTCTGTTGATCTTTGCAAAAGCTTTGAATCTGGCATTCATTTCTATCTGTCAGCTCCCGTTTTTAATTCCTCTCTCAGCCATGTTTGATCTGTGCTTTTTCACCCTCCACGAGAACTAAAAGCTTAGTAAATATGAATAACATGAAGGAACAGGTGGCTGAGCAACAGGCGTAGAACATCCAGTTCGATATTTCTGCTTTTTCCTCGTCTTTCATTCTGCCATCATTCAGTCGAGTGTAGTGTGTGCTTGCTTCCACTCTTAAAGTTACGCAATGAGTCCTGCTTCCAGGCATAAAGATAACATAAACGTTGAAATAATTCAATAGTATAATGACCTTGGCATTCTTCCTGGATAAATGTTTAATGGTATATGTTTTGTAATCCTTATATAATTTTACACAACATACACCATGTCAGTATGTTTTTTGGGGGTGGAGAGAATCCAATTTGGCTCTTTCTATAAATTTCTTGGAAAATCCTTTTGTCAATTTCTGTGGTAGGTAGGAACATTTTCCATGGCAGTTTTTTTGTAGATTGAACTCCTTGGGAGAATGGTAAAATAAAAAAAATGTGTGAGAGGGGTAAAGGGAGAATGTATGGAATTTTTCATTTTATTTTCTTTACAGGCAATAAGGCTGTGCTATAAGGAAATGGTTCGGAGAGATGTCTTGATAAAAGGATAGAATATGTAGACTGTACTACTGTGTACCATCTATTGTTGCAAGTATGTTCTTATTGGGTACTTTCCACATGGTTTAATATGTTATTAAATGGTTTGTGTTTTGTTTCTATACTGTTTCAGCTCTGTATTGGATTTCTGCTTTTCTCTCCAAAATTTCTGCAGTCCATATACCCTATTGTATTATTTATTGACTGTCCCAACCATTGACCATATTGACTTAAACTCTGTAATCCACCTTGAGTGTCAGTAAGAAAGGCAGACTATAAATAACAGAAATACATTTTTCCATTTTATTTTTGTTTAATTTTTTTCTTTCTTTTTTGCTTATCTGGGGAGTTCTCTGAGTATGCAGAATCTCCTGTCTTATCTGTGTCTTGCCCACTTTTATTACTTTTGTGAATAGTATGGGGGATCCACCATTTTATTATGAGAAGGAACAATGAGACCAACAAAAGGGATGGTGGTGACTCTGGCAGTCACTGTAGATTTGAGTTTCTGGCTGGTTGTGGTTAGAAACACAATGATGGATCTTAGTCTGATTCTACAAGGCCATTCTGAAGGTCTTATCAGATTTTCTGTTCTTGTTTCTTTATACTTCTTGAAGTGCCATCCTAAGCACAGTTACACCCTTTGAAGCTCAGTGACTTCAATGGACTTAGAGCAGTAAATCTGATTAAGAATTGCACTGTGTGTTGCCTGACTGTTCTACAACAGAGAATTTGCATTCTCTGTGTGTGCACATGTATCTGTGCATGCACTTCTGAAAGGTCAAGTGCAATGAGCCGTAATCATTAAGAGGTAATGCAAATATGTCAAAATGTTGCACCTGGACTGAGCATGCCAACAGAACCATGCAAGGGGCAGGCAAAACAATACTTCACTTTCTAACACCTACTGAAGAAAAATACCCCCATCATGTGTTTAAAGTTAATCCCCAGAGCTGTGCATGAAAGTGAAAATTGGGTCAATAAATACAAAGTGACACTTTTGAAATGAAAATATATAAATCTTGTGTAATATAACATTCTGTCCCCAAATCCAGTCAGTGTTACATAGCAGGAGGGCTCCACTCGGCTCCATCAGTGCCTCTAAACAGGATAGAAATCTCAAAATTACAGGAGGGAACGTGCACCTCTAATCTCATGGCATTGTTTCATTCTGATGGGGCCAGGTGGCAATGTCTTGCACTTATCCCAGCAAACCTGAGGGAAATAGGAAAGATGGGCTAAATTGCTACTCAGTGGCTCTCAACTACAAGGGAGCCAAAGGTCAAATAATTAGCCTTGTTCTAATAACTTAGTAGCTGGTAAGTTGTCAGAATCCTAATACCACCTGCACACCAGCAAAGGTTTAGTGGCTGTTAAGTGGATGAAATAAAGGGAGCAAAATTAAACCTGTCAGGACCTTTCCTTGCCAAATACACTGAAAGGTAAGGCAGGCAAATGACTAAAGGGGTTTTTAGTTCATTAACTTCCTTGCTGTTGACTGATTAATTGATTAATTACCTGATTAGTATAAATATCGTGGTATTGAATTGTGTGTGGATAATATTCAGTAATGAAAGTAGCTGTTTCAACTAAACAACCGAGACAAATGGGTTGACACAGCATCTTGAACACAGACACCATGTAGACACTGATGTGCAAACATTAACCAGTGTGTAGCTTTATGCCTAACAGCAAGCAAGCACTGTTGGGTTGTTCCTACAGTCCTCTACAGAAGGAGGGTGTGGGTGTATCTATTGCCCTTTCTAGAACACAGCTTCAGAGACAGGAAACCTGGATGGTGATAGTGATTATGATGATGATGATATTTATCAATAAAGTTTTGATTTGATTACATTAGTATCCCGGTTTTTCCATGGAGCTCAAGATGTTGTAAATACGGTGCCCAAGGGGCCTCTCGTCCATGCACTGACTGTGCTTAGATTGCATTTGCACATTGTTGCAGATTACACTATTACTGTGCTATAGCAAGCACTAAACTCCTGGATTACTGCCCACACAGGAAGATTCAGTTGAGAATGATTGCTGTAGCCCATTGATATGATTTAATCCTACCAAAATATAGCCCGGCTTAGCTTCAGCATGGTTGCCAAATAACCTACAGGCCATACCTTGGCACTCTTGGTATGTATTGCCTTCCTATCCCACAACATGCTTACAAGATGCAGTACTGCCTGGGGGTAGCAAACACTGTGCTTAAGTGCTTTGCTATAACATCACTGGCATGACATGTCCTCTCATCCATATTTTAAAATCTCTGATTAATGAAATAACCAAATTAATCCAATCTCACACTCATCATTACTTGCAGCTACTTTAAGCATAAGAAGCCTGTGGATGTAGTTCATGGACAAGTCTAAAAGTGGGATAAACCCTCAGTAATTAGGATCTTTTCTTGTTATTGCTTGCCTTGGTTGTTTTAATTTGGAATTGCTTCAAATACTCCACATTTCCTGATTGGGATGTATTGCCATGAAGGAAAAGCATACATTGTATATTATGACATGTTGCACACATGTCTATTATGTTGCATGTACACTTGCTGTAATGAAATAAATTCCTGTGTACAATCATCACATATAATGCTCTACATGTGTTTATATACTATATTCTACCCTGAAATGTTTTCTGTGCAGTGACCCTATGGAGAAAGATCCATTAAAAAAGAATGCAGCCATTATTATCCTGGCTATGCAGATTTGGGTAATGTTCAGAATTCACCACTAGCACACAGTAATCAGACAGTGACAAAATATAGTGTATCATAGTTCCCAGACTGATGGTATCTAGCACTGATGGGCAAGTAAAATCCCATTAGGTGTGACTTTGGTAAGGGGAAATGATGTCAGCCCATTCCTTTCAAGCACAGAAACACTAACTCTTATTATCTGATCTGTAAAATTCAACCTAATGTACATCTCCAGCAGTCTGGGCATAACTGTGCAAGCCATATCCTATTTACTTAAAAGAGGAATTCAGAGTACTTGTAAACTCTATCAATTGCAAGCCATGATATGACATGTTTGAGACGTGAATAGCAAACAAACACCCTGCACAGTGGGAACACGGATCTGAGAACAATTAAATGAGTTTCTAATGAGGTGAGCAGCAGAAAGCATTTTGGCGACCAAGCTGTGCTTTCCAATCTGATGATGGTGATGGATGAGACAGCGATTATTTCCTCCTCATCAAAGTGATTGGAAGGTAGTTTTTCCCTGGGCTTAAATGGTTACATCAGGTTTGTGTGAGGAATGATCAGTGGAGAGCCATTTATATCTGGACTGTGTTAACTGGCATATTGTTTAGTTCTTGTTTCTTTTATGGATGCCTCTCCTTGGCTACATTTTTCTCTGTAAAGAAGGAGTCATGCAGAAAATAATTTGCTGCATCTGTAGCTCCAGGATACCTCATCCAGATAAGCAGCTATCGCATTTAGTATACATGTTGTTGGTTGTCTTCTGAGGGTTTGCTTTGGGGCTGATTTGAACAAACAAGGAGAGGGGTGTTGGCCACTTTAAATGCAACAACACTAGACAACTGCTCCTTGTGGCGAGCCGCATATATACAGTGGCAACCTGCACAGATTCAGCCATTTTACACCCCCACCAACTGTTCTGGCTGCTTGTTTATTTATCTGACATATTTATAGACAGCTCCTCAACTAAACAAGTCTTGAGGCAGTTGACAGAATTAATCAAAATTACAAAACCAGAAAAATAATAATGTTAGAAAACCAGCAGCATTTAGAAAATAAGCAATAAAATAAGCAACAGGGAAATAAACCCCCACAGAAATAAATGCAAAAGAAAGGAGAAGCCAATGATACTGAATAAGTCAGTGTATTAGATTAGAATCTGGAAGACCTAGGTTCAAATTTCTGCTCTTCAATGGAAGCTCATTGAGTGACCATGGGCTAGACACACGTTCTCCAACTAACCTCACAGGGTTGTTTTGAGTGGAAAAAATGAAATGTGAGAACCCTGGATGCTGCTCTGAGCTCTTTGGAGAAAGGGTATGATAAAATGTGCTATACTGACAAAAGCAATGAACAACTGTCAGTGAAATCCTAGGCAGAGTTATTCCAGTCTAAGCCCATTGATTTTGGAGTTACCCTGTTTGGATTTCACTGTAAATACAACAAAAAACAATCCTTGAGCAGATAAATGTGTCATTCCTCTGCTTTAGATAGAGTTTCCATTCAAATAAAATATCATTATTTCAAAGACAATAACAGGAAGGGGGAAAATCCCAATTAATCAAGGTAAGTACCCTGCATGGTATTATGTGCGTGTTAATTCCCATTGATTTTTACATGACTATCACACAAAAAACGTGCACATAATTGTAGGCAAAAGGTTTCGTATTGCTTGCCTAGAAGGAAAAAGGAACACATTTCCCAAAGTAATTTATACAAATATTTATTTTGGGTGTGAGAATGATATGAGAAAGATGAGACATCTCAGTTAGAGAACTGGACTTGGACTAGGGACAATCAGGTTTGAGTCTAAATTTGGCCATGGAGCTCATTGGGTAATCTTGGGTGCATCCACTCTCTCGTCCAAAAGGTTGTTGTGAGGGAAACAAAAGAAGCAATCTCATCTATATATGCTACAGTTAACTCCTTGGAAGAAGGGTGGGGTATTAATGGAATGAATGAGCTGTATAGTATGCATGGATGCCTTGAATTTGGCTGACCAGCCACACATCTTTCTCCTCCCTCCCCCCCCCCTCCATCCACATGTTGCATGTACCTGAACTGTTCTGAAATCTATCTCAAGGAGAGATAGTGGCCCAAAATTTATTTCATTTAATACATTTTTATCCTGCTGTTCCTTCAGAGACCTCAAGGATAGCATGTATGTCTCCCCTCCTACATTTTCTTCTCACAACAACCTTTTGGTTTCTCTAACCCTAATCAAACACTAATCACTCCACCAAGCTAGTTCACCCATAGAGTTCATAGCTGAGCAGGGGCTTAAACCTGGGAATCTTCACCTGTAGTCTGACACCCTGCCCACTATACTGTGCTGATGCACAATTGCAAAGCTTTGTATTTTAAAGAATATATATGACGATTCTTTGAACTTCCTTCTATCTTCTCTTTACCCTTGGTCTTATAGCATACTCCTTTATGTTGCCATGGTTTCTGCGCTAGACAATCAGAATGTCGGAAGAACAGGAGTTACTCTGAGGGGAAATTTGAAGAGCATTTTATGTGTTTAATAAAAGCAGCCAAGATTAACAGATGACTGTCCTGCAGACGTTGCAAGTAAATATAGTAAAACAGCCACAATGAAACATATGCAAGGCATTCTCAACCCCACAATCAACATTTCCCTGTAATGTTCAGGTGGCTTGCCAGCTCCTTGAGACTTTAGCAGCTGTGAAAAATTAAAGGTAGCCTTCAGACATTTCTGTGTGTGAGTGAGCAAATCATGCATGCCCGACCCTTGAGGATGTTGTTCTTTATCCTAGATTGGATTGGTGCTGTCCTTGGTCCTGACAGAATACAGTGCTTCTTTTGCATTAAATCTCTCAGTGTGTGGTCTCTTTGCTAAGAGAAGTAGCTTTAGCAAGTGTCATGGATGGAAAACTGTTTCTCATTTTGAATGTTCACAAGAAGCTGGCCACAATAAATATGACTAAATCTAAACTGGCTGGGGCCTGTACCAATAGCAGAAGCAGCAAAATTAGGCTACCAATTGACAAGGTTGGGGTCTTCACATATTCAGGGGACTCTAGGCATGCAGAAAAAAGGACTGTAAATTAACCAAGAAATTCACCCAAAAATGAATGTATGAGGACTGGATATGCTCTATGAAGCCCTGAATTCTGAGAACAGTTGAGAGTCTATAAAGGGGAGGGGGATCAGGGGATTAGCTGGCTAAAGCATCTGATAGTCTATAGAATCCTGCAGGGGGAGATCTTGGGGTAGGGGTGGGATTTCCAAATTATTCCACCTAAATTATTCCCCCCTACTCACAATTCCCCATGAACTTGTATTGTGCTCCTGAGGTACTTAAGCCAAAATTATTAATCTAACTTTCATCTATTCTTCAAGGAGCTCTGGGAACCATACACCATTCTTCCCTCTCTCCATTTTACCTTACAAAATGCCTGTGAAGTAGGTCATATACTGAGAGAGAAAGTGTGACTAGCACAAGGTCACCCAGTGAGCTTTTTGACATATTATAATGTGAATTTAAGTCTTCTCAGTCCTGGTACAGCACTTCAACTGCTGCAACATCCTGGTTCATTTGTTGGTACACATGTATCTACATATTAGTTTCTGAGTACAATTGACCATAGTGTGCTTTCCTGAATATTCCCCCCCCTGCACACCCACACTTCAGAGTAAAAGAGCAGCATTATAAATCTAGTGTATTTTTGCTGCAATATATTTCTTTTTACAAAGCAGTAGCAAAAACCAAAAAATAACCCTAGTTATTTCCCTGAATAAACCCTGGGATCAAAATCAACATTGAAGGAATTAAGTACATCTGAGGAAGGAAAGATGGCAGGTAGGGTAGTCCATTACAAGTCCATCTTGGTGTTTTTAGGAAAGAGAACAAAAGTTGTAATGAGGAACCTATTGATTTCCCATAAAATGGTTTTGATCAAACACCCAGCCACCCCAAGGGGGACAGAACTCTGCTAAAGCACCAAATTGCACTTCATACACCATCTGTTTTTCAAACTGTGTATAAATGAGCCTGCCCACTGGATATATGAGCATTCCCAAAGATTGTACATCACTAGAAATAAAAAAAATGGAGGCATCTTTCTGGGAATAGGAGTATACCAACAGCCTAATTAAATATGTGGAGTGGAACCAGAAGAAAAAGATGGTGGTGAGCATTCCTCATTTTGACATTTTTCTTAGATATTTTAGCATTTTTAAAGGGATCCCTGTTTTTCTCTCTTTCACACACACACATTCAATAAGTACAATTGTTGTTAATTAAGAGCAGTTGTGGGTGGTGAAACTGACTTCTCAAAGAACAAGGCTGAAAGATAATTGTGCTGCCTTGCATTACATTTTCTCTTTCATTTTACAGCAAAGTCTCAAGTCTGGGACTGATATCCTTTGCATGCATGTTTGATCCCGGGACATCGTGGTTTACTGTTTATTTTCTTAGCTGTGCAATTATATCAGCTCTTATCCATGCATTTAAGATTATGTAAGATAACTTGGTTGTAATTTACAGTCACATTTGGCATGTGTTGAGGTTCATTTGGCAACATTATTCAGGAAAAGGAGGAAAGTGTGATACCTGGGGAGGGGCTAGAAAGATCCAGCAGCTACATATAAGTACATAGAAATGGAGGATATAGAGTGAAGCATTAAAGAGCATGTTTCTATTTGTATTAGCACAGAACATTACTGCATGCAAAAAGTTGATTACTGTGTTGAGGTTTATTTTCCATCATCTTGCTGTCTATAATATAATAATAATATTTGATTTATATACCATCCTTCAAGACAACTTAATGCCCACTCAGAGCATTTACAAAGTATGTTATTATTATCCCCACAACAAACATCCTGTGAGATGGAGGGGGCTGACAGAACTCCAAGAAGCTGTGACTAACCCAAGGTCACCAGACTGGTCCTTATAATCTTGCTGTATGTACCTGACATTATAACTTAATATAACACTGTGTTAAGTGTTAATGTTTTGAACATAGCAAGACAAAAACACTCTGTAGGACTCACCTACAAAATAAAGCATTCCCTCAGCAAATATGATTCTGTTATTGTAGTGGGTTTGGGTCCTTGAAAAATGGTTGGCTATCAAGAACTTGAGGTGAGCCAATACATTCCTTGCTTCTATCGGCAGGAGTAATAGTTCCATTGCCTCTCTTTCCAGGCAAACTATTGTTCTGCCTGGTGGTGTAAGGGAGAGGAAAAGAAAAAGAATTAATGGGGTATATGTTGATTAAACTTGTAGGTCAAACAGAGCAGCTCCTTTTGCTAGTCAGTGGCCCAGTAAATACAGTGGACAGCAAACTCAAAGCACTAAAATTAGTCATGGTCTAGGAGTTACATATTCATGGACTAATTTACTACTGTGTGTCGCAAACTCTCATCTAACTCAGGCTTGGGCTGACCTTCCTCTACTCTGAGGCAGGGCCAGATTGGGGAGCAGGGGGGGTAGTCTGCCCCCAGCGCCACCAGGGAAGGGGCGCCAAGAGCAGCTGCCAGCTGCCGGGAGCATGCGGGTGGCAGCATGGGCAGCCTCGCAGCCTCCCATGCTGCCTTTCGCCGGCCCTGCAGGACAAGGGGCGGCTGGCTTGCCGCGCACCCCCTGTCCTGCAGGGCAGGCAAAAGGCAGTGCATCCGCCCACGCCATTCATCTGCCTCACAGGACAGGCAAAAGGCAGCGCGGCTGCCTGCACCATTCGCCTGCCCCGCAGGACAGGGAGCGGCCAGGCACCCCTTGTCCTGTGGGGCAGGCGAATGGCGCAGGCAGCCTCACAGCCCCCCATGCTGACTTTTGCCTGCCCTGCAGGACAGGGCATGCGCAGCAAGCCGGCCACCCCCTGTCTGCAGAGCAGGTGAAAGGCAGCACGGGGGGCTGCAAGGCCACCCACACCATTCGCCTGCGGGGAGGTGAATGGTGCAGGCGGCTTCACAACCCCGCATGCTGCCTCCGCCACCCCACCCTTCGTGATGACGTCACAGAAATGACATGATCACGCAGCACCGGGAACGCTCGTGTGCTGTGCACATGCGCAAGTGGTCAGACTAGGGTTGCTCTGGGCGCTGGCAACCCTAAATCTGGCCCTGCTGTGAGGTAACAATTCTCCTCACTAACAATGCAATCCTATGAAGAATTACTCCAGTCTAAGCCCATTGAAGTCAATGGGCTTAGACTGGAGTAACTCTCCATAGGATTGCACTGTAAGTGTATGAAGCTGAATACTGGGCTGGGGAAGCCTTTAGTAGTGTGGTTGAGGTTTAGTTTCAGCTTTCTTTCTTGTCCCACCCTTAAGGAACATATAAATGGTATGTTACCCAGCCATGTCTAAGTAGGGGAAAGATGAGGGGTTTGCACTTCCCTTATAAAGAAACTGGCACACAAGGTTTATGGAGATTCAAAATGAAACAGAAGGTTAGAATAAGTAGGCAGATAGGCAGGTGTTTGAAATTGAAATAACTTAGAGATTTTTGTACTGAATAGGGGTGTGCAGTTCGGAAATCCGAATCCCGAAAAAATCCCGAATCACCCTGATTCAGGGTGATTCGGGGAATCCCGAATCGATTCTGGAATCCCGAATCGGCATGCCCCGAATCGATTCGGGGCGATTCGGGGAGATTCGGGACGATTCGGGAAAGCTTTTTCAATGGGAAAAAGCCTCCCCAGGCTTCTCTGAAGCCTGGGGGAGGCATTTTCCCACTGAATCAATCCAAAATTGGTGGAGGCCTTCCTCTAACTCCCCTCTAACAACCCCCCAAGTTTCAGACAGATTGGACTTTGGGGGGCCATGTTATGGACCCCAAAACTAGTTCCCCTATCCTCGCCTATAAAAGGGCATAGCTTTAGGTTGCTGCTGCTAATCTCCTATTTTGTGCTTGCTGCTGCTGATCTCCATTATTTCCTATGGGGAAAAAACTTCACCGTTTTTGACAGCAATTGTGTTTGGGTGATTCTCTGATGTGAAGTGAGTTGTTATTTTTGTGTAGTACACTGCTTTCATGTCCTGTTGTGCCTTCCTACTGTGTAACCTAAAGCAGTTAAAGAAATAAAGTGCTTTTGACAGCAATTTTTGGGGCGATTCTTTAATGTGAAGTGAGTTGTGTTATTTTTGTGTAAGATACTGCTGCCATGCCCTTTGGTGTGCCCCCCTGCTGTGTAACCTAAAGCTGTTCAAGAAATAAAGTGTTTTTGACAGGAATTGTGTTTTTGTGATTCTCTGATGTTAAGTGAGTTGTGTTATTTTTGTGAGGTGGAATGCTGGAATGCCCTTTGGTGTGCCCCCCCTGCTGTGTAACCTAAAGCTGTTCAAGAAATAAAGTGTTTTTGACAGGAATTGTGTTTTTGTGATTCTCTGATGTTCAGTGAGTTGTGTTAATTTTTCTGTGTGGGGGACTGCTGGTGTAATGTGTCATAATGCTTTGCCTACTTGTACTTTGAAAGGAAGAAAATAATTTTTAAAAAACTTTATTTTGTGTTGTTCGTGTTTTATTCTTTGTTGTGCAGTTGGTTCCCATCATAGGGAACAATGGGGCTGGCTGGCCAGCCATCTCTGTAGGTGGTGGGGGAATTTGAGGGAGGGTGTCTGTGGTTCAGGTGCTCTTTCCCAGGGACAAGCTGGCACTCAGAAGTGTGCCCACCATTGTGGCACCCCTAAGCTGTGCAGAATTGCCCTGGGAAAGAGAGTTTAGAAGTTCCCAGCATAGGGAACAAAGGGAGAGGGCTGGCCAGCCTGTTCCTGGGGTTATGGGTGTAGGGCTACTGGGGGTGGATTTAGGTCTGTGAGGAGCTAATGTGGGAATTTGGGTCTGTGTGGCAGCTGGGGGGGAATTGGGTATGTGTGGGGCTGTAGGGGGTGGACTTTGGGGCTGAGAGCACCTACTTGGGGAGGCCATGAAATGCCCCCCCCCAAGTGGGAGCTGGCTGCAACTTGGTGGGGGTGGGAGGAAAGGTGGGAGAAGGGCCCCTGAGGGTTGGGGGGCATTTTTCATGCAAAATGCCACCCCTGACAAGACAAGCCTCCCCCAGCTGTAAGTAGTAGAGAAAAGAGCACCTACTTGGGGAGGCCATGAAATGCCCCCCCCCCAAGTGGGAGAAGGCTGAGCCTTGGTGGGTGGTGGGAGGAAAGGTGGGAGAAGGGCCCCTGAGGGTAGGGGTGCATTTTGCATGCAAAATGCCACCCCTGGCAAAGGAAGCCTGCCTCTTCATTTTTTCCCCATAGGAAAAAATGAATGAAGATCAGCAGCAGCAACCTAAAGCTATGCCCTTTTATAGGCTGATAGGGGGACCTGGTTTGGGGGGGCATAACATGCCCCCCCAAAGTCCAATCGGTCTGAAACGTGGAGGGTTGTTAGAGGGGAGTTAGAGGAAGGCCTCCACCAAATTTGGGTTGAAAAGGCTTTCCCGAATCACCCCAAATCATCCCGAATCATCCCGAATCGCCATTCCCGAATCGGCTTGCTGATTCGGGAATCGCCTATTCCCAAATCAGCTTCTCGATTCGGGTATACCCGAATCGGGAAAGCCGAACCTAGGTTCCTTTGCACACCCCTAGTACTGAATACTTCTCTGATATGAGGCACAAAACACTTCATGTGATTCTTAAGTTGCTGGCTTGTGTGAGAGATGTTGGTGTTATTAGACTTAAAGTTGTTAAAGTGAGTTCTTTCTGAGGTTGGCACTCCTTCTCAAGTACTTCACTTTTGACACACAGACAGCACGACTTCCCCTCTTCTGCAGACCTTAGGGTACTCCACTGAGTCAACAACCTTTTTAGATACTGGGTAGGAGTTATAGTTATATCCTAGCTATAAACCTGTTCCTGGTGCCAAAGGGGAGACTCCTTTCTACCCACTTCCTTGGCCCACTACAATTCCCAGATCTCTTGTGTCTATGCAGAAGTTAGTGCTGTCTTTCCCACTTTAGTCCAAGGACTGAAAGTGCTTAATAAAAGTTATGATTTCTCTTGTAAGGGTACACCTTCCCTTTCCTTCCTCACACCGAGGACTCTCTGGCTGACCCTCTCTGGTCAGAAGCCAGGCTCCAACTCCTTTCTCTCTTCATTTTACTCCAACTGTCAACCCCTCCCTCTGGTAGCACCAATTGTCACCTCAACATTCAATCACCAACTGCCATTTCAGGCTAGCCACAGAAGGGGAAGGGAACATGTCAATCATCCTCCCCTCTTTACTGCCTAGCAATCCCTGCATTTGAAGCTGAGTTCGTCACACTGTGGAAGAAAAGGATCTGATATTTTCAAACTGAAGCACTGTCAATGTTAATGCCAGAAACAATTTTTCTTGTTGCCCTCCCTTAAAGGAGAGGACCCATACAAACCCATTTGTCATGGGAAATGTTTACAGCTCCCTTCTCAAGCTTGTTATCCCTGGATTATTACCGTGTCCCACATGAACACATGAAGCTGCTTTATACTGAATCAGACCAGTGGTCCATCAAGGTCAGTATCGTCTACTTAGACTGGCAATGGTTCTCTGAGGTCCCAAAATGAGCTCTTTCATATCACCTACTACCTGATCCTTTTAGTGGGAGATGCCAGGGATTGAACCTGGGACTTTCTGCATGCCAAGCAGATATTCTGTCACTGAGCCACAGCTCCTCCCACAATAGTCTACAGCAAGAGAACTTGAGATGTTCTGAAGCCCTACCGATCCATCACAAGAGATGGCAGTACATGCTTTCAAAATTTAAGTTGGGCCCTAGAGCTAATGGAAGAGAATAGATTATCTCTTTCCAACAGAGGTGGAGGCCTCTTCTTGGTACCGTAAGTGCCTTTGTCAGCACAGCAGCTAATACTATTAGGCTATTAAACTAGTATTACATTTTTTAAAAACATTTTTATGATCTGGATTCATAGAGGATCTTTCCCACTGGGTAAGTCATATGAGTTCCCTTTCAAGGTCTCCATATGAGTCTGAAGTCAAATTTTATCTTCAGTGTCCTGTGCAAGATAAATATTATAACATTGCATATTTACCAAACCTAGAACAAACAGATTTTTGCTTCTTCTAATTTGCAACTCAAATTTGTTTGTTTTCATTAATGAATGCTCAAAATCAAATGTGTACCCTTGAGAATATTTGCCCAAGAGTTCACTTGCATTAATTGTTGGCTTCAAATTTGATTAGTGTGTTTAAATGGAACATATCAAACTAGTTCAAATAAGTTTGATTTGTTCCCATGAAATCACATTGAAGTAAGTGGAGCTGAATAGTTTACATCTTGTCGTATGTAGATAAAACTGTCAATTCATTAAAGCCAATTAGAATTTTCCATGGACTCCAGATCTTTAGGCGTGGGGAGGATGCTTAATATGTATCTGAATTTTTAAATCTGTTCAAGTTAGCAAAAAATTGGATTGGTTTTGATGGCTTCAAAAGCTGGTATGGAGTATATAGGTAAAAGCCTGAGTAATGTAAGTAAATGACGTCTTTTTCTTTGATCTGAATGGTGCCTTAAACCACTGTTTCTTTATGCTCATAGAAATCTATGAGCACTCATAGAGATGCAACAATTTAAATAGCTCTTGGATTATATGTGTTGTTTTCAGAAACCATTGTTGGATGTGATAAGGAAATACAGAGGGTACTTGTAAAATTCTAGTCAAAGGTATTTGCTGCAACCATATAGGCAGTCACTGTGTGATCATTCAACAGCCCATATAAATAGAATGGGCAGATGGTCAACATGGGAATCCACCAGACTTCATTTCTAGAGAGACAGAAGGAAAATCAGAACTTAATTGTAAGCAGCAAATGGTGGGTTTTTTTTAATTAAAAGGACTTTAGCAACTTCTGAACAGATGGTTGATCTTCCTTGTTATCTAAACTAGAAACCTTAGTTTATTTAAAATCTGGTGAAGTGTGTAAAAAATGATTGTTTTTTCTTCCCCCTGATCATTTAGTTGGAGTGGGGAGTGAAGTAGAAAATTTTAAAAACTTTGGTTTTTAGTGCCGTATTCCTGGTCTGAGAACTGACTTAGCTTTAAATGGAGCCTCAAAGCCATAGCTGATATTGTCCTACACAAAGTTAAAATTAAACCTTGTTATTGAATACACACACAGAATAATTTCCTAAACTGGTACTCAGCACTGAAAACAACATTTAATATTTGTTTTAAGAAATTACATATTCTACTGGTTTATATCCAGGTTTTGCCATGTTTATGCATTACAACCACACAACACACCAAAAGAAAGCTCACCCCAGGCGGAAAATATTCAAAGCAATTTAACCACTTCCTGTAAGTTTAGTGTGTAATACAAAAATACAAGGAACATTAAATCCAAACAACAGTAAATATACAATATTATTGCCAATAATAGCTGTAGCTGATATAGTCCCCAGTTACATGAAAAAAGGGGGGGGCGATGGCCCCAGCAGACGTGTGTAACTGCCGTGGTCCAACAAGTTGTCCCGATCCAAAGAGTGTAGAAGCCGCTGAAGGTAAGCCAATAAAAGCAACTTGAGGCAGAAGACAGCAAGACGTCCCGGTCCGACGCTTGAAAAAAAGCCGCTATGAGATGAGCGGGAACGAATTAATTGAAGCCAGACACAACAAGCCGTCTCAATCCAACGCTTGTAAGAGCCGCTGTAAGGTAAGCGGGAACGGAGAGCCGAGACAAAAGCCGCTGTGACATGAGCGGGAGCAAATTAATTAAGCCCTGAGGCCAAACACAACAAGCCGTCTCAATCCAACGCTTGTAGGAGCCGCTGTAAGGTAAGCGGGAACGGAGAGCTGAGGCAACGAGCGTAAGCCGGCCAGATTGTTCTCTTTTTCTCGTTTCAGACCTAATAACGTCTTTCATCAGGCCATAATATATCATAAATCACAGTTTTAAACTCCCAGGAATTTATCCAACATATGCGGAGTATGTTTATGCATTAGACAGTTTTACCATTTTAATTGAAATTAATTGCTTGCAGAATGTTCAACTGATAATCAGATTATTTTTAAATAAATAAAATGATTAGTGAATAAATTAGACCATCCGAGAGCCTTTCTCATTTTTTCCTGGATTCTACAATATGGGGGATTTCTGATCACCAACCTAAGGATGTATGAAAATCCTCTGAGAAATGTCATGTGTCTGGGCCTAAACTCTTCTGGCTTCCTTTAAAATCCCTCAAGTGTTTTGCAAGAGATAGAACCTCTGATTTTGCTTTGAATTTTGTTTTAATTGAAACGGGATCAAGTTTAACATATGTGTTAAATATGGAGGTATAATTCAAACATTAAAAGATGGACACCTATATATCAATGAAATTTGCAACAAGAGTATATTATTTCTGTGAACATGAAAATACAAAATATGAATGTGATGCATATATGACAATGTAGATATTGGTTTATAGCAAGCCAGCTAGAGTCCTTTCCAATCAACTCTTCTACAGTATACAGAAAATGAGATATGAAATCAATGGCCATAATTCATGTGAAGAAACATCCTGAGTAGACATAGGCATGAACAGAAAAAAACCGAACATGGTGTTCATTGTTCGTTGCCATCCACAAACAATGAACAATGAACATTGATGAACATGACCTGTACACAAACATGTTTGTTGTTTGTTGTTCATGGGGGCCAGCAGGCTCTCCTCCAGCCATCAAGATCCCTACCACACCACTCCCAGAAACCCTACCTGAGCAGACAGCAGGAAATGTACTAATAATAAATAAAAGCTTGGCCCAGAGCCTGGCAGCAGCCCTGGAACCTGAAGGGGTAGATCCCTACCGCACCACTCCTGAAACCTTACCTGAGCAGGCAGCAGGAAAGGTACCAGTAATAAATAATAGTTTCGCCCAGAGCCTGGCAGCAGCCCTGGAACTTGAAGAGCTAGATCCCTGTCCCACCACACACAAAGAAAATTCAAGCTCCAATGCACTCTCCCTGTCTCTCTTTCAAAATGCCAACAGCAACTGTCTCTCCCTCACTGTCTGCAAAACCAGAGCTGGGAGCCCCCCCCCCCTCCACCCTTCCCTTTGCTTCCTTGTAACAAATTTGGAGCTCCACACTTGAAAGGAAGACCTGCCTATCAAGCTAAATTGGGCTTAGATTGGGGTTTCCAGGGCAACAGCAGGAGTTTAGACAGGCAATCCCTGCCTCTGGTTGCCAAGGGAATTGATTGCAGGTGCCAGATTGTCTGACTTGATGAACAGCAACTAACAGCAATGAATGAGGCTTGCAACAACCACCTATTCGTTTCGAATGGGACCTCATGAACAGCTTGTTCACGAACAGCTGATTGGGCTGTTCGTGGCTTTTTTTAGTTTGTATTGCTGTTTGTGCCCATCTCTAATCCTGAGTCACAATGTGGCACATTCATTGCATATCAAGCAAAACATTTTAATAACACTTTTCAATTGTGTTAAAAGGTACACACAGTATTATTAAGAAAGTAACCACATTATTTTTAAAAATCTGTTTTATAATACATTTTTATAATACACAGGCTTGCTAGTACTTTAATTAATCTGAGGACCAGTTCATGCTGCATGCTTCATTCTCCATATATTTCTTCCACCCATGATAATATATTTAAAACAAACCAAACTGTGCAGTGGTTGAGAAAAGCTTACTTCCACACTTAGCCATGCTATTTGTTTGTTTGTTTATAGTCCACTTTCTCATGGAGACTCAAGGTGAATTACAGGATATAAACAGTAGAATCAGATAGCATAAGACAACCAAAGATCAGTGCAACAGGACTAGAATTACAGAATTAGAAACAATGTGAACAACAGATTATCTAAAGCAGGGATCCCCAACCTTTTGGCACACGGGGGTCACATTAGAGTACCCAATGCCTAAAGAGGGCCACAGCTCAAATCAAAATGTAACAAAATTATTAACCTATCTATTTAGATCAACAGTAAACATTCAGAGGTCAAAGAAAAAATGTTAACTTGAATGCAATCAATTTTGGAACAATAGTTTACTGTCGAATCCTTTTATCTAGCTACACATGCTTTCCTAGTCAGTGTGATTCTTGTGGCTCTTTTCTGTTTACCAAGGCATTAATGTCCAAGTCAAGGTTTGTGACAGACACCCTTAGAATGTCATGCAAATGTTCATCTGTAAGTCTTGACCTACACTTGGATTTCATAATTTTTATCTTGGAAAAAGTTTGTGGTGCCAAAGAGTGTAAACATGCCTGCAGCAAATTTCTTTAGGTTGATTAATGTATCAGGTAGACCACAATAGAAACTGAACAGACTATTTTCTTTGTAATTGTCTCTGAGATGATCACTGGCTTGCAAATCCATTAGTTCCATCTGAAAAAAAGTTACTTGCATCTTCTGGTGCTACTTCAAATGGATTTTTAAACATTCTCCTTTCCTTTCTGTGCTTATGGTAATTAGTGAATCTGTTTTGGAATTCCATCTGCAATAGGTTCAGTGCTTTAACATGTCCTTCAACATGGAATTGTAAATTCCCATCCTTTGCAATTTTTAGTTCATTGCAGCATAAGAAGTTTGAAAAGTTACTTTCACTAACTTGCTTCACAAAAAAGTTTAGTTTTGCTTCAAAAACATTCTTTTCAGAATACGCATCACACACAAGTTTTCCTTTTCCCTGCAACCTTAGATTCAATGTGTTCATATGCTCTCTGATATCGAGAAAGCCAATTAAAAATCCACCCAGGGTCAAAAAGTACTTCTTGATCTCCTCCGTTCTCCTTGAGAAAGACATCATGATGAAGACTGAAAAAACATTTGAGGACTTTGCCTCTGCTAAGCCCCCTGACTTCTGCCTGGTACAATATGTCTCCATATTCTGCATCTATCTCCAAGAGAAAATTTTGAAACTGACGATCAATAAGGTCACGATGCATGATGTAATTAATGCTGGATACAACAATATGCATCACACTTTCCCACTGAAGAATCTTATTACACAAGGCTTGCTGATGGATGACGCAGTGAAATTGCATGGGAAGTATACTGTTTAATTTCAATATCTCTTCATTGATTCTTGCATCTACACCACTTTACTTCCCACTATATTTCTTGTACCATCAATTGTGCTGCTTTTCAATTTATCCCAACTCAGACCAAGATTTTCTACTTATTCACACACCTTCAAGAATATGTTTTCTGCAGTTGTAGTGCCGTTCAGACTCTACAGTAATTCTGAATCTGGAATCTATCCCCCTGATAAATATTAGTAGTTGAGTAGTATCTGTAATGTCATTACTCTCATCTAATGCCAAAAGAAAAAATCAAAACTTTACCTTGGCAATCAGTGACATGCAGCTCTGCTGCTAGTTCTTCAACATGCCTGATGATTGTAGATGCAGATAAACTAAAACAACTAACACAAAGATACCTTATCAGGGCACAGTTCCTCCATTACTTTAACCATGCACTTTTTAACAAATTCACCACCAGTGAATGGCCTACCACTTTCAGCAATATATTTAGCAACATGATAGCTGGCCCTCACAGACGGGTTCTCCTCAATGAGCTTTCTAAACTATTTGCTGCAAAAACATTGATTTTTTTTAAGAGAACTGATCTTGTTCACTTGCACCTCTCCTTGATATATTGAGTAGCTCTTGTGACAGGATTTAACATTGTACTTCTTTAATACTGAGACAGTTTCAAGACATATCAGGCAAAGTGCTTTATCCTTATTTAAAACAAAGTACTCAATAGTCCATTAGTTATTAAAGACATGGTGCTCATCTGCAATTTTTTGTTTCTTTGAACAGCACTGTCTTTTGCAGACATCTTACAGAATTTTTAGCAAAGCAGCAGTTGCAGACTTCCAATATTATACTTGAATAAATAAAAATATGAAAAACATATTTTTAGGGGTTTAACTCTTCCCTTTCCCATCAAACTCACTGCACTCTAGCTGCTATTAGCTGGGGGTTTTCATTTCAACTATGGCAAAGAAGAGAAGAAGCATAGAATCATAGGATTCTCAGGAGTATTGGGCCATATGCACAAGCCAGGAAGAATTTTTTAAAAATGGATTATGAATCTGACCTACCAGATTGCAGAGTTGCAATCCTAAACACATTGAATTCTATGAGAGTTATTTCTTAATAGCTTTGAGGTTTAAATCTATACATGCTAATACTTTGGGGGTCCTCCAAAAAAGGGAGGGAGGGAGAGAGAGGGGGGGGAGCTTTCCACCTGGAGCAGAAGACATGCCATTAAATGGGCTTCAAATGATATGCGGGGTGCACATACACATCACTGCCTGCCAACCAAGCCTCAATCATGAGAAGCAAAATGGCAGCTGGGTGGAGGGGAACTTGGCTGGGGGATGATGTGGGAAGGGGGATCCCATAAGCTTCCCTGCTAAAGGAGTACTCCTTCCTGCTCAACCCAAAGGGATGCTCATTGGCTCCTGCAATCACAGATGCATAAGAAGACTCCTAGCTGGAGTGGGTGGGGGAGAAGAGGCAGAAGCAAGCAAGGCAAAATGTCAGTGCAATCAGCTCTTGCTGAAGAAGGAAGAATGCTTTTGCTTGCAGCAGCAACCTCACCAGTTACCTTGGAAGCCACCTGGAAGAGCATTGATGGGTGGAGCCTCTAGAAACGTTCAGTATGAAAAACACTTTGTATCCTTTTTTTTTTTTGCAAAACACTAGCTCTTTTTTCTGTCCTTTCCCCACTTTTTTTTTTGCAAAACTCATCTCCTGTACCCTTTCACACAGCTTCTTCTTCTTTTTTTTAAGGTTCAAAAATGTAATTGAAGGTTTATTAACAGAAGTTGAACTTAAAAGGCAGGTAGGCAGGTGTTTAAACGTAATGACAGAAAGGTTTGGGTACAACAACTTCACTGGTGTGAGGCACAACACATTCGGTTACTGGTTGCTTTTAGAGGCACACACTACTTCACAGATGTTTCACTTTATATCCTTCAACACAAACACAGCTCGCTTTCCCCTCCTCTCCAGACTTAGGGTCGCTCCACAGAGACAGACCCTTCCCAGATCCTGGGCAGGTGTTACAGCTGTGAACTATAATCCTGGTCCTGGCACTGAAGGGGAGACTCCTTGCTACCTTTTTCCTTGGCCCTTTATACTTCCCAGATCTATTTAGTCTCAGTAGGGATTAGTAGTGGTTTTCCCTACTTTAGTCCTAGGACTAACAGTGCTTCACAAATCACAGAGGACTTTCTGGCTGACCCTCACTGGTCAAAAGCCAGGCTCCAACTCACACAGCTTCTTTATATACATATATAGCCTTCAACACAGTAAGGCATGGAGAGGGAGAGTGCAAAAGCTGAGCAAGAGGGGTAGCCTGCAAAGCACCCAAAATGGCCAAAATGCTAGTATGGAGGATAAGACCAAGCGGGGGATGGCAGAAGGAACCATGGAGACCAGAAGAAACAATGCTGTAGTTATGTTTTTGGTAAGAAAGGGAAAGGAAGAACAGCAATATGTCTTGAAGCAGGAAGGATAGTGTGGGTCTGAGGGAAAATGCCTTGAGGGTGATAGCAGCAAACAAGCAGGTTGGAGGGTCGCACAGAAAGAGCTTGGGGGCCGCAGGTTGGGGAACCCTGATCTAAAGCAAAGTATAAACAATACAGAAAGTTGAATTACAAGGTAACAATGATGCAGTAACCATGCAGTTAAAACCTGCCTTTCTCAATGAGACTCAAAGTAGATTACATGGTGTAAAAGGTTCTGCAGTCTTTTGTGCTGTTCATCTGCGATGGAGGAAGCGGGGAGATAGAGAGGGCTTTTGCCTACTCCCAAAGCTTCTAACAAGGTCTGCACCATCCTGAAAGGATGTTGAGGTATCTTTTGTAACTCTCAAGTGCTGTAGCTAGACATTAGTAATTTTCTTTCTTTTCTTATTTAGCTGCTAGCCTAGTGTGATAATACCTTCCTACATGTTGTATGCTCTTTGTATTTTATATACTGCTGTGGTACAATAAAGATCTTTCTTTGTTAAGAACAAGCTGCATCAAAAGCTGTTCTCACTCTCACTTGCCTATTGCTTAGCCATTCACGAGTACTTTGCACATGTTCAGAGTTTCACCACTGTCCAAACAGCTGGTGAGGGTTGGAACCTAAAAACATTTGGTGGTGGCAGGGAATGAAGGGACTACAGTTAGGGAGGAATGAGAATCTGCCCAGTCATAATATACCTACTTGAATGGAACCTAATGAGTGGTGGTAGCCAGTGGAGTGACTACAGAATAGGTGTGATATACTTACTGTGCCTAGCTCCCAATAGTAACTGATCCGGACCATTTTGTACTGGAGATATTTGTTACAGATTACCTGAAAATCTCCATTTTAGTTTTGTAAACTGAACCCATTATTCTTCTGTGACATTTTCTATTTCCTCAACCTGATTTTTTCCTCACAAATGTACACATTTTTCAGTGTTATTTCTGGGTCAATAAATCAGTAATCTGTATTAGACATATAAATGAAGTATGTTGTACATATAATTGCCATGGACTTATTTGTTTGATTAAATATTTATACCTTACTTTTGCCCAGGCAAGCAAGATCTTGTCAGATCCAGAGATGGGCACGAACAGAATAAAAACCAAATATGGTGTTCGTTGTTCATTGCCATCCATGAACAGGGACTCACGAACAACCACAAACATGGCCCTGTTCACAAACTTGTTCATGGTTGGCTGTTCGTGGGTGCCAGCAGGCTCTCCTCCAGCCATCATCCAAGTTTGGTCAAGATCCCTACTGCACCACTTCCAGAAACCTGACCTGAGCAAGCACCAGGATAGGTACCAATAATAAATAATAGCTTGGCCCCAGAGCCTGGCAGCAGCCCTGGAACTGGAAGGGGTAGATCCCTACCACAACACTCCCAGAAACCTGACCTGAGCAGGCAGCAGGAAAGGTACCAATAATAAATAATAGCTTGGCCCAGAGCCTGGCAGCAGCCCTGGAACTTGAAGGGGTAGATCCCTATCCCACCACACACAAAGAAAATTCATGCTCCAATGCACTCTCGCTATCAAAATGCCAGCAGCAACTGTCTCTCCCTCTCCACTATCTGCAAAGTCAGAGCTGGGAGCCCCTCTCCCCCCCTGCTCTTTGCTCCCTTATTGTAACAAATTTGGATCTCCACACTTGAAAGGAAGACCTGCCTATCAAGCTAAATTGGGCTTAGATTGGGGTTCCCAGGGCAACAGCAGGAGTTCAGACAGAGTTCAGACAATCCCTGCCTAAACTGACAAGGGAACTGATTGCAAGTGCCAGACTGTCTGGCTTGATGAAGAGCAATACAAACAGCCATGAAGGAGGCTTGCAACCACCACCTGTTCATTTAGAATGGGGCCTAACGAACAGCTTGTTTGCGAACAGCAGATTGGGCAGTTCGTGGCTTTTTTTTTGTTCATATTGCTGTTCGTGCCCATCTCTAGTCAGATCTCAAGTAGCATCAGCCTTGGTTAATAACTGGATGGGAGGCTTTCAAGGAAAACCAGGGGTTGCTATGCAGCAGCAGGCAATGGCAAATCTGTTAGCTTTTTGCCTTGAAAACCTCAGCAGGGATCTCCATATGTTAGGGGGGGTATATTTTTATTGAAACTGTATAACACATAGAATTACAATAAAACATTGACATATAACAGTAAACATTATAACAAAATATAGCAATAAAACAAATTGTAACCTACAAAGGTATAAGAAGTCATATCTTATTAACTGGTTACTATTTACTGGGAAAGTATGTTTTAAAAGAAAGCTGTATAGTTCCTAGAGATAAGACTTACATATTAGTATACATATGAAAAAAATTTAAGCCTGGTAAAGAGCTGTGATGCACGTATTCATTTCTTTTGTTCTGGATCTTTCTCTGGTCAGGTCAGAAAGGTATTCCAAGAGTAAAGGACATAGCTCAAAAAGCAATGGCTGTATCACTCCACGCTCAACTAACTAGGCAGGAAAAAGTTACGGGTCTTCCACTGAATTTTCAGTGGATCTAGTTATACTTAGTTCTATACAGATTTATACTACCACTACCACTGAAATGTACTGAAATGAGTTTATGGGATCCAACCTTGAAAAAAATGTGTATAAAATAATAATAATTGATTTATATACTGCGCTTCATGATAACTTAACACCCACTTGGAGTAGTTTACAAAGTATGTTATTATCATCCCTACAACAATCACCCTGTTAGGTGGGTGGGGCTGAGAGAGCTCTGGAAGAGCTGTGACTGACCCAAGGTCACCCAGCTGGCTTCAAGCAGAGAAGTGGGGAATCAAACCTGGTTCTGCAGATTAGAGTCCCATTGCTCTTAACAACTACACCAAACTATGTACAATTTGTGCTCACAATACAACAAACATGCAAACTGACAGCAAAAAGCAAAGAACTGAAACACAAGAAAAAATATTTATTTAGGAAATGTATTTATTTAGGAAATATATGTTTCCTCACCACCGATCTGCTGAAGGTAGTTAACAAAGTCAATAAAATCATAGAAACAGCAAAAATAAATTTATCAGTGTTAAAAATGGCCATGAAAACAGCCTTAAATGTTATTCTAAATAAAAATTATAATTTTTTTAAAAAAACAGCCTTAAACAGTCTAACAGTTTTAAAAATAGTTGTACCTTTGGTCCCAATTCAATGTGGGAGGAGGAGAAGCTTCAGCCTTTCTGTATCAATTTTGTAGCCAAAAAGCTATTTACCCCACTGTTGCTCTCCACCTGCATCAGTCAGTGCATATGGGCAAATAGGGCAAAGCTGGGCAAACAGGGCCCCCATGGTCATTTCATCTCAGGAAAAGAGTGCACAAGCAAGGTTGAAGCTCCTCCTCTCTCTGTGCTATGCTCCTGAGCTGAATCAGTTCCCAGAGCATTTGATAACCATCCCTGACCCAACCCATGGCAAAAAGAATGTCTAGTTTGGCCTTCAGCTATCAACGATACTTTTCACACTCATACTTTAAAGCATTTCAGTACCTGTTTCACGTCCCATGTTTGCAGAGGTTTCACACTTGCAAGCTAGTCATGGGACACGGTGCTGCTCTTTGTCCCCATTACCCCGATTTTTCTCCCTGTGGACATACTGCAATTTAATTTTTAATCAACTGTCCACTCACTGCTGGCCCAATTAATGTCAGTGTGAACACTTTTGCTGCTCTTCTCAAGAGCCCGAGCTGGCCAAATTCCAGCCCAATTTGGATTGGGCCCAAAATGGGCCAATTCAGGCTCGAATCAGGCTGCTGCAGAGCACGGGAGCACTCCCACGCTCTGCAGCCTCCCATTCCAGGCAGATTCAGGCCCAGATTGGGCTGGATTGGGCTGCTGCAGAACACCCCCACACTCCACAGCGGCCTGTTCCAGGCCAATTCGGGCCCAATCCAGGCCCAATCCACGCCCCCCCATGGAGTGCATGAGTGATCATTGCCGCAGCCTGCGCAATGATGTAACTTCTCAGAAGTGATGTCATCGTGTGGGCCCGGGAGCACGCGCACACTTTGCATGCACAGGATGGGCATCCAAGCAGGTAGGTGCCAGGGCCCCCACCTCCCACCAGGAGGACAGGGGAACCTGGCAACCCTATGTTATTAACCTCCATGCCATGGAAAGCTTCATTCACCCATTTCCACAAAATAAGCCTTTCTTAAAGGGACAGGACATTTCTCTACAAGTCTTTTAGCAACTGTAAGCCCAAGGCCAAAAAGAATGTCCTCAGGGACAGTCCTCAAGAAGTCATCCATCAGTGGGCACACCTTCTGAATGGTAACTCTTTTCCTCTTCCTGAAGGACAAATATAAGGAAATGAAAAATCTCTGTGGGCTTGAAGCTTGATCATTGCTAACAACAGCAAGAGAAAGCTTATAAACCTATGCTTATAAACCAGCTAACTTGAGAAGAGTGTGAAATGTAATGCTCTTGACCCCAAGGGTCATATTTCAGCTGAGCAAAATAAACAGCGAATTGAAGAACCACAATGAAAGCTCTGCCTTCTGGAGTGATTTGAAGTATTTCTGAGAGCTGGACATTCTCTTTGCTTTGCATTATTATTATTCTGCTTTTTTCTCCCTTGCCTTCCACCCTCTACCCCCTCCCACTCTCCGCCTCCATGCAGCAATGCAATCCTTTTTCATTCCTTTTTGTTTATTTGTTATATACCTGCTTTCTTACTTAAACTCCCATTTGCCCCTCCTTGCTAGCGCATTTGCAAAAGAATCTGCAGCATATTAGAACTGGAAATCCGTCAGTGTGCCCGGCTCCTCTTTTCTGCCCACTTCTTTTATTCATTTCCCTCCCCTCTTAAGTTTTATTTTTTTTACATTAGGTGTTTTTTATGCAACACCATCCTAAATACATCCCAGACAGGTGCCACCCTTTGGAGAGCATCACGCTCTGGCCTGCAGATCCTTCCAGGGATTCCCTGAGCCACTGCTGTTTCTGTTGGAATGGTTCGTCCTTTGCTGTCACACATAATTTCTATTAAACTAGCTCATTTTTCTTAGTTGTGAGTGGAATTGCAGGAAGCAGATAAGTTGTCCTGTCCTTCCCCTCTAATGAATCATGCTGCCTTTCTTCCTTCCTGCATTATACACGCTGGCCAAGCTCTCTGTAAGCTGAATTTCATGGAAAATGTTTTGCTCAACACAATAACCTACAAACTCTGATGTAAAAATCCCTCTGTTTTAAAGGGGCCTGTCAAATTTGCTTTTTGTGTCAGACAGTCAAATTCCACATGCTGATCATCATAGCCTTACACAAAAGACATTACTTACACCAATATTGGTGGCTGTGGGGCCACTGCCGGGCCTCTTCCCTGGTTGGTGAAAAGATTGAAGGCTACCTGCATATGGTATCCTTTGGAGGAGACTTTATGTCCAACAAAATGCAAGTGGGATAGAACTCACAGAATGGGGCTTTCCCACTTCCAGGAGCAATTCTGCTCCTGTGGGTCAAGTGATTCTCATGAACAATATGGGACAAAGTGACATTGTGTTGTTGCAGGGGAACTGGCAAATAATCACTTCTGTCCTCTTATGTAAGTGCCATTCAGTCAGTGGAAAATGGCAGATATATACAACCTATAATATCTTTGTAATATTTGCTCTCTGCAAAGATCGAGGCAAGGAGGTGCTCCTACAAGGCAGCAGATCAGCAAACTGTTTTCTCATTACATGCTATTACATTTCACCAGGGCTTTTTTTCTAGGAAAAGAGGTGGTGGAACTCAGTAGGTTGCCCTCGGAGAAAATGGTCACATGGCCGGTGGCCCCGCCCCCTGATCTCCAGACAGAGGGGAGTTTAGATTGCCCTCCGTGCGGCACGGAGGGCAATCTAAACTCCCCTCTGTCTGGAGATCAGGGGGCGGGGCCACCGGCCATGTGACCATTTTCAAGAGGTTCCAGAACTCCGTTCCCCCGCGTTCCTGCTGAAAAAAAGCCCTGCATTTCACATTACATTACATTACATCACACCATGCCTTCATCCCTCAGCTGAGAAGGGGAGTTCCTACTGCAAGAACAGATGGGTAAATGACTCCAAAACAATGACTGCCAATCTGAATTGTTGTTGTTATTGTTAAGAAATTTATCTAAAGGAAAATAAAAAACTGACAAGAAAAATAACTACACAGGAAACAACCAAACAAAGAATGAAAACTAACAAACAAAAAATATAATAAAATAACAACTATATAAGCTAAAATGATATAAGCGACAACTATATAAGCTAAAAAGAGGCTTCTGGTTTTCTCCGTGAAAAATATAAATATAATTATCAAATTTTCTCTTACTCTACATTACAAGGAAAAGCTCTCTGTTTTCTAATGTCCAAATTCCTTATTCTGTAAACTGACAGATCATCAAATCATTATTCAATTCAATTCTAATGCCTTTAATGGCATACAACAAATGTATTGTCGGAGGCTTTCACGGCCGGAGAACGATGGTTGTTGCGGGTTTTCCGGGCTGTATTGCCGTGGTCTTGGCATTGTAGTTCCTGACGTTTCGCCAGCAGCTGTGGCTGGTATCTTCAGAGGTGTAGCACCAAGACAGAGATCTCTCAGAGTCACAGTGAGACTGAGTCTTTTGGTGCTACACCTCTGAAGATGCCAGCCACAGCTGCTGGCGAAACGTCAGGAACTACAATGCCAAGACCACGGCAATACAGCCCGGAAAACCCACAACAACCAGCATACAACAAATCATTATTATCTATCTCATGCAAAAAGGCATTTCTGATCAACAATAAGGGGTTTCCGGTCAATCATAAACAGACGTATTGTCTTTTCTCTGTCCATCTGTCAAGAAACAATCTCCTAACTCCCTAACTCATTGATAGATTTTTTATTAAAAAGCTGACCACTCTGGGCTATTAGCTTCACAAAGGGATTGTCAGCCTTAACAATATTTAACATGTTTAGGAGTACATTGAAAGTATTTGAAGTATATTCTTAAAAACTGTAAAGGATGAATGCAACAAATACTTGAGCAATTTGCATGAACTTGTTAGGGAGCAGTGACTGGCCACTGAGTGCGTTCTCCTTAGTAAAAATAAATTTAGTGGTGGTGGAAAGTGCCAACCAGTCACAGCTGAATTATGGCGACCCTCCTGGGGTTCTCAAGGTAAGAGATTAAGAAAGGTGGTTTGCTATTGCCTGCCTCTGCATAGTGACCCTGGTCTTCTTGGGAGGTTTCCTACCCAATTACTAACCAAGGCCAACCCTGCTTAGCTTCTGAGACTGGTTTCCAGGTCAGGGCACAACTATGTTTGCGTTAGTTTAATTTGTAGAATAGATGGCTGTAATTTGCTGAATTAGGAATATCCTTGTCTCAGGCAGGATCTAAATTGTCAGCTTGCTGGGCAACAGTTTATTTCCTTGTGCTTGTACACATGATAAGAGTTTCTGGGAGTGGTTGATTTTTTTTCTTGTAAATTACTTTCACACAGGTAGCATCTAATCCATGGATGGTTTCTACACATTGTTCAGGATATCTGTATCCTTCTCATTTATGTGGGAGTAGACTGCATTTTCAAATGAACTTTTTGAAATAAATGTATTTAGATCTGTGATGTATTTAAGATTTCGTTATTGAGTTGGCTTCTCTCCAAAGACTCCTTGAAATTGTTTTTTCAATGAAATTTTCTTTTAGTGGTCCATACCCCCTACCACAGAGAATGGAAGTTTCAAAGGGTATCAGAAAGTGGGGATGAATCTTAAACAATTTTATATTTGTGAAGTAGGTATGTCCACACTTAAAGTACAAGAGTGTAGGGCAAACATATAGACTAAAGTTTGGTCACATGTAGCCAGAAACATGGTGTGTGGAGAAAGAATGCCTCCTTTATCCTACTTAAATGGCACTGTAGTTTAACCTTGCCTTCAGCTCAAAAGAGATGTGACCAGGGCTCATTTCAAGGGGGAACACGCAGGAACGCAGTTCCGACAGTTCTCCAATGAGGTCACATGTCAGGTGGTCCTGCCCACCTGACTCTCGGCCATTTGGGGCCCATTTTGTCCTGGATTGGGGCTGAAACGGCCCGGATTGGGCCTCTGATAGGTGGTGGATCACTCTCCTGTTCAGCAGTGGTCTGATCCTGACCATTTTGGGCCCCTTTTCACCCATTTCAGCCCCTTTTTGCCATTTTGGGCCCAATTTTGGTCCTGAATGGCCAGGATTGGGTCCAAAACAGCCAGGATAGGTGATGTCAGGGGGTGTGGCATATGCAAATCAGTTATGCTAATGACATACTTCCAGTGACATCAAGGAGTGTGGTATATGCTAATGAGTTATGCTAATAAGTTCCTCCAGCTCTTTTTCTATGAAATGACCCCTGGATGTGACCTTTTCAGTGAGTCAGGTCAGGGTTTCAGTATCAAGTCACACAAATAATGTCTGGTTGGCAGAACATCATGAGGAGGAGGGAATAAAACATTTTTCTTCCTGAGCCACAGTCCCAGTCTGGGATCCCTGACCCTGATCATGAAAAAGTCACATCTAGTTCAAGCCTTAGAACAGGCCTCTACTTGAGGAACAAAAAATGCACCCAAATATTCCAGACTGATTATCACCTGTAGCTGGGGTCCCCAGCTCTCATGCTTTAACCCTAAGACTCAGGTGTGATGACTCATTTTCAGGACCTCTAAGCAAGAATTGAAATATCAAGGCCAACTGTGACCTCAGACATTTGATAATTTCTTCTAAGACTTCCATACATGCATGCTCATAATAAGTGCTGTATTTGTAAATTGGAGATAGGACATGATAATCTGGCACCAACGGCTCAACTTCTTTTTATATTTAATATTTAGATAACGTCCAACTTTTCTTTAAAATTTTGTGTGAGGTCCACTTCTTCAGACACATAATTTTCTATAATTATTATAGATGTTCACAGATACCATGTGATACAATTGGTTGTGATGTGTGAAAATACTTACCATTAGTACTCTTGTCCAGGCGTTGCCACCCTGGCAAAGACTTGAGGGTAGAATAGACATTACTGGCCCTCTTCTCAGTTTCTCCCGCTGGTGCCCAAGGCAATGGTGGGCATCAAAGTAAATTGCCAGGAGCTTGCCTGCCATAAGTGGACTCCTGGCAAGCCTAGTCACAATGGAAGTCATGGCAACAAAAAAGGGGAGGAATTTTTATCAAACTCAGGACTGCAGCACTTTCAGTGATTGGGAGGGAGGGCATGTAAAGTGGGAAAGATTAAGGTGCTTTAGTATATGCAGTTAAAATGTTTTTATTTTGAGAATTAACATTACATTCAATGAATGTTTTTCATGAGGATTTTGAGTTCACAAAGTAAACCACCTTTTAAAGTTACAATGCTAAAAACAGTTTCAATGAATGTCTCTGAAATCAGTGAGACTTAACTTCCCTGGAGTTCTATTGTAGAACCCCCATTCCCCAGCACAGGCTTAGACTGGAGTAACTTGGCATAGGATTGCAGTCTGCCAATCAGCCCTTCCGTGTAAAGTTCATGCACATTGGAAAGGTGGTGGCTCAGTGGTGCAGATGATCTCGGTTTCAATCCCCAACATCTCTAGTTAAAGGATCAGGTAGTACGTGATGTGAAAAACCTATTCCTGAGACTCTAGGAAGCTGCCACCAGTTTGAAAAGTAGACAATAGTAATTTTGGTCTAACTCTGTATTGTGTGTTCATATGCTATAGTGAATGTATATGCCTCCTGGATGTATGTGTGTACATCAGTTTGTAAGAAAAGAGCAAACACATATTCACTTTACAAGTGAAACTGAGGACCAATACTTGGATAAATATGAGGTTTAAATCACATGTAGTACATGCATCATTTAACATAACACAAGAATTACTCAATGGGCATATAAAGAAAATGGAAGTTTACACTGTATGTGGATTGTATGTGTATTTGCTGTAACTTATGAACTAGACTAATGTAAAAGAGCTTCATGTGTTCTTTGCTCATTTGCACATCCTAATTGCATGCTAAGCTATACTACTCTTTATGAGCCCCAGTGCAAGGAAAACTATCCATGCTTAAGTCCCATTTAAATCAATGGGACAAATTAATCATTGATAAAGTAATTGCTATGAATTTTAAAGACTGTGAAGTACAGTTTAGATGTTTAAAGTTCTATACAAATAAAGAAAAATTAAAATGCTTTTGTTAGCCAATTGGAAGAAAATCTGTATGAAGTATTCAATAAATACAAAGAGGCTATAAATTGCCATGGTAGTGAAGCTGGGGAATTGACAAGGATGTTTGACTTCTGAAGGCCATATGGAGTACTTCTGTAGCAAGGCTTTTTGTAGGAGAATAATTGAATTGTGTTTACTAGGCTGACCTTGGGTGGACCATGTGCTAAATCTAGCCCTTTATTGTTTACACCCTGAAGTTCTGAGTATGTTTTGGGTCAAGCCATAGCCCAGTTGAAAGGCATTTCAAAGATACATATCTTATAGTGCTTGCATCCCAAGGTCATGAGTAAGAGCCATCCACTTCTATGTGCGTTATGGGATCAAATGCATGTTTTGAAGAGCAGTTGGTTTCTGTAAACATACTTTTTTGGCTCATGCAGCTTATGGAAGTCTCTTATGTAGTTAATGTCCCACTGTTAAAACAATAGTAGATAACTACTGGAAGCACACTACTCCTGGTGCCAATTAATTGATTCTACAGTGTAGCTTTTGAACTTTATCCCAGAGCAATTCTAAAGTGTGTTGATCCAAAGCTAGCAATGTGAAAAAGCAGTCTTTTAAATTGGTTCCTGATAAGCAGAGTCAATACATTCTTCCTAATAATGGAAATTGGAAAGTTGTGTGTGTGTGTGTGTGTGTTGTGTTGATAATAAAATTTAAAAGGTTCCACAATCCACAAATGGCTGACACATGCAGAAAAGTAAGAGAAATCGCACATAATTCATAAAGCATCACATTTTTACGAAGGCAGAGGAGATCTCTATTCTCTGCTAAGCTCTCACCCTTTCCTGAAAGCATATTTCTCCATTTCATTTCTGCCTTATCAAAGAAGGCTCAAATACTGAAGTAGTCTCAATTCCTTAGGATAAAAATTACCAGATAAAAATAAGCTGATCTGCCAAACTCCACTACTGTGTAAGTGTTTCCTATCCACAGGGTGCATGGCAGGCTACAGAAGCCTGAAGACAGAACTGATTCTGAGAAATAGTTATTTACCTGCCTTGCATCTGGGCGACTGTGCTGGATAACCTGGAAGGCATTTGACGAATACAGTTCCTTGGAAGGTAGCATGTAGGGCTATGAGACTGTGGTGAAGTAAAAAGCAAGCACAATCAATGGCATAAAGAGAAAAGGACTAGTTTAAGCAGCAGGAGTTGTTTCATGCAAAAATGTGGCTCAAACTGTGATTCACAAAGTCTGTAATTAATTAACATTCAGAAAAGATCTCCTGTGTCTCCTCTGTTTTTTACTCTGAAGAGACGCACTCTGCAAATACAAGAGCCCACCAGGCTCAATTTTCTCCAAGAAGTCTCACTTCCACCTTTGGCAGAACGTATGACACAGATGGCAATTTGGCAGGTGGTTCACACAACAATCTTCATTCCTTATAGCAAAACTTAGCATTTCAGTTGCACCCACTCACTGGATAACAGCCACCAAGCACTGCTCTGTGAGCACCTGTCCATCAAGAGTGACAATTTCCTACTGAGATGAGAGGGTTCAGATTATTCTGTGGCCAGAAATGGGACGTCAAGGGATTCAAGCAAAAATACCATAATCCTCAGACAGACCTGCTACTCCACTTGGAGAAGGGATTAATAGTTTTATGTATGAGCCTGCTGATGCGGGGAGGGCGGAATATAAATCGAATAAAATAAATAAATAAATAAATAAATAAATAAATAAATAAATAAATAAATAAATAAATAAATAAATAAATAAATATATGCGAGAAGCCTCCCATTAGTGCAATGATTGCAGGGCTCTTATAAAGGATGGGCAGCACAATCCTGGGAGCATCCTGGAAGCCAACTAGGAATTACTATGGCATATCCTGGGCTTACGCCATTGTAACCTCCCCTATGACAGCATAGTGGTCCAGTGCCACTCCACCCGGGCCTCCCACCAGTATTGATGCTTGCCAGTGTGGAGGAGGCCCATTCCTGCCAAAGAGGCAGTTGGCCAGGGAGTTGTGCTTGACACAGCTGTTTCAAGGGGAGGACATCTAGCAGCCCATGCCAGGCTTCATTTAAACTCTCGGCTGGGCTCTCCCCCCTTTGGGAAGAGTAGAGAGCCCAGCCCAAGAAGCCAGGAGTGAGATTGAGATAGGGCAGCCCCTGACTCATTTCCACTCCTAAGTGACTCTGACTACTGTGCAACAGGCACAGATCCCATCCTGGGCAAGGGAAGTTGTCAACACATGGCCAGACATCCTCTTCACTTCTGGCAGCTCAATAAAGTCTGTGTTGAAAAACTACTCTTTCCCTGTCTGTTTGTTTGCCTGCAGCTGATAGTAGCTCCCCCACCCCACCCCCATTCCCCTGGGGCAGCCCAACAGCACATCCCCAGAGATGGTCCCCGGCTGTGGGCTGCTAATTGAGTGGATCGACCCCTGAACAGTGCGGGGGTCCGTGGATCCTGTGGGGGCTGCTGCCACATGCTACCTCTATCCCATCCAAATCCACAGCTATGCAGAAAATGGGGTAGGACATGGAGAAAGGGCTGTCAACCTCACTCTCTGCGCTACTGGACCTTGAGGCGCCAGGCAGATGGCTATTGCATCTGGGGGGCAGGGATGATCCAGTGAGGCAGCCAGTCCCTGTGCTGCATGCACACCTGCGCGAAGGGGAGGACCCTAGAGTTGAGGGGAGAAACCACTTGCCCAATTGCCATCTGTGTTGTACATTCTGAAAAAGGTTTAAGTAACACTTCTTGGAGAAACTTTGTGTGATGAAGCAAGCTCTGGGTGGAGGGGCTCAGGATCTGAATCTGAGGGCAAAGCTACAAGTGACGAATGACACTTGAACAGCAAGTGAACAGACTCACATGTATTCCTCCCTGTTCACTTGTACACCACTTGCACTTAACTTGATCACATGTGGAGTGGTGCGCAAGTGAACAGGGAGGAATACATGTGAGTCTGTTTTCTTGCCATTCAAGTGTCATTCGTCACTTGTAGCTTGGCCCTGAGTCTAAGCAGGATGGCAGAGTTGTATGCTAGGGGGAGAGAGCTGACCTAGTTGTAGGCTTGCCAGCCCCTGTTGCCCCCTGACCCTGCTCACCAGGTCAGCAGGGGGGAAAGGCACGGCGGGGAGCATGTGCACACGCTCCCCTGTTGCATGAGCAACAGAGGAGCCACACTGTGTGCTGAAGCCTAGTTCAGTAAAAATCACCTCCAAATGGGCTACTTTTACAAAACAGAGCTTCAGCCCAACCCCCTGTTCCTCCATCATGTGGGAAAATGACGTCTTCAGCCTATTCACTTAAGTGAAGAGAGGAGTAAGTGCTCTGGTCTATGACACCAGGTGCCTCAAAAGCTTTAAGTAGTCCAGGCCTCTGAGAGGGCCTGGTTGCAGTTTATAGGATTCAAAGTAGTGCTCTCAAGAGCCTCTTTCTGTCATGGCTTCTTATAGTGTAATTCTAAGCATAGTTACACTCTGTGAAGCCCACTGATTTCAATGAACTTAGGGCTAAATTACACAATACATTTGTTTACAAGTTGTCTCCAGTAGGGTTGCCAGCCTCCGGGAGGCAGCTGAAGATCTCCCAGAATTACAACTGATCTCCAGACAACAGAGATCAGTTTCGCTGAAGAAAATGGCTGCTTTGGACTCTATGGCATTATATCTCACTGAGGCCCTTCTCCACCTCAAACCCCACCCTCTCCAGGCTCCACTCCCCAAATCTCCAGGAATCTCCCAACCCAGAGCTGGCAGCCCTAGTCCAGTTTCACCACTTTGATTCTGAGCCTAAGAAAAAGACTGGGAAGATTAGGAGCCCCCTCCTACACCTCTGCTGTACCACCTGTACCACCCGTCATCCACAGAACTGATATGTAGTTTAGCTTTCAGAAAAGTGTAACTCTTTTTAGAATTACATCATAAGTCCCTTTTCTGTATCGGTGTGCTTATATTTTCAAGCTGATGTATATCAGCATGAGAATAGCATTAGAAAGGGGCTTAATTACTTCCTTGACACCCTGCTTGTTTAAAGTATGAGGTTGAAATTCTGGCTTTTCTATTACTGAAAATTATCATTATCTGATTCCTGGCAAGACAAGGGCAGCAGAATTTGTGTCTAAATGTTGAACTTAATATTAAATGCTTAAAGATATTCATGTGGGCCTTCTTTGACTTGGAGTAATAGAAGAGTTATTCATATAGCCCCTCAGCTGAACCTATAGGAGGAGCCCTTAAGTCATTGGCGACAAATATGTTTTGCCTACATATTGCCCTAGTTTCAGTTCCAGCCTGCTCCATTTAAAAACCTCAAGTAGTAATGATGATGGCTCCTGATAGAAAGAAACTCTGGAGAGCCACTGCCCATCCGAACAGCCAGGGAAGGGCTTCATGCAATGGTTTGCATATGGCAACTTCATATATTCAGTATGATATATTTAAAAACAGGTTTATTGCTGATATGATATAATTCTGATGCTGCTGTTTTATTTTTTGCTGGAGGCTTTTTTGTTTTGTTGATAAATGATTTACTTCATTTAATGTTTGAACTGGATGCCATTTCAAGAGCCAGTGTGCTGCATAGCATGTAAGCATTTTTAAAAACCATAGTGGGTTTAGTATAATACTTTGGGGAGACTAAATTAATCAAATCCTTGGCCTCTAAAGCATGGCATCAAGTCAAATTGTGTCTCCTACCAGTGATAAAGCATAATGCTTCTTTCAGGTTGGCTAACCAACCTTTGCAGATCTGGAGACCATTGAAGCTTCATCCCTATGCATACCAGGGTCAACTGATTGTCATTATTTACATTTGTATGCCATCTTTAATACAAGCACTTTGCAAACATTAATTAATCCTCAGAACAGTCCTGCAAGCCAAAGTAGTGTTATGGGAGAGAAACAAGCCTAAGATATAGCTGTAGATATGAAAGAGTATAGAGGGAGAGTTAATACAGTTGCCCCTGTGCCAAGAAGTAGCAGATGTTCAGGGCTTTGCCAGCTGATTTCCCAGCATGGGTGAAATAAGAATGCATTCTAACTGCAACTTGTTTTAATTTACAATATTTAAAAGGGAGATGGTAACAAGAAGCATATAAAGCAATCCCATCATTCTCAAATTATCAGCATCAGTGCCTATGTTCTACTTTGCAAATTATCTCTAAATAATGTGAAAGAAACACTGGAAGCTCTGACATGTGCATGTGTGCTGAAGCCAAAACTATGACATGGAACTTAAATAAGGTTGCCACAAGGGCCCATTATCTCTAGCACAGTTATAAACAAGGAACAATACACCGTTGCCATCGTCATCTTCACACTGTTCCTTGAGAAAGAGCCAGTTTAGTGTCGTGGTTAAGAATGGTGGGACTCTAATCGGGAGAACTGGGTTTGATTCTCCACTCTTCCACTTGTAGCCAGCTGGGTGACCTTGGGTTAATCACAGCTCTCTGGAGCTCTCTCAGCCCCACCCACCTCACAGGGTGATTGTTGTGGGGATAATAATAACATACAGGGTTCATTTCATAGAAAAAGAGATGGAGGAACTCATTAGCATAATTCATTAGCATAATTCATTAGCATATGCCATGCCCCTTGCCATCGCCAGAAGTGGTTCATTAGCATAACTGATTTGCATATGCTGCACACCCTGACATCACTAGTGGCTGTTTTGGACCCAATCCTGGGCATTCAGGGCCGAAATTGGGTCCAAAATTGCAAAAAGGGGCTGAAAATGGCTGAAAAGGGGCCCCAAATGGTCAGGATCAGGCTGCTGCTGAGTGGAAGACTGATCCACCACCCGTCAGAGGCCCGATCTGGGCCATTTTGGCCCCAATCCAGGCTGAAACGAGCCCAAAATGGCCGAGAGTCAGATGGGCGGGGCCACCTGACATGTGACCTCTTTGGAGAACTGCGGGAACTGCGTTCATGTACATTCCCCCTCAAAATGAGCCCTGATAATATGCTTTGTAAACTGCTCTGAATGGGCGTTAAGTTGTCCTGAAGGACAGTATATAAATCGAACATTATTATTATGTTATTAAAGCTCAGAGCTGCTTGATCAATCACATACTACATTCTCAAGTATACACACCTAAGCTAACGAAAATGTTATGCGTGAATGTGGCAACCAGATATTTGCAAAAGCATGTATCATTCAAATATACTTGTACATTAGGAAGTTGGGATTGGTTACATTCTCTTGTCAAGTGTAGACTCAGGAGTTTTCTTCACACATAGCCTATTCCTGCTTTTCTTAGCAGCCAATCCACTAGCATTGGAATTGCACTGAGAATGGGGGGTGGGGTCTGCACATTTTCCCTCCCTCTGCATTTTTCCAGTTGCTACATCAGCTTATTTTCTTACTGATGTGTGTTAAAAATCAGGATTTTTGAGTGAAGGTACTGATGCCATTGGAGGAGTTATGTAAAGATTAAAGTGCCTCGTAAATGGCACAGACAGTTTGGTAATGAATTGGACCCCCTCTATTTTATAGAGTCTGGTCTATAATAAAAATCTTGCAGGTGCCTCAGTTTTATTGTACACAAAAAGTCAAAAAACAGGATATGTAACCGCTCTGCCAGAATGCAGATGAGGGTAAAATTGGCTCTCGGCACTGATGATAGCCTGCATCGAACTTTTTGTTTTGTGCTCTGAACATTTTACTCCTTTATTGGTTCTCTGTACATCATTAAGACAAGACTCTTCATGCCATAAAAGGTGTAGGTATGGGCCAACCCAAGCACCAGAAACTTACTTGAATTGCATTAGAACTCAGCCAGGCAAAATCTTGAAGACAGTATGTGCTTCACAAATATTCCTAGATATTTGCCTGGAAGAGAAGTGTCAGCAGTGATGGGTGGGAAGTGGGTGCCAGTTGGAGAGTTGTGCCTCCCTCTGGAAACACCAAGGCCTTAGCTCTCGATTTTCCAGATAGGGCTGGGTATGCATTATCCAAGAGCAAGGGTGTAGACTTTCCAATTTCCCAGGGGGGGGGGAGGCTGGGGCAGGGCCAGAGGTATTGCTATGCCAGTGACATCACAGGGAGGAGCCAATGACATCACAGGGAGGGGCTTCCATTGCCACCATCTATGGAGGCGGGGCCATGGGAGATTTAGGGAGGGGCTCCACACAAATTTAGGGGGACCCAGGCACCCATGGGGACCCCCTAACAATGCCCCTGAGCTGGGCCAAACCTAGGAAAATGTGGGAATTGGTCAGTGGTTATAGTGCCATCTCAGCGATCTCTTGCTGTGTCCTGTTTTTTGAAATTCACTTTTAGGATAGTCACTTTATGATCTATAATTATACATACCATGTGTATAGGACAAACTAATGGTCATACATTTGATACTAAGAGCCAAGCTACAAGTGACGCCTTACACAGGTTGGACACTTGTCAGCTTCCCTCAACTTTTGATGGGAAATGTAGGCATCCTGGTTTTACAGCTTGGCTCTCCATTACAGCTGCAAGACCAGGATGCCTATATTTCCCATCAAAACTTGAGGGAAGCTGACAAGTGTCCAACCTGTGTCAGGCGTCACTTGTCGTTTGGCTCTAAGAAAGGCAACACAGAAAAGCCTGTAAGGGAACGTTTTTTAAGTTTTCCTGAGTGTGCTAAGAAAGCAAGGTATATAAAGGTTTATTAAATTCTTAATAAACACACTAATACATACAAGCAAAAAACAGGAACAAAGCCCCAAAGAATCATAGAAATTATAATATGATATAACAGGAAGTGGGGGACAATCCTGTGCTTCATCAGCTGTTGTAACTGAGACCCTCATGTGAGATCTGAGGGGGCTTGAGCCCCTTAGCCCCCACGTAGTTCACTGGCTACCCGGGGAAGGCTCAGCCCCCCCTGGCCAAATCCGGGGGGGGGCTCGAGCCTCTCAGCCTCCCCGTAGTTTACACCTATGTCCAAGAGTGATGGTGGTTCGTTTCTGATGCTACCTACTACTATTGCCTAGACATACTCAGTAGGAGCCAAAGAATCAATTGGTGTTTGAGAAGACCTAAAGAAGCTAGAGGAGAGAAGGAAGGGAGAGGAGCTAGAGGCAAAGGAAGTAAAGGGAGCAAGAAGGAGAGAGGGAAGCATGAGAAGCAAGTCCCTAAATCCTTGGAGAAAACTTGGAGACAGAGTTAGGACTCAAACTATGAGTGACAAAACAGGCCAAGATGGAAGTAAAGGCAGACCCCCAGTTCAGAAGTATTAGAGATGCCATGAATTTTGCAGTAAATTTCAACTGTCAAATTTATCACGTTCAGCTAACAATCAGACAAGGGCCAATCACTGGCTATATTTGGTTTGTCTGTTGTCTCTGTAGTGAAACCATAGCGCAGCTGGTGATTCCTAAAGAGGCATAATGTCATTTTCCATGGTCTGGGGCTCAGCCCCCAGACTTACCAGGAGGAGGGGACGGGAGACAGCTGGGAGACAGCCACCAAGCCACCCCAACAGTCACCCAGGTCCTGAACAGGCCAGCAGCAGAGGGGGGAAAGGAAGCACCCAAGCTGCAGAGGGTCAGACGGGGCAGGTGGAAGCCAGCTAGCCCCACCCTCTGGTGGGAGGCTAAAAGCCCAGGCAGGGAGAGTGAGGACAGGCAGGAGGGGACTGGACTAGAGGGAAAAGGCACAGGAGACAGGGACAGCCAGCCATCAGCCAAAGAGAAAGCAACCTTACTGGCAGGGAAAGAAAGTGGGAGGAGAATGCTTGTGGTGGGAGTTTTCCCACTATAGCAGAAGCCCTGGTAACCCTGCACCAAACTACTCAAATATTTGCCAGACAGGTTTGCATCAGGTTTCCCCCCCCCCCCAAATTGCACATGCCAACCAACCATTAATGTTGCTAAGGTCATTGAATGATAGATTTTATAAAAAAGCATCTGTTTATGACTGATTTGCATGGTTTGTGCCTAATTTCAATGTCTGTTTAAACAATTGTCTAACAAGTGGAGCAGAAGTGCAGCAAGGACTGCAGAGAGCAGAACTGAATCAAGTAGTATAAGAATGTGCATACATAAAAAGCTGACTTGTCTGTACTGCAGTTTTAGGAAAGGATACAATGAAGCATATAGTTGAATAGACAGGAACAAACAGATGAATGGCCAATCAAAACATTGAATCCCCTTTACAACTAGTGAACTGGATGTGAGTTGAACTACCAAGTGTTCGAGCATCCCTAAAAGATGTTGTGGTGGTGAGGATAGGCAGGAACCCAACCTTTGAAACCCCCACATGTTAGATGTATTCGACACACAAATAAAAGCCTCTGGCTGCAGTAGAAATGTGTTCCCTCAAATCTTTCTAGACAAGCTAGATGGGGGCAAATATGCATTTCAATTTTATAGATGGATTAAGGAATTAATGCCTCTAAAGGAAGCAAGTTGAATATTTATCCCTTGGTACTCAGCTATCAAGCTGCTGAGAGTTTGAGGGCTTGGGGGAGGTGACAGTAAGTACTATTGCAAGATAAAGTTGCTGCTTGTGGGAAATGACCAATAAAAATATTATTGAAGAAAATTTAAGATTAGCACATAAAATGTCCACACGTTGCAACTAAGATTTGAGAAGCCAGGACAAGAGTCCATTGTAGGTATAGAATGGAGAAAGGGATGAAATCTTGTGATTCATTACTCTTTTTGTTGGTTGATATAAATGTGTGTGGTAGGTGTGAATCTCCCCTTTCCATCGTTTGCCTGACCAACAGCACAGACCTAACAGAGTTACACCAGTTTAAGTCCATTGAAATAATTTCACTGCAAATTTCTGACTCCCTTGCAATGATAGGCTTACCTTGCTGAAGTAAAAACCTGTCCACTAGCTCCTGAATTTTCTGTGGTTGCTATAATGACTACTTGAATACTGGGCTGCCAAGAAAAGCCACAGGCCTCTAGACAAGGATTACTTCTGGGGGGCCCTCCTTCCCATAACGTAAACATTGTCCAAACATTATATGAAAACAAGTCACATGACTTATCCAGCCTCATGAGCCCTCACAGGCAGCCTTGCAATGGCAGCATATCATTCTCAAGTGACCTCTGACCTTCAGCAGTAGCTTTATTGGGTAAACATTAAGGGGTTGCTAATTCAAGGGGACAGATGAAGAGATCCATTTCACTGACGTTTTTCCATCTGGGGAGCCTTGGATCCAACCCATTGTTCACAATGATGTTATATACCTACTGTGGACATAGCAGGCGAGCAAATGGCGAGCAGCTTCCTCAAACTTAAAACAAAATATAAATTGTTCCTTTTTACAAACATTCAAAATTGGATTGAAAATGTTTTTTCACCTTTCTTCTTGCATACTACAAATTACTTTTAAAAAGAGGTGTTTTAGCACTGCTCGGAGTGAGAATACCTGCATGGCCTGTCTCTTTTCTAGCCTTGCCCATTTTACGTAACTGACTCGAGGTTCACTGGGTTTGGTTCATAAATCCTTTGCTTTTACTGCACCCAACTGTGCGCCCAGTGCAAACAACAGTCGGAAATTCTCTTCTGATAAAAGGTGGTTTTCTTGGTTGTCTGATCCTGCTAAGGCGGAGAGTCGAGGAAGCTGCATAGTTTGTTATCTCTAGAGTTCCAGTCTTATCCATTTTGCATCCTTCCTTGACTTCAAAAGCTAAGCATGCTTGTATTTGTTTGTATCCGATGGATTTATGTATTCATGCACTGCCCTCTGGGATCTGTGATTCTACCTGGTCCTTCCAAGCATGTACCAGCACAACGAATGCTGCTGACTGATGAATGCTGCTGAGTGTGCAAGTGCGAAAGCAGCACATGCAGTCAAAATGGAGATGGATGAATTATGCATGACCTGAATGTAATGACCCTGGGGGCAGGCGCAAGGCAAACAAGCCAGTGAGATTGTGAGCAGGCAGCTGCCATGCTGAATGCCAACACTGCACAAATGGAAATTACTTGAGTTGGGAGCAAGTCACTGAAGGGATCACATGAGGGGGCTCTATACAGCTCAACATGAAATGGGCATTGCAAAAAAGATGCATTCAAATAGCGATCACTTGGGAGGGGGGAAGGTTCTCAGCTTTTGGGGAGTGTGTGTGGAGGTTTTCAAAGTGACTCAACAAAACATACAAAATAGACATGAAAAGGGTGAAAACAGCCAGTCTTCCACTTGTAGCAGTCCACTGTAGCCCATTTAATAGTTCACTATGTCCACACACCGAAGTTCTACTTCAAAATAGAAGAAGAGATTACAATAAGGAGGGCCCAACTGTAGATCATTTGTTTTGTATGTAGAAGGTCCCAGGTTCAATCCCTGGCATCTCCAGTTATAAAAGGATCAGGTAGCAGGTGATTTGAATGAACTTTGACAGAGACCCTGAAAAGCTGAGTAGTCAACATTAACATTGACTGACCCACTGCAAGGCGGGTCATACATGTTCAATGCTAGAAAAATATTTAATGTTACAACAAAACCACTGATTTAAAAACATAAGACGTTTGCTAAACAACGTGGAGCAATTAGGGGACCATGCCAGCAATTGCTGGAATACAAGTGCTTCTGTCCCCCAATTTTCCTTCATAGCCAGCATTTATCGGGTAAAAGAAGTCACATTCAGTTTGCAAGATCTGAGCAAGGCTGTTAATGACAGGACATTTTGGAGTTCTTTCATTCATAGGGTCACCATTAGACATGGGCACGTACAGAAAAAAAAACGAACATGGTGTTCGTTATTCATTGCCATCCACAAACAACGAACAACGAACATTGATGAACATGACCTGTTCACAAACATGTTCATTGTTCGTGGGGGCCAGCAGGCCCTCCTCCAGCCATCAAGATCCCTACCACATCACTCCCAGAAACCTGACCTGAGCAGGCAGCAGGAAATGTACCAATAATAAATAATAGCTTGGCCCCAGAGCCTGGCAGCAGCCCTGGAACCTGAAGAGGTAGATCCCTATCCCACCACACACAAAGAAAATTCAAGCTCCAATACACTCTCCCTGTCTCTCTCTCAAAATGCCAGCAGCAACTGTCTCTCTCCCTCTCCACTGTCTGCAAAACCAGAGCTGGTAGCCCCCCTCCCCCCTGCTCTTTGTTTCCTTGTAACAAATTTGGAGCTCCACGCTTGAAAGGAAGACCTGCCTATCAAGCTAAATTGGGCTTAGATTGGGGTTTCCAGGGCAACAGCAGGAGTTCAGACAGAGTTCAGGCAGTCCCTGCCTCCGGTTGCCAAAGGAATTGATTGCAGGTGCCAGATTGTCTGGCTTGACGAACAGCAACGAACGAGGCTTGCAATGACCACCTGTTCGTTTAGAGTTTGTTTAGAATGGGGCCTCATGAACAGCTTGTTCGCGAACAGCTGATTGGTCTGTACGTGGCTTTTTTTTAGTTTGTATTGCTGTTCGTGCCCATCTCTAGTCACCATAGGACGGATATGACTTGATGGCATGTAACACACATACACAAAGAAACACTGGAGTTCCCCACAACTTCTGGACTGTAATGCCAGACTTGTAGCCATAGTACAAGTCATTTCTCAGAGAAATGAGTGAGAAGTATTTTGCTGACCTTTCCTTTTAGCGTTGCTAGGTACTTATTTTTAGGGACAGGATCCTACAAACCATCTTGAGACAGCACAAGAATATCTACAGCCCTGAGCAAGGGGCTGAATCAGTGCCAAAGTGCACAGTGAGTGTGTCATAAAAGCATTTTCCCCCCATCTTAGCTGAGCAGGATTAAGCATGGTTTGTCTCACAGCAAGCATGTGGCTTGGGGTTTTTTCCTTTAACAATTGGTGAATGACAGATGCTGGGACTGGGGTTGCCTGGTGCCTACCCATGGCAGGTGAATGGTCCCTCACTGGAACAGGCTTCCTCTGGAGGTGGTGGGTTCTCCTTCCTTGGATGTTTTTAAGCAGAGTAGATGACCATCTGACAGCAATGCTGATTCTGTGAACCTACGCAGATCATGAGAGGGAGAGCTGGAAGGGTTACATCAATGCTGAATTGTCATGGTCCTTTCTTACATGCCCACACTGACCACCACTTTGGGGCCAGGAAGCAATTTTCTTCAGGCCAGTTTGGTCAGGGATCCTGGAGGTTTTTTGTCATCTTCTGGGGGGACAGTAGTTGTGAATGTCCTGCATTGTGTATGGGGCTGAACTAGATGACCCTGGAGGTACCTTCCAACTCTAGGATTCTATGAACTTTTACCCTGTCCTTCTGTTGCCTGCACTTGACTGAGAGTAGAAAGAAACTGGTGGCGGGGGGGACATCACCGGCCATGTGTTGTCACTGGCATTCTGACTTCTGAGTGATCACCCAGAAATGACCTTACAAGCCCCCCTCTGCCCGTGGTCTAAGAATTGACCCTACAGAGATTGAAAGAATTCCTAGAGTGTTAAAGGAAGGCAGTCATATTAATTCCAAGTGATCACCCAGAAGTGATGCTTTTCCATCGTAAACTCTGGCCCCCATCAGCTCTTTGGCAACCCTAGTTGGGACTGGAACTATTACTGCATGTCACCTACCAGAGTAATACTTGCTATCTCATCATTAACATGTATATTAAGGTAATAGGGATGGGAGTTTGAAAATCAAAGCCAACTGTTTCTTCAGCTCACTGACATTTTGGGCATGTGCTGATTATACAAAGGTTGGCTCCTTAGCAGATACAGTAACTCAGCTGCCCCTTCTGAAATGTCATAAGTTCAGTCATGTAAAGGAAAAATTACCACAAGCACTCTGTTTCTTGCCCAAAGAGAGCAGAGGAAACTCGAGGTTAGAAAACCAAAATCATTCTTCTTTTGCTTTCCCGAACGATGGTTACTGTTAGAATGAATAATTGTAGAGTAGCTGTATCAAGACAGGCCTAGTTCTGCTTGTAGTTCTTTGAGAGTCATAAACTGTGTAGTCCACACTGTCAACATAAAACAGAAATTAAATACCCTAGTAAACGACGGCATCTTCAGAAATATGAATGCCATGGAATATAATTTGACACCTACAAAACACTCTTGTGATTGCATCCTGTTATAGGGAAATATGGCATGTGTGAATTAACCTGCTCCCAGTGTCATAGAGAGTGCTTCCACACCTGTACTATCTTCCAGGTAATTTTACTATATCTTCACCTCTCAGTGTTTTGGCTTGTACTGTAAAACCTCCCAAAAAGCAGAATTCACACCTATGAAATGTATTAGTATTGGATCCTAGCAGCTTTTCCACTGGTAAAAAATGGAAGATGTTCCCTTTTGACAAACAAAAAGGCTACACCAGAGATCAGGGGAGCCACATGGACAACATCCCAAAGGTATGGGAGTTGCAAATGAGAAGAGGAATTGGGCAAGATCAAGCAGAAAGGATCAAGCAGAAAGGATCCAACTTCTAGTCTGGAAGCACCCATGGAATGTGAGGGTCCTGAGTCACATGAACTTAGTTGTTCTCATGAAAAGGAACTTCCTGATTTCACCCCTCCATGCCCCCAGGAACAGCTTGAGAACAAATTAGAGGTCTTTCCCATGGACTGTTTGCTAGGGATACCATTCCACTGGCGGGGGTGAGGATTCTCCACTCCCAGCCTCTGCCTCCCCCCTCCTCACTTACCACCATCAGAAGCACAAGGTCACATGAAGAGTGATTGGGTAAAAATTGACCCCCAACACTAGATTGGGAGTTGATGTTTACCAAATGGGCCCTGGCACTCTGGATCATTTCCTTATTGCACCAGGAATGATGTCATTCCCATAACAATGTGAAAGTGATCCGGAGCATGCATGTGCTGCATACACATCCAAGATAAATTATCCCGTCTCTACCGCCCCCCCAGTGACCCCCCCCATCCTGAACCCCAGGGGACCTGGCAACCCTGCTGTCTACCAATGCAAATGAAGTTCAATCAACCAATCAATTAATCAATCCTTTATTGGTATAAGAATACATAGAGTGAGGCATGATATATAGACTGCATTAGGATTACAATTAAATAAATATACCATCTGAATAGCTCTTTATATCTTATCAGAGCACAGCTTAATAGCACGTTGCAGAAATATACTTCTTTCTGAATGACTCGTCTCCAGATATAACTGAGAAGGTGGCTATATTTCTGCAAATAAAGTTTTGATCTAGCCATTATAATTATTCTATTTTATCTTGCCCTTCATCTGAAGATCTCAGGACCTTGTGCATGGTATTCCCCCAGCTTATTATCTTCACAGCAACCCTGTGACATAGGTTAGGCTGAGACATTAAAAAATAGGCCCAAGTCAGCTTCATGGTTGAACAAGACTCAGTGTGGGAGGGCATGTGATGTGACCGAAAGAGGGATGATGTTATTTCTCATCTTTACCATGTTGACCTCCAAATGCCCACTTAAATTTTTTCCCCATGCCTGAACCAAATCCATAGGGTTTTAAACATTTTGTGCCATTTTTATTTCCTGTGAAATGCTTACTTCTTTTCAATATACTTTGGGCATTAATCAGTTAGCATAGTAAGTTATAACTAACATATTAAGTATAAAAGACAGTGAGTACATAAATATCTCATAAATTGCATATAAAAATGTACAACATGCATAATACAATACAACTAAAACTATAAAACCAACAATGAAAAGTGAAGACCTAAAACTGTCAACACAAATACTTAAATGCATATCAAAAAAAATTAAATAGGGCACAATCGCTCAGCCAAAGAATGGATGTTCCTTTATACAAAGAAATTCTCTCCACATAGAACACTTTCGTATTGGGAAAGACTAAGCTAGAACTCTTCTCCCTGACACCTTAGTTTTCTATACTCAGGGAATTTTAGATGTAGAGGAGCATTTGGTCATGTGAGCCACTATCTACAGCTTGATAGCCAGGCAACGAATAAACAACCTCAGGAGATGCTGCTGATCCCTTTGAATGACCTAAAAGGAAACACAGAGCCCCAAATTTATCACCCCCGTCTGCATCCACAGAAGTAAACAGAATCAATCCCAGGCCATCTCCTTTTGTTCTTGTGAACTCCAGCTGCAGTTTATGACATTATGAGCAGCTGTTTTTTAAAAAATCTATTTTTTTTACCTGACTGAATATCTGAGAGTTTCCAAATAAAACCATGTTAATGAGATTCTAATATCATGAGCAATGTCCTGTCTTTCTGTTTGTGTATAAGTATAACATTGGAAAGGATGTATAAACCATCCTAAATATTTTGAGTGGTTTCTTTTTTATTCTGTTGCTCTTGAGAAGAGAGTGCCTTCAGAGGTGCCTGTCAGGCCTTTCACACTGTCCCAGAAGATGTTATTTCAAAGTGGTGAATTGACCTGATGTCACACGTGCACACATTTTGTACAATAGTCAAAGGGACAGCAGGTTTCCCCCTGCAGCTTGCTTTATGCCAACTACTGTCCTGCTCTGCTGCCATGTCTTGTCAGATTATGGGAGAAACATGCCTGTTTGAGAAGACTTTTAGACATTCTTCTACAGCATGGAAGCAGCTTATTTTTGAGCATGTCCTGTGCAACTGGGAGGGTGTTTGCGTGGCTCAGCCACAAGGTTTGGGGTCTGCTCACATGGGTCTTTGCAATCAGAATTCCTTCTTGACGTGGTGTCCTTTCCATGGAAAAGACATAGCATCCAACGTAAGCAGGAGAGAGTGATAGGATCTACCCAATATTGGTTTCCGGCTAATCTATATCCTTGTTATCTCAACCATGATGCCTTTGGATCAACTAGAATGGAGCCATAGGTAGTTGGCCAGAGGCACAATTCTTAAGTGTGAACCAAAGGCCTTTCACATCTGGCTTTTGTCCTGCGGTACTGATGTGAGCCATATTGGCAGATTTAGCACCAACCCAGGGATGTCCATCACCCATTTTAAGTTTTGACTGGGGGCTTTGGGGGCTGCATGTTTTTGTTTACATCTGTATTGCTCATGTGTATTTTAAACTGCTTTCAGTCCCCAGTATGGGAGAAAAGCATGATAAAAGATTTAAATAATTCCATAAATAAATAGGTTATTAAAATGTATAGTTCTCCAATGTTGGATGTGCTGAACTGATCCTGAGGGAATTAGGCATGTGTCGAAAAAGTATAAAATAGAGAGAAATGAAGTAGCTTAACCCAAGAAACTTCCAACTGGAAGAGGAACCCCAGTGCTTATTCTCTGCACCTGGCTTCAGTGCATCTCAGGGCCAAACCACACAAGATCTTTTAAACAAGCCCATGCAATGTCAAAGAGGAGCTCAAGATGATACTGGGATTGGGGGAGGCAGGAGCCCCTTTTCTCCCTGTGTGTGTGTATAGTGTCCTTAAGTCATAGCTGACTTATGGCAACCCCTGGCAGCGTTTTCATAGCAGGAGACTATCAGAGGTGGTTTGTCATTGCCTGCCTCTGCAACACTGGTCTTCGCTGGAGGTCTCCCATCCAATTCCTAACCAGGCTGACCCTGCTTAGCTTCTGAGATTTGACGAGATCAGGCTCATCTGGGCTGTCCATGTCAGGGGCTTCTCTTTCTACCACAGTCCCAGATCAAGGGACATTCCTCACACTTTCTGTGTGGCTATGGGGAAAGCAAGTTGGGTCCAAGGAACCCAAACTCAACTCATTAAAAAATATCTCATGTAGTTATATCCTCACAGATGAGCAATGTACTACTCAAACAAATGGTGCACTCCCTTTATTTTTTTGTTCATTTGTTTCTTTGTTTGTTTAAAAATTTTCTATTCCGTCTTTTCACTTAAATAGGGTCCCCAAAGGGGAGAAAATTAAATATTGAAACACTGAGACATTAAAGGCATAAAATAAAGTATGCATATAATAATTCAATAAAAACATACATAACATCAGAAACCAAGGGGGAGGCCAATAACAGTTGCTGGAGGTATGCTAAACAGCCCTCAGGGCAGACGCTACCCATCAACAAAACCCACCAGCTCTGATTAATTTTCAGGGCAATCATGAAGGATATTTGAGTTGTGTTTCATTTATAGACTGTGTAGGTCTCCAGTAATTGGAACACTGCAACTTTTAACACATAACAGATGATACAGCGATGGAGGGAATTTGTCACTGTTCCGCTTTACTGCAGCAAGAAGGGCTCATAAGTCACAGCTGACAAATCTTTTAATGACTTCTAAACTTCATTTACTGAAAAGAATGATCATAATCTCCAAACAATGATAGGTTACAAATCTTTCCATACGCTTAAGAAAGGGTTGAAGAGCAGCATGTGACATTTAACCCCTCTGGACAGAAATCTAATGCTTAAAGTTTATTGTGATGAGAATATACAATGAGGCAAAGTGGAACAATAGCTTTGACAAGTAATGTTCGCAAATTAGAGTTTGAGTGTTAAAAGAAGCAACTATAGATGCTACATTTTTAAAACATTTTGGCAAAATGCTTTACAATCTGTATTATATTTGAGTTCACTGCAAACCTGTGAGGTAGGTCACAATGGGGAATGAAGTCTGAGAATGGCTGCTCAAGGCTGCACAAAGAGTCAAGGGCAGAAGTGGGCTATGAAGGTGGATCCTCCCGGATCCAAATTATTCTCTCTAATCACTCTAAAAGCATAACCTACTATTGCCTGCCCTGCCCTGGATATCACAGACAAGCCCAATCTTGTCAGATCCAGAAGCTAAGCCGGGTCGGCCTTGGTTAGGAATTGGACGGGAGACCTCCAAGAAAGACAAGGGTCACTATGCAGAGGCAGGCAACAGCAAACTGCCTCTTGCCTTGAGAACCCCAGCAGGCATCGCCATAAGTCAGCTAGGACTTGACAGCACTTTCCACCATCACCATTATTGCCTATTTCGTTTTTCCCCTGTGGAACTTTCAAATCTCAATAGCAAATATAATGTTCCTGGAAGGTCTCTCATCTACACTAGCCTGGTCCAGATCTACTTACCTTCAGCAAAGTTGCTGCATCATGTTCCTTAGATTATGCCCTTGGGATTCCATGCCTTACAAATAGCTAGTGATGGACAGATGCTCCCCTGCTTGAATCACAATTTGAGTGCAAATTGCAAGTGGCCTCCTCAAATATTCTCAATTGAATATTTTAAATTATTCTAAATCAGATCAACAGTGCTTTGCATGCACAAATTCTTGCACTAATGTGTGGGAAATGTTGATTGAGGGTGGAAGGCATTGCTCCATAAAGAAACTACATGGCTTCCTACTTGCCCGCCCAATCAACCCAGAAAAAAACAGGATAAGGATAAACAGGATAACACCTCACAAAAGAGGTGCTTTGCTACTTTTACTGTGAGTTGGTTGTTGTGGGTTTTCCGGGCTGTATAGCCATGGTCTTGGCATTGTAGTTCCTGACGTTTCACCAGCAGCTATGACTGGCATCTTCAGAGGTGTAGCACCAAAAGACAGAGATCTCTCAGTATCAGGATATCCCAGACAAGCCCACTGAGAGATCTCTGTCTTTTGGTGCTACACCTCTGAAGATGCCAGTCACAGCTGCTGGCAAAACGTCAGGAACTACAATGCCAAGATGACGGCTATACAGCCCGGAAAATCCACAACAACCATCGTTCTCTGGCCGTGAAAGCCTTCGACAATACATTTTATTGTGAGTGTTTAGCATGTCCATTTACTTGCCTAATTCTCAGTTCTGCTGGAACAGAATCATCATTATTCATCTCTTGAGTCTTGATTTTGACTAGCACAGTCCTGATCTTGGAGGTAAGGGGGTGCTAAGTGTTTTAAATTGGACTGCAAATCCTTTGGGATACATGCATTTTTGTGGTGCCATTTGATGGTTTGTGTGCAAGGGAAGGCATTGTATTGCCTAAGTAATCTTACAATGTTCTCTTATTCTCTCCCTCTTTCTCTCATAAATGTAGATATAGATATAGATTGATCACAATGCCTTGTCCCATGATTCTGAGTTTGTACCAACAGCAGCTAAGAGGCAGCTGCGTAATGCGATGAAGAATGATGAATGTCATGGACTGTGCAGGTCCAAAAGCAGCACATCAGCTACAAATACTTATTGTTTTTAAATGATGCATGCCCTGCTCCTAACCTTGGGTATAGACAGATTTGACCAGCAATCCAATACATTCTGAGCATATGCCAACAGTGACGACACCAGTCAGCTGTCTAGTGTGATGACAAATGTCATCAACTGTACAGATGCAGAAGTCAGACAAAAACCTTGAAATCTGTCTCCTTTTAAATTGAGAACATAATAGCGGTTGGAGAGTGTGGGCTAGTGTGTTTTTGAGCATCTGTTTTGCAAGAATCTCACAATGCCACTGGAAACTACACCAGCTTGCTGTTCAGAAAGTCAAGTAGCAAATTCTATATATATGCCTCCTAATCCACAACTACTCAGTATCAATGACAGAACAGTAGTTGAAGCCGATCAGATTTTAGAATGGATTGACATATCGATAGATAGATACAGAATATGGATATATGTCATAGCTGAAATGGTGGGAAAGAAGGACAATTGTTATTGGGAAACTTCCATTGGTACTTTTAAGGTAATTTGGCAGTTTGTAAATAATGGAAAGGAAGAGAAACAGAAACCCTTTCACTGCTGTGCTGTGTGGCTGTTCAAACATGTAGAGTGAACATTTGTTGAAAAATAGGCAATGTATATTGGAGCTGACATTCCTTTCCTTGTCTGCCATTTAGAACCACTTTCCATTACACCAATGTTGTTTTTAATAAAACAAAAATGCCCAATTGCAAGACAACCTGCTGTTGTAGGGCTGAGTGTGGTAAGGAAGATTGGCCTTAACCCCATAAAAATATACTAATACGGGTCATCTAGAGTGGCAGAGGCTGTTCTTTGAGAGATAAGTTATACACTGTTCTCCATTCGGCCAGCATTTTACTATTTTGATTAATATCTGAAACACACTGAATATTTGCTAATGTGTTTGGTGCATGAGGCTGAGAAGGCAAGCTTTTAGCATAACCCTTGTCAATAAGGATATTTCAAATTTCTTGTCCATGCAGTTATACAAAGTAATTCTAAACAGAGTTTTACCATTCTGAGTTCTTTGATATCAATGGGCTTCAGAAGATATAATTTTAACACACACTGGCAAATCTACTTTAAAACCCACAGATCTTTATTTTTTTATTTTTCTTCTCTGTCCAAATGGAACCCATAATTGTTTGTGTTGGATCCTGGGCATCTATTCCTCTAGTGGAACTTTAATCCACTACAAGATTCTTTCCCCTGACACAAACCTCTTGGATCATGGAAAGGCTCCTTGCACTGAAAGCATCTCTTCTAGTGGAATGGATTTTCAGGATCCAGCCCTTTATTTTTGCTCCATTTTCTTTTTCCTGCATCAAATCTTTCCCTCAAAATGTATGCATTTTTCAGCCTTATTTGAGGATCAGTAAAACAGCACAACACGTACACTATACGTACGGGGTGAATTTTATACATATAGGTAATACATAAATTGCAGGTACAAACTGTACAATGCGTGTGCAACACAAACATAGAGAAGCAAGAAGCATACAGAAATATGAATGAGTATAAAAAGAAACTAACTAGGGCACATTTACTCATTCCTGCCTCTTATACCAGCATTGCCATTTCCTTCTCTTTTTTTGTCCTCCACTCTTCTTTACTCTTTTAACTACAGGAGACTTCTTTAATCTGGCTGTGATTTCATCAGTGTAACACACCTTAGCTTGGTTAGCAAGATTTTGCTTGTCAATCACAATCTCATAGAAGCAGCAACATCCCATTTGGTTGATGAATATTTCTGTACAGTTAATTCCACAACTCCCTCTGGCAACATGACTTCCACATGGTGAGCTTCCATCCACTTTCTGAGCCCCAGTCCCCCACAGCAACCATTCCCCCACTATGCCATTTGGGGCATTTTCAAGTTTTTTTCTAACCAGTAATTGATACATTGTTGATATACCATTAGATTCATATGTCAAATACCAGTTTAAAAATACTCAAAAAAGCCTCTTGGTGCTGGAGGCAGGGAATGGCTGTTGCAAAGGAGGAGGGCAGAGAAAATGGCACTAAACTGGGAAGTTCCTCGATGATCCAGACTTTCCAGTCCTCATGGATGCCACGCTGGCTTTTCCGGGATCTTTCAAAAAACATCATAGCAAAACATGTTTTGGAAGGAATACAGAAAGGCCAAGGAAAACCCTGGAAGGGCACAAAATGACCACAATACTGTGGGGAAGTAGGAAAAAAAACTATGTCCCAACAGCATCCAAGCTGGGGGGAACAACCTGTGTACAAGACCGTGTGGCCTAGCCCTACAAATGCCTTTTAAACTGTATTGTTCTTTCTGCATAAAGTTACCATCTGGACCTCCAAAAAGGATGTGTCAGAAACTGTAGACATCCTCAGAGGTGACAGCCGCAATGCTCAGCAGTGGCTAAATGGTGCACATGATGTTTATCTTGCAGTGGTTCCTGTGACCACATGGGAAACGCGACATCTGTTCAAGAAGGGTAATGTATAAATGCAGGCAATGTTTCTGCGACAGACTGAAGCTTCAGTTAGTGGCTGCAGATGCTGAGAGATTTTTCGGGCAAGTGGCCTAGTATGGATACTCTCCAGGGAAACCTCCTTTCTTGTTCCTTAGTGCTTTGCTGCTCTTTGCGGGATGATTTAATCACCTGTCTCTGCCACAGAGTTCCTGATGAGAAACTGCCGGGATTGTGCTGATATAATTGCTGTTATTCATGCCTGTTGTTATTTCCCCACAAAAGCACCTCTTCTAAATGTTACAGATTCTTTGGTATGCAAATATCACCTGCTGTTAACTGATCAATTGGTTTGTCTCATGCTCTTGGTTTATATCTTTTGCATTACCAGTGCGTCATTCCAGTCCCTGTGGCTCAAGGATGTCATTATTATCATTATCCCCTCTCCTCCGCTTGGCTGTCATTGTATCTCAGTTCTTCTAGCCATGCTGAGCTGAAAAGGGAATTTTGCACATGGCCAATTTTCAGCCCAGGAGAAAGGTTTGGTGCGCTGCTTACAGCTTTTATATATGACAAACTTCTTATCTTAGGTACATTTTTGCTTTGCCAAAAATGTACCTGATATCACTCACACAATATATGTACTGCATACACATTTGCAGGCGTGACTGTTCTCTTGCTACTCATTTGGTGCAGCATGTTGTGCAGCAGGGACAACAGCAGCCATTTTCCCACATACAATTCAGCAGCATCAGTTCCATTGCACGCTGGAAGTACAGCAATCTGATATGCTGTGCGCTCTGAGGTAACTGAAGCTAACTATGGTTTATAAGAGGCAGTCACTGTGAGAGCTATTATGGCCTGGTAATTGGAGTGTTGGCCTTTGGCTGAGGAGATTTGGATTCCAACCTTCAATAAAGCTTGGCATGACTGTGGGCATGTCGCGCTCTCTCTCAGCCTAGTCTACCTCACAGTGTTGTTGTGAGAAGAAAATAGGAGGATGCTAATGTTTAAGAGAGTTAAACAGCACCAGACTGAGAGCCAGTTTGGTGTAGTGGTTAAGAGTGTGGGACTCTAATCTGGAGAGCCGGGTTTGATTCCCCGCTCCTCCACTTGAAGCCAGCTGGATGACCTTGGGTTAGTTCTCTTAGCCCCACCCACCTCAATGGGTGTTTGTTGTGGGGATAAAAATAACATAAGTTGTAAACCGCTCTGAGTGTGCATTAAGTTGTCCTGAACAGCGGTATATAAATCTGTTGTTGTTGTTGTTGTTGTTGTTGTTGTTGTTGTTGTTGTTGTTGTTGTTGTTGTTGTTGTTGTTGTTGTTGTTGTTGTTGTTGTTGTTGTTGTTGTTGATGGAATGATGGCGCTCTGGATGCCTATAGCATGCATACTGTTTTTTTTACTGCTTTTGCTCTGTGGCCCCCCACAATTGGTCTGCCCATGTAGTCACATAATTCACATTAACCCCCCATATTTCCATGGCTTTGCAACACAGGGACATTGATCCTACACGACTGAGGTTGTATGTGAACAACAGGTGACTCTTTAACAAGGTGCTAACTTTCCATGGTCTTCACAGAATCATACAAGTAGCCTGTGGTCTATAGCTGTCATGTTGCAGCCAACTTAAGGTGACCCTGTAGGGTTTTCAAGGCGAGAGACAGTCAGAGGTGGCTTGCCATTGCCTGCCTCTGTGTAGCAACCCTGGATTTCCTTGGTGGTTTCCCATCCAAATACTGAACAGGGCCGACCCTCCTTAGCTTCTGAGATCTGATGAGCCATCAGATCCTTTCTGAACCATCAGATGGCTTTCTGAACCATCCTGGCCTATAGAATTCAGCATCTACCATGAGATAAAAATAATTTTACCACATCAAATGAGAAACAAGCAGAAGTGGTAAAATATTCATTGCCACACATCACTGCTATCTAGCTCTCCATGTACCCACCACCACCACAATAAACTTAGTATTTGTTTTTGTATTCACCAAGTGAGTCAGAGGAACAGTGTCCAGAGCAGAGAAGAGCGAAGTATGTTTTGAAATAACCTCACTAAGTGATAGAAAACCTCTCATCTTCACCTGTTCTTTAAAGCACGGGCTGCCTCCTGTGTCAACGTGTGCCACACACCACATTATCAGAGTGACAAGGAGAGACAAACATGGCAAAGAGTGCCTTGCTAATCACATCCCTTGTGCTTAGACAGCAACTCTTGTCAGTGTCACACTGCTTCAGCCGGGCCTCTTGGGAAGGCACTTCTTTATGAACTCCGGATGGATTCTCTGGCTTCAGTGACTCTAATATTACTTTTAAAATAGTTTAAGGACTGAACTTTTAGAAGTGGAAAGCCAAGGTGAGGGCTCTTTTCTAGTTGAGTGAGTACTGGAAAATTGTTAGGATTGTTATTTTTAAATGGACATTTAGAAGAGTTTGTGTAGCTGCTCTTATGAAATAGGATCATGTTCAGAAGCCAGATTTACTAATTACAATGATGATGCAGAAAATAAAAAGGCATACTAACAAGACAGTTGGTAAAGGGATTGTTTCCACACCAAGGTTACAATCCTACACAGCATTAGGTAACAAAATTTAAATAGCTCATTTATACACAATATTTCAGTGTAAATATACCAGCAACTTCCTGGTAGCAGCTCTCTAGGGGGATCTCAGGCAGAAAAAGAACTTTAACCAGATTTATCAAGGACTAGACCTGGGACCTTTTGTGTGCAAAGCATGGGTTTTTCCACTGGGTAGGGATGCCAGACCGCAGGAGAATTGGGGGGAGAGGTGGGGGGACAGGTACACTGCCATCTGCACAGACTCTCAACTATGCTTACATTAGCCCCACTGTCAATTTTGAATTTTACTGGGAGGCCATTAAACTTCAGTTAAACTTCCCATGGGTCAGTAGAATTGTCAGAACATCTAACAGGTCCTAGGCATTCTCTTGTTTTATCACCTCTCTCAGCCCTCAAGTATAACAGACTGTTTGCAAAGTGTCCTTCCTTCTTGTATTTGAGGTTCTCTGCAGTGTTCTGGGGAAGGGAGTGGGTGGCTCAGAGGCAGAGCTTCTGCTTGGCATGCAGAAGTTCCCGGGTTCAATCCCTGGCATCTCTAGTGAAAAGGATAAAGTAGGAGGTGATGTGAAAGACCTCCATCTGAGGCCTTGGAGAGCTGCTGTCAGTCTGAAAACAGACAATACTGACCTTGATGCATCTAAAGCCTGATTCAATATAAAGCAGTTTCATGCATCTCTCTGTAGAGAGCAGCTTTGTGTGTTTATTCATTTATAGGTTATTACATCATTACATTTTGTTGAACCTAAATGTTGTTTTCCTGCTGTTGCTTTGGGATTTTTTAATAGAGTTCCATGGCTATCTGCAACCTTAGATCAAGATGGGTAGCCGTGTTAGTTTGTCTATAGCAGTAGAAAAGAGCAAGAGTCCAGTAGCACCTATAAGATTAACAAAATTCTGAAGTGAACTGTGATTCATGAAAACTCATACTCTACTACAAATTTTGTTAGTGTTATAGGTGCTACTGAACTCTTTCTCTTTTCTACTGCAACTTTAAAAGAAGGCTTTTGGTCCTTTCTTTTAACAGCTTCAGTATTTCCACATCAGTTCACTTGCCAGTTTCCTTCTTAAATAAATCACTCTGTTAAAATGACATTAGAGCTCCCAGCGCCTTCGTTCATTAACCAAAATCAAGTCAATACGCTGCTGAGGAGAAGGAATCACATGAGGGGCCTATGAGCACAAGACGGAGTTGCAGATGGGGAGGCAGCTTCATGTTTGCCTATTAGGATGCACCTGATAAAGAATTACAGAGCAATTCCAGAGAAATTAGTCATGGCCTGCCATTAGTAATAGTTCTCCCAGACCACTAATGAGATGGATCCAAATCATTGCACCAAAGGTTTTTAATGAGATTAATTCATGTAGCTTTGTCCATTGCCAAGTATGTAATCGTTTGCACCAGTGGGACTGTAGATGACATTCTCTTTAATTGTTCATTCTTTTTTTAACATTCCTTTAGAGACTCTCTTGTCTCTGAAGAATTTACCCACCTCAATCCTCAACCCACCCCCCTTACTAGCATAAGCTAAATGTTAGCCATAAAATTCCGAGTATGCAGTTGCTGCCAAACGTGGCTTATCTGATTCAGTTGACCTTTAAAATTTATTTTGCTTCTGTCAAAAAGCATGTTAGCCTACGCAGGAGAGATTTCAGAGGTGATTAGGAGTGGAAACTATAGAAAAGACTACTTGTTGCATTTATCTGTAAAGCATGAAGCTGGTTCACTCCTTGCTGAAAGAAAGAAAAACAAATTAAAAGGATTTGAATAAGGAGCTCAGAAGACTGTGTTCAGGAAGGTGCATGTGGCTCAATTGTCAAATGTTACTGTTCTGTTAGAGGGGCTGTGGCTCATTGGTAGTGCACCTCCCGGTTTAGTTCCCTGAAGCTCCAGTTTAAAATGGATCAAGTAGTAGGTGATGTGAAAGATGGCCCCACCTGTGGTTCTTACTGCCGGGTGGCACCTTCTGGGTATTGGTGGCCTTTCCCAACTTGGTGACCTGGGAAGGCTGTTTCCAGTTCACTTGGGTGCTCCTAAGGTATGTCCTGTACCAGAGGCAGCAACTGCCATTGCCTTACAAGCATCTTGGCTGCTTCTCCCAGAGGCAGTGCCTGAGGCCCTCTTGCCAGGTTGAAGATATGGTAAAAACAGACTTATTTAGAGATGCAGACAACAATAAGAGTTGTCAGCAAGTGCTAGGTGATCTGAAGAGAGTGTTCCAGTACTTGGAAACCATGTTCTTTTTGACATTGGTCCCACGGGTTCTTATTTTGCTTGAGGGCACTGGTGTTAGCCCTAAAGAACTATACGAGATCAACTGCAGGATATCTCTGTAGGTAGCACCAAGGAAAGTTTGCAGGTGGCAGCCTATGTTTGCAAGCTGTTCCATTCACTGGCAGATGTCTTCAGAGAGCTTCAAGCTGTCCCACTATGTGTCATTGTTATAAGGGTCCAAGGGGACTGCAACTGTGGTATTGACCTCTTCAGAAGGTCAAACTACAGAGTGCCAGCTCAAGGGAGGAAGGTGAATGTCAACTTTTCATGCAGTGATTGTGACTGTGCAATCTTTTCTTCTTCGCCTGATATCCCCAATTCAATTCAATTTCTCCTTATGAGCCTTTAGTTTTGCACCAGCTTCTCTTTACTCATGACAGATTTTTCCTGCTACAACCAATACAAGTTATTTTGCATCAGTTACACATGTAATATATAATGGGGTATACATGGCATAAAAAGAAACAAAATAATCATCCATGACAGTGATTAAAATGAGGCAAACTGAACCCAACAACAACATTTGAAATTGCAAAGAAACAAAAATAGGTCTATATATTCTTTACCAGACATGCTCATCCTTCTAAGGGTTAGATTTTTATTTGAAATTTGCATTGTCTTCTCATATGCTCCTACCCAATAAATTTGATTCTGCATAACAACAGAAATGGCTGGTGGGGAGCCTTGAGAGAGACTTGTGGAAATGCTGGGGTGTTAGCGGATGCAATTAGTAATTGGCGCAGAGTGGTAAGCTGCAGTATTGCAGCCCAAGTTCTGCTCACGACTAGGGGTGTGCAAGGAAAAAAATTTCGGCATTCTTGTTTCGGCCGAAACAAGAATCTCTTTCGGATAAAGCCGAAAGCCGAAACAGCTAGCCGTTTCGGCTTTCGGCTTTCAGCTTTGTTTCAGCTTTCTTTCGGCTTTTTTCAATGGGAAAATGCCTCCGTCTTCCCGGACGCCTGGAGGAGGCATTTTCCCACCGAATCAGCCCAAAATTGGTGGGGACCTTCCTCTAACCCCTCTCTAACAACCACCCACGTTGCAGACCGATTGGACTTTGGGGGGGCCATGTTATGGCCCCCTAAAGCAGGTCCCCCTATCCTCCCATAAGAAAGTGAAGGGTGAGCATATTGTTAGCATGCTGCTGCTCATCTTTCTTCATTATTTCCTATGGGGAAAAATGAAGAGGCAGGCTTCCTTTGCCAGGGGTGGCATTTTGCATGCAAAATGCCCCCCAACCCTCTGGGGCCCTTCTCCCACCCTTCCTCCCACCCCCCACCAAGGCTCAGCCTGCTCCCACTTGGGGGGGCATTTCATGGCCTCCCCAAGTAGGTGCTCTGTTCTCTACCACTGACAGCAGGGGGAGGCTTATCTTGCCACCCCTACCCTCAGGGGCCCTTCTCCCACCCTTACTCCCACCCTCCACCAAGGCTCAGCGTGCTCCCACTTGGGGGGGGGAATTTCATGGCCTCCCCAAGTAGGTGCTCTGTTCTCTACCACTGACATCTGGGGGAGGCTTGTCTTGCCAGGGGTGGCATTTTGCATGCAAAATGCCCCCCTACCCTCAGGGGCCCTTCTCCCACCTTTCCTCCCACCTCCCACCAAAGCACAGCCTGCTCCCACTTGGGGGGGGGGGCATTTCATGGCCTCCCCAAGTAGGTGCTCTTTTTTCTACTACAGCTGGGGGAGGCTTGTCTTGCCAGGGGTGGCATTTTGCATGCAAAATGCCCCCCTACCCTCAGGGGCCCTTCTCCCACTTTACCTCCCACCCCCCACCAAGGCTCAGCCTGCTCCCACTTGGGGGGGCATTTCATGGCCTCCCCAAGTAGGTGCTCTCAGCCCCCAAAGTCCACCCCTTACAGCCACACACAAACCCAATTCCCCCCCAGCTGCCACAAACAGACCCAAATCCCCACATTAGCCCCTCACAGACCCAAATCCCCACATTAGCCCCTCACAGACCCAGATCCACCCCCAGCAGCCCCACACCCATAACCCCAGGAACAGGCTGGCAAAGGCCAGCCTTCTCCCTTTGTTCCCTATGCTGGGAACTTCTAAACTCTCTTTCCCTGGGCAATTCTGCACAGCCCAGGGGTGCCACAATGGTGGGCACACTTCTGAGTGCCATCTGGTCCCTGTGAAAGAGCACCTGAACCACAGACACACTTAACACCAGAGAATCACAAAGCACAATTCCTGTCAAAAACACTTTATTTCTTGAACAGCTTTAGGTTACACAGCAGAGGGGCACACCAAAGGGCATGGCAGCAGTATCTTACACAAAAATAACACAACTCACTTAACATCAGAGAATCACAAAAGCACAATTCCTTTCAAAAACACTTTATTTCTTGAACAGCTTTAGGTTACACAGTAGGAGGGCACAACAGGGCATGATAGCAGTGTACTACACAAAATAATACAACCCACTTCACCATTTTTGACAGCAATTGTGTTTGGGTGATTCTCTCATGTGAAGTGAGTTGTGTTATTTTTGTGTAGTACACTGCTTTCATGCCCTGTTGTGCCTTCCTACTGTGTAACCTAAAGCAGTTAAAGAAATAAAGTGCTTTTGACAGCAATTTTTTGGGATGATTCTTTAATGTGAAGTGAGTTGTGTTATTTTTCTGTGTGGGGGACTGCTGGTGTAATGTGTCATAATGCTTTGCCTACTTGTACTTTGAAAGGGAGAAAATAATTTTTAAAAAACTTTATTTTGTGTTGTTCGTGTTTTATTCTTTGTTGTGCAGTTGGTTCCCATCATAGGGAACAATGGGGCTGGCTGGCCAGCCATCTCTGTAGGTGGTGGGAGAACTTGAGGAAGGGTGTCTGTGGTTCAGGTGCTCTTTCACGGGGACCAGCTGGCACTCAGAAGTGTGCCCACCATTGTGGCACCCCTGGGCTGTGCAGAATTGGCCAGGGAAAGAGAATTTAGAAGTTCCCAGCATAGGGAACAAAGGGAGAAGGCTGGCCTTTGCCAGCCTGTTCCTGGGGTTATGGGTGTGGGGCTGCTGGGGGTGGATTTGGGTCTGTGAGGGGCTAATGTGGGGATTTGGGTCTGTGTGTGGCAGCTGGGGGGGAATTGGGTTTGTGTGGGGCTGTAGGGGGTGGACTTTGGGGGCTGAGAGCACCTACTTGGGGAGGCCATGAAATGCCCCCCCAAGTGGGAGCAGGCTGAGCCTTGGTGGGGGGTGGGAGTAGAGGTGGGAGAAGGGCCCCTGAGGGTTGGGGGGCATTTTGCATGCAAAATGCCACCCCTGGCAAGACAAGCCTCCCCCTGCTGTCAGTGGTAGAGAACAGAGCACCTACTTGGGGAGGCCATGAAATGCCCCCCCCAAGTGGGAGCAGGTTGAGCCTTGGTGGGGGGTGGGAGGAAGGGTGAGAGAAGGGCCCCAGAGGGTTGGGGGGTATTTTGCATGCAAAATGCCACCCCTGGCAAAGGAAGCCTGCCTCTTCATTTTTCCCCATAGGAAATAATGAAGAAAGATGAGCAGCAGCATGCTAACAATATGCTCACCCTTCACTTTCTTATGGGAGGATAGGGGGACCTGCTTTGAGGGGCCATAACATGGCCCCCCAAAGTCCAATCGGTCTGCAACGTGGGTGGTTGTTATAGTGGGGTTAGAGGAAGGTCCCCACCAATTTTGGGCTGATTCGGTGGGAAAATGCCTCCCCCAGGCGTCCGGGAAGACGGAGGCATTTTCCCATTGAAAAAGCCGAAAGAAAGCCGAAAGAAGCCGAAACGTTTCGGCTTTTTTTCTTTCGGATAAGCCGAAAGGTTTCGGCTTTCTCCGAAACGTTTCGGCTAACCCGAAAGAAGCCGAAACAAAAGTTTCGGCATTCAGAAAGACGAAACGCACATCCCTACTCACGACCTGAGTTCGATCCTGGAGGAAGCTGGGTTCAGGTAGCTGGCTCAAGGTTGACTCAGCCTTCCATCCTTCCGAGGTCAGTAAAATAAGTACCCAGTTTCCTAGGGGGAAAGTGTAGATGACTGGGGAAGGCAATCGTAAACCACCCCGTAACAAAAAGTCTGCCAAGAAAATGTCATGATGCGATGTCCTCCCATGAGTCAGTAATAATTCGGTGCTTGCACAGGGGACTGCCATTACCTTTTTTTACTGGCTGAATAGGTAGCTATGTATAATCAAATCTGTACGAACATACATGTGTACAAGCTGGCTTAAGTAGTTAAAAAGAGAGGACAAAAGAGGAACACTGCAAAACTTTGGTTCAGAACTACTGTGCAAGGTACTATCTACAAGGTTTTACTCAAGAAAAAAAGAAAGTAGAGTGCAAATCTGTGCAGATCTTGGGATGCAATGCAGACCGCCTCTCCTAATGTGAATACCAGCAGCAAAATCTTCAGCACATTGTTGATGCTGATGTATGCTTAGTGCAGATCCTATAAAAACAGGGTATTCTTATTACACATTACATAGACTGTAATCCTAAGAATACGTTCCTGAGAGTAATAAACTGAGGCCAAATCCACACGTCTCAAGTTTGCCGCTATTTTCCTGCCATTTATGCACTTCTCAGAGGGTTGTTCACATACTCACACCTCAATCCCACCATTCTTTCGCATCTGTTGCGCTGCACCTCAGATGAGTTTGTCATGCTTTCCAACGCTTCTCTTGCGCAGTTCTCACCATGGATGTGAACAAATAGAAGCAATTCACAAAGAGACCGCCCCCTCTTAACCACCCCCGGTTCCTTGTTTCTTGTGTTTCCGGAACACCGTCCCTCTTTGCCAAGCAATTCTTATGGTCCCAACTCTGTCTGCGGCATGACTGCACCCCTGTCCGGTTTATTATTTTTTTTAAAGGGTGCTTTCCTAGCGCTATTGCGCAATCCCATTTCAATTCCCAAGCAGTTTGGGAAGTGGCATTGTAAAAAGCCCGTGAAGGCATCAAGGGGTGTGTGTGTCATTTTTAATACAGTGAATAATGTTTTACTGTCGAAGGACAGCCTAGGTAATTTCCAATAAGCAGACGGTGGCTGCAAAGGTTGACTCTTTCCAGGTTTTTTTTTTAATTTAAAATTATCAGTATAGTGAAAAATCACTATCCTATAAGTATAGTTGAGCGGTAGTCTGTGGTAATTGGCCATGCGAACACCTGTGTCCCACCAATGTCCGCAATCATTTTCAGTGACCCATTGTGCTCTCCTGGGGCTCTCTGACCAACAGAAAATGCTACTTCGGTCTCGGTTGTCTATGAATCAAACATATTTGCAATACAGCGGAAAACCGATATAGTGGAAATCTCTCATTAAATTTTTTAAAAACCCATCATGCCGTCATTGGCGACAGCGGATCTAGACCCACCCCTTATCCCGCTTTTCTCCCAGGGATGTGAACGAAGCATAGCACAACGCTGACTCAGTAAGAAAGGGAATGTGAACACAGCCTGGAACATTGCGGGATAGAATCCAGCGCAATAAATGCACAGGAAAACCGGAAGGTAGGGAAGCGTGATTGAAGCTGACAAATAATGATTCCCCAATGGCAGCTCTTGTGCTAATAGAATATCAAGCCTTCATAAGATCTTGCCTCAGCAAACCACTGACCTCCTGTACAAAATCCTGCTCCAAAATATAACCTTATTTTTGCCCTATAGTTACGTGGGTTAGTAATTTACAGTTCATATTAAATGAAGGAAATGGATAAGCCAAGCGCTTCAAGAAAGATTAATCACTTAAGATCTGTCCTCTTTGTTGTTACGTTTGACAACTATTCTGAAGAGCATTATGCTATGTGCTTAATTCCCCCAATTGGATCATGTAGCAGATTCAACTTTGCTTTGGTTAACATGAATTACATGGATGGTGCAGTTGATACCATCCTATTGCTTGGAGACATGAGTCATTAGCCCCAAGTGGCAATGCTGTCATTACTTCCTCCTCTGACGAGACAGTCATTTTGCTAGGGCCATGGAAGATAGAAACATACTCATAGTTGCCAGGCAGTATTTGAAAGTGCCTTGCCGCATGTGTCTACCCAGTCATGTGTAACCCCTCCACAAAAGTGGCAGATGCCATGGGGAAATTCAGTTCTGGTGTGGATATACTGCAATGAATATCATAAGGGATACCAGGATTATTTCTGTGCAGAAGCACTTTTCAATAGACTCCATAACAGGGTTGAAATGTTTAAATAAGTCCTAACTTGGTTCATTTTTGAGTAATGTACTTCAGTTTATGTTGATAATAATGGACTGTTGTTTGGATCCAGTTATTCTATGGGTGGAGTGGGTTTGTGTTATTGAGGCCAGCCTGACATCCATCTGATAAGCCTCCCTACCAGTATCCTTTTGGGGGGGTTGCATAGTTATCTCACACCCCACTCCTCCCCCCTTGAGATGATCTGACCAGAACAGCTGAAGCTCCCTCCTCTGCATGGTTTTTGGCAGGGAAGAACCGAATGAGCTGCAATTTGGGGAATACTGTAGTTTGATGTGGTTTTATTGCTGTAAATATATTTATATTTACTGTTTTATCCTTGTTGTGTGACCCGCCCTGAGCCCGCTTGTTGGGAGGGAGGGCTAAAAGTCAAATTAAATAAATAATCAGAGACCACCTTACCCCCACTTTGTTCTGCAATCCGTTAAAAGCCATCACTAAGAATTGGGAACCCCTGTGAAAATAAGACAAGGCAGCACCAGAGGTTGCAACAAGAAAGCGTTCAGGAGACATTGCCTTCCCTCCAGCTTTTCAGAGCCTGCTACATCTGCTGATACAAGAGAAAGTCAATAAAAATCACCTCCACTAAACTTGTCCCATTCATGGAAGCGTGGGTCCAAAGCTATTGCAGGAAGTTTCCATAGTATCTATAAGTTCTTTATCTCTCTGTCTCGGGCACCTGTTGGTCTGCAGTCGAGGAGCAAGATCCAATAGCACCTTAAAGACCAACTAGTTTTCCAAGGTGTGAGCTTTCAAGAGTCAAAGCTCATACCTTGGAAATCTACTTGGACTTTATGGTGCTATTGGACCCATATCTTATTTTCTGTCTCTGGCTCTATAATTCATAGGCTATAATAAACCAGTTTTCAGTACCAAATTATCTGTAACCCAGCAGTTCTCAGTGACATAGACCTTCCTCTGAAGGTTGCTAGGGATGGTAGAAGTTGCTTTCTCGTCCTTTCTAGTTGATTAGACTGAGAATCAAGAGCTATGTCCCAGTACAGCTTGTGTTGATTCCTGGGCCCCAGTGGGGCAACTGATCTTGAGCAGGCCTTTTGCTTTTTCAGATCCTTCCATAGGGATTTTAAATTATGCTCTTGGCCTATCTGACCTTTTTCCTTCCCTTTCTTTTTCTTTAGGGAACCATTCTTTAATTGGTTTCATTAACTGCTGCTTTAGTGGGTTTGGGGGTGGGGAGTTATAATCAGCAACTGCAAATTTTAATTAATTGGAGCTGAGAATTAAGGACACATATGTTTATTTTCTGAGACTCTTTTGGTTCTGTTATGTCGCTTTAAGAGAGAATTAAAAGAAAATATCAAAGATGGTCTTGCCTGCTATCAGTGTGGAGGCTTCTATCACACTTCCATTCAACAAGACACCTTTCTGTATTGAGGTTTTAGAAACACAGATAATTCAATCAATGAATGAAATAGGGAATTGGTTACTTTGGCAGACAGCCTTGTTTTTTCCTGATCTGTATGTCCACAGGGCATGACAGGATCAAATGATGTAGCTAAACAGTGTTTTGACTATGTACATGAACAAATAAAGCTGCCATACCAAGTCTAGCCACTGGCTCATTTAGCTCAGCATTGCCTACTTTGAATGGCTCTCCAAAGTCTCAGTAAGAAAACAGTCTTTCCTAACACCTGCTACCAGCAATCATTTAACTGGAGATGCCAAAGATTGGACTTTAACATTATAGTCATATTAATTATAACCTTTTATTAGTATCCTTTCTGATATGGGTATATGAGAGCCAGTTTGGTGTAATGGTTAAGAGTGGTAGGACTCTAATCTGGAGAACCACTCACCTGCTCCGCTGAGGGGGTGGCCAGCTTGCCACGTGCTCCCTGTCCTGCTGAGCAAGCAAGTGGCACGGAGGGCTGGGAGGCTGCCCATGCCATTCACCTGCCCCACAGGACAGGGAGCGCAGCAAGCCAGCTGCCCCCTCAGCGGGGCAGGTGAATGGCATGGGCGGCCTCCCAGCTGCCGGCACTGCTGCTGCTCCACTGGCAGCAGGGCCCCCCCCCTGCGTGGTGATGTCACTTTGTGACATCATCACGCAGCCCTGGGAGCACCCAGTGCAAGGGCAGCCGGACTTGGGTTGTCCCGGGTACTGGGCAACCTAGATCCAGCCTTGCATGCATGCAAATCAAATGGTTTATGGTGATATTGAGTTGGTTACTATCAGCTATTCCGCTCACTCTCATCCAATTCACCTCCTCACTAGTCCACCATGCCATGTGGATTTGTTCACATGAGTTCCAGGATTTCCTGGCATATTCTTTTCATTGATCAAAAAGGCCCCCATCCTCCCACTTTCACCAGGGGAAAAAAATGAAAAGATACAGGCCAACGTGTTTAGAATTTCCAGTGAAGAACTTTGTGGTTCAATAAGGTCAGCTCAGAATCCCTTGCCATGTGGTGGAGCTGTTGGGGAAGCAACTCTCAAATTACCTCCCAAAGAGTAGAGATTTGCATTTAAAAGATGTGTTGCAATTCCTTTCTTTTTTTGGAGGATAGAGCCATTAATTTGTTTCTCAGAGGTGCTTACAGATATATCCATCTAATGCACTATTATCCTTCTTCCCTGCTGTTTAATCTGATTAGTTTGAGTGAAATAATAGCAATAACAACAACAATAATAAAGAATGAAATACAGATGCAAGCTTGCTATAGAAAAGAAGTAGTGCTTAGAATTAAAAAAAAAAACCACCGAAAGGCAAGGTATTATTATATCATATTTCTTACTGGTGATCAAGCATGTTAGATTGCTCCTAATTTACTGTCTGCCTTACCTGTCAACCAATCACTTACAACTGAGGATTTCAGAGGTAATATAACTATGGTTGAAGCTGCTAACACTGAAGTTGTCTCATTGAAGCCGGTGGGGCTCCTCTAAAGCATGTGGTTCCAGAATTGGAGCCCAGGCATTTTCACTGCTATCCTACAATCTAGTATCAGTACAATGTCTCTATTTTCTTTGAGCATGTTAACTCCAGAGATGATGTGCTTTATTCCATTCTGCTCTCTGCTTGTAGCAATATAATCTGACCCATAAGGGCTGACACATTCATACCGTGCACTGAACATCCTGCACTGCAAGGTGGTGTTAATGGGATACGCTTTAAGTGTACCCGTAAGGTCTAGTGCCAGCATAGCGTTGCCAACTGTAGGCTGAGAAATTTATGGAGATTTGGGGATAGAGCAAGGCTTGGGGAGGGGAAGGACCTCAGTGGAGTATAATGCCATACAATCCATCCTCCAAAGCAGCCATTTCCTCCAGAGAACTGATCTCTGTAGCCTGGACTGGAGATCAGTTGTCATTCCAGGAAATCTCCAGGACCCTGGAGATGACAGCCCTATGTGAGTAGCACGGTAACCACCCCACCTGCTTTCACCCATTGCCATTTCTCAGGATCAAACTCAGGGCCAAGCTACAAGTGACAAATGACACTTGAATGGCAAGTGTATTTCTCCCTGTTCACTTGCCCTCCACTCAATCCACTTGCCAGGCAAGTGTCTTTCGTCATGTGTAGCTTGGCCCTCAGTGATCAATGAAATGGGCAACTTGTGGAGAAAAGGTAGGGGGAGAAGAGGCAAAAAATGAGAAGAAAATTTATACAGGTGAAATGGTACGTAGCAGTCCTGATGTCATCTGCATACCTTTCTGATAATAATTCCCTCAACAGACTAGGGCTGCAAAGTTCCGTCTCTCACAGCTCCAAGATCAGAGTTTATGACTTAGATCCCAGGATGTGCAAGCAGAAACTTAAATGGTCTTAATGCAGTTCTACATACACAAGATCCTATGCAACAGCTAGTACTTTCTTCCTTATATATTACACACAGAAATTGGTTGCGCCCAGAAATGCAAGTGGGGATACACCAAGTTTGACTTAGTGTAAGCAGCTATGTCAGTCTTTTTCTTGCTTTCCATTTGCTCAATAGCACAAGCAGAAATTGTGTTCTGGGCCCAACCCTCAGTCTACTATCTTTAAGGCCACAGCTAAACTATGAATCTTCATGTTGTTGTAAGTACATAGCCAGAGGTGCAACACAGAAGTTAAGCAATTTGCCCAGCTTCCCACATAAAAGGCCTTTGGCAGTTCTTGAATTATGTCAGCTCTTACCTCCTAATCCCATCCTCTGCCAGTGCTGTTTCTTTAATCAGCTGTTTGAAATGAAGCACAAGCACCTTACAGGCACTATAAGCAAAACAAATTAGAAAATCTAGCATCTGCTCAATAGCGTGCATTGCAAAGCCCATTCATGCACAATTGGCAGACTGATGCCATCACAGGCATTGGGAGATTAGGCCGGATGCTTGTTAGAGAAGATTAAGGGAGTGTTTATTTTCTACCTGAATTATGAAATGGCACATGTGGGTGTAATCTCATAAATTATCAATAGTTCCTCTAAGGAAGCAATCAGCCAGGGTGGTTAATTTGCATCTCATAGGCATGTGGGGGTGGGGGAGAGAGGGGATGGATAGAGTTCATTGGCTTGGATCCAACTGCAACATCTGTGTATGGGTTGGATTTCTACCTGCAGAGCATGAGTTTCTTGCCTCCCCACTCCCACTGCAGCTGCAAATACCTGCTGAAATGCCACGGGGGGGGGGGGCAGGAGACTCCCAAGAACAATGTGAGGTAGGAGTTGGCGATCTGCCATAGAGGAGGGGAACTGGTGGAAATCTCTCTCCCTTTGATGCATTGAATTCCTCTTCTGGATCCAACTCACTGTGCCAAGTTTACACAATATATTTTCAGAGACCTGGAGAAGTACAGTAGAGAGAGTAGAGGATGATTCTGCAACTTTTGAAATTGTAAGGAGTACCATTATCCGCCATGGAAAATGCTTGACCTTATACTTCTGCCATGATCTTACCTATCCTGTATAAATGGGGAAGCTTTTCTGGATAGATAAAATGCATACCTGCAATGCTTGCACTACTGATTTATTCTGCACTCATTATTCCCTCTCCCATTGCATTGATTCAACAAATTTCCCTCAGCACTTAAATGTCGTATGGATCCCATTTTTGTTTTGCATTTAAGATAACTTACACAGCTCTCAGTCATTTAGTCATTCTTTATCTATTTGATTTCCATTATGTTTTGTTGTGGACTCTACATTTTTCTGCATTTACTCTTGTTCTTTAAAACATTTTCCTTTTTTCTCTTTCTTCTCCATATAACTAAAATGACTTTGTCATCATACTGAACTCGTTTGATTTTCTTTTTTCTGTTGAACATTCTTATTTCTTTTCTCTCCCCTGACCTGTTACATTCTTCTCTCATTATTCCATCTTCCACTGCATTATTTTAAAAGGAAGTAAACATGTTGTGTAACTTAAAATGTATTTAATTTACCATTTTGAGTTTGAGCAGATATAATTTTTCTTTCTTCCATTTGCTTTCCAAAAGAACTTTTAATAGTTATTTATTTATTTATTTATAGTCCACCTTTCTCACTGAGACTCAAGGCAGATTACACAGTATGAGATTAGTACAATCAGTAACAAGTACATTTGAATACAGTATCAAGGACATTTCCATAAACAATGCCATAGAGTAAATAGATACAAGTTTAAAAGGCATAGTATTAGCAAGAATCCAACACAGAGTAGAAAAAATACTGAAGCAGAACATAATCAATTCTAGGACTAACATGGGACAACATGGAGCACTGGTGGTGCAGAGGAGTACATATTTAAAGCAGTAGATAATATGTAAGGCAATATAGTGATGAAGTCTATGATCCCAAACTCATTAGCAAAGCATCTGAGACCGCAGTGCTACAATACAGCCTTTCCATTTGAGTAAAAAGCTTTTTTGAATAGTTCGGTTTTGCATCATTTACGAAAAGCCAGGAGAGTGGAGGCTCTTCTGACTTCCTCAGGCAGGTCATTCCACAGGATAGGGGCCACCACAGAGAAAGCCCGTGTACGGGCTGCTGCAGCCTGGCACCTGTAGGAGACCCTGTTCAGATAGGCGAAGCTGCCATGGAGGAACATAGGGAGGGAGGTGGTCCCATAGGTATGCTGGACCAAAGCCGTGAAGAATTTTGTATGTAATAACCAATACCATGAACAGAGCATGGTAACTGACGGGTAGCCAATGGAGTGACTGTAGGATGGGGGTGATGTTCATGCTCCTGCTTGCTCCTGATAACAGTCGATCTGCAGCATTTCGCACCAATTGGAGCCTCCTAGTTAACTTAGATGAGAGACCAATGTATAGAGCATTACAATAGTCAAGCCTTGATGTTACCATAGCATGGGTCCAAGTGGCCAGGTCAGCTGTGTCGAGATAAGCCATCTTCCAGACAAGAGTGAGGTTGTAGAAAGCATTTTTTGCCGCTGTCTTAGCTTGTTTTTCTAGTAATAACGCTGGATCCAGTATAACCCCTAGGCTCTTAACTGAGTCTGCAAGGGTCAGACGAACTCCATCGAAAGTGGGGAGTACAATGTTCTTCGAAATCTCTGCCTTCCCAACAAGCATTGCTTCAGTCTTGTCTGGGTTCAATTTCAATTTGTTGTTTTTCAACCATTTCACCATGGCTGTCAAGCAGCGATCTAAGATTTCTACTGCATTCTGTGGGGACCTGGATAGCAAGATAAGTTCTGTGTCATCTGATGCATTGATGACATCCACTCCATAGCTGTGAATGAGTTCTCCTAAAGGCTTTACGTAGAGGTTGAATAACATGGGAGATAAGATTGCACCCTGCGGAACCCCACAAGATAGTTCCCATTCTGGAGATAGCTAATCTCCAACAGCAACCCTTTGAGCTATATCTATTTCTCAACATGGCACTATAGGTAGATTTTTACATCCTCATATTAGGATCATGTACAGACAATTTAAATCTTTTTACAGATGTAGGACATGAATAGATTTACTGTAACTCGGTCTATGCAGGGCTACCCTTGAGACTGACATGGAAACTGCAATTGGTCCAAAATGCAGAGGCACGTATCCTTACAGGGACACCATTTAGAGACCATATTCATAAGGTACTATACCAGATGCATTGGCTCCCAATTCTATTCTGGATCAAGTTCAAGGTCTTGGTTCTAATATTTAAAGCCCTTGGCAGACTGGGACTTGCATACTTTCGGGACTGCCTCTGTGCATATGTCTCCTGGAGGGCATTGTCCTCAGCAGATCAATATCTGTTGGTGATCCCTAGCCCTAAAGATGTTCACCTGGCCTTGACCAGAGCTGCAGCTTTCTCAGCTCTGGTGCCACCCTGGTAAATTGCTCTCTCTGTTGAGATCTGGGCCCTGTGGGATTTGCTGTAGTTCCCCCAGGCCTGTAAAATGGAGATGTTCCACCAGGCCTGTGGCTGTGACTGAGGTAATGGCAAATTGTCCTACTGGCCTCCCTTGCTCTGATTCTGCTCTGTTCTTCTGCTGGTTCAGTCTTGGCAGATTTTTATTTACTTGCCTAGCCCCATATTGCTTTAAGTGCCTATCTGATTTGTTTTTAGATGCCATGGTTGGATCGATATAGTTAACTTCTATTTTATATTGTGTATCAGCTTTTGATTTTATGTACATTTATTCTCTCTCTTTATATTTTATATGTGTGTTTTATTGTTGTAACCCACCCTGAGCCTGCTTGCAGGGAGGGTGGGATAAAAATTGAATAAGCAGGGGGGAAATATGAAAATGAAAACAAATCTTTGACAAGTTTTAAAATATATACCTAATGGGGGCAAAAGCGGAGGTTTTGCATGAGGTTTTGTCCTCCGTTTTGATGGCTGTTGGGAGGAAGATGCAACAGGAAGACACCACGAGTGAGACAGCCAGGAGGTGGAATCACCATCGCAAAAGAAATGAATGTAAAGGTGATGGAGAGCAAGATGGGTGGGGGAGGGTGGTAAAGACATCGCAGCTCAGGAGGCATCGACAGCACTATGAGCATGAAGGGAAGGCAGCAATAAGAGAGGCTGCAGGTAAGGAAAGAGGAAAGGAAAGGGAAAGTGGAGGGCGAGATGGTGGGGAGAGAGCAAGGGGGGGAACCAGAGGTGCAAAAAGAAGCTGCAAAAGGAGTTTGAAGGTGGACAAGTGGTATGGAATGGTAAGTGACAGCAGCAGCCCAGGTTCTGTTTTCTGCTGCTGCCTTCTTCTTCATTCCTTCCCACCACCACCCCATCTCTAACAACACACGAGAGAAGGCAAGCAAGTGACACTGGGGATGGGCAAACAAGAGAAAAGAATAGATTCCTCCTCACAGGCCCCCTGCTTGTATTTTATAAAATAGAACGTAGTGTGTGATAATAATAAAGTATTTTCCATGGTTCCTCAGAAAATAGTGCAAACTTTAACTGTACCTCCCTAATGAAATGAACAGAATCACAATTTTAGAATGAGAGTCCAGTAGCAACTTAAAAATCAACAAGATATCCAGGGTATAAGCTTTCAGGAGTCAAAGCTCCCTTTTGTCAGCTCGGAAAGGAGATTCTTGAGCCCTTATATCCCTGACAGAAGGTTGCAAAGAAGGAAGTCAAGATGCAAAGTTACAATGCAAAATGTAATCAGCTTGATGAGAGAGAGAGATCAAGATGGACCTTAAGATTCTGTTCTCCTAATAGGGAGCCTTTGAGTATAAATGATGTATTTCCAGATGAACAAAGGTCTATTTCAAGCAATTCTGCAATTCTAGTTTATGGGAATGATTGAACTACAGAAGAGTCTAAAGGTTGTCTCTCCATCTTCTGGGAGAAAGAAACCAATGGGGACTGAAAAGTTATTTAAAAGATTGCAGTCTTTGCTTTTGCGGTTAAACAAATATTTTGCAAGTTTCATTAGCAGTTTGGGAATTTCTTTTTAAATCTGCTTGATCTCTTTTTGGGGGAATAACCAGTACTAGAGATTTTAATACAATATATTAATATGTATGTGTGATTTTATAATGGTGTACCAATCTCTGTATTATTTATGACAGTGGATTTCAAAATTTCTATATTTCCCACATCCTTGTGCATTTGCAGCAGATTCTGGGATAAATTGCAGGGAGCATTTTTAGTTTGCAAGAGGCACTTGAGAGATCTGCTGGGCCTAACCACTCTCCACCCCCATTGGACTGGGAGTACATCTTAGTATAGCAAGGCAGAAAACATGATAGCATTGTGCCAGCTAGCTAGCATTTCCATACTCTGACAAATTATTTCAGATGACCATTATGTGCTGTGTGCTCCAAAGCTAACTACAATAAACTTATCCACAGCCTAACAATGGCAGGAGTGTCATTCTTCCAACATGAGTATATGTTTGAGGATTTGGTGTTTCCTCCATGTGAAGAAGCATGACTCCCAGCAATGCCTTACCTGATTAGGATTATCAGGGGCCTGGAGTTCTCTGAGAATTATAAACAATCTCCAGTTTACAGTGATCAGTTCCCATGGAGAAAATGGCAGCTTCAGAGGATGGACTCTGTGGCTTAAGGGGTCAGCACCAGGTTTAGGGGGACTCAAAAAGGGAAAGCCTAGGGACTCATCTCTGCCCACCACCAGAGCCTCTTCCTACCCACCCACATGCCCCCACTTGCTTATGTGCCTTTCCTTCACCCTCTCATGAGCTTTCCAACCACCTACATTAAAAGTAGTCCATGCCACCTACATATCCTTTACCATGTAGCACAGGTGATGCATGCAGCTGGGAGTGCTGCCACTTTAGAAACTTGGAGCACCCTCACTGTGCACCACATGCATGCCCTTCCCTGGCAGCAGTGAGCAGCGCATGCAGCCAGGAGCATGGTTGATGGAGCACTCACAGGTGGGCAACAACTGAGGTGCATGAGTGGGGAGTCAGCAACAGTGGATCTTGCCAGAAGCTCTGGGCCCCAGCAGCAGCCCCACCTCATGCTATGCTGAAGCTGGCCCTGATAGTGGAGCACAGATTCTATGGGAAATGGAAGTCCTAGAGTGGCTACAGTATTCCAGTTTTCCTGTATACTATACCATAGAGACTCAATGGTATACCTTAGAGACTTGGAGAAACTATTATTTGACAAGATCAGATGCCAGGTGGGAATTAAGAGAGGGATGGGACTGGCATTAGGTTACATCCCTGTATAGGCCTTCAGAGTGGGTTTTTCTGCTTAACACTAAGGAAAAACTGAAGAGGATTTTGAGAGGGTTTTTAGTTTGAATGGAACATAACTGAATAGCAGCCAGTTATATCAGTAGAAATATGTAGGATCAAAGAATTAGTATAAAATTCCAAACACATGCATACTGAAACCTACAAGTGATCTTAGGTGGGATAAAAAGGGAGGGAATAATATGAAAAGAGAAATTTAAATAAGCTTAAATTGTGGTAAGAGGAATTAGCTTTATAGATAGAGAAGGAATAGGAAGATGACCTTTAACCTGGATATGTGTAATGCTATGTGATCCCACATCTTTCCTGAGCACTTTTCCTACCCCAAACTTACCCAGCCACCAAACCTCCAGGAATTTCTCGAGCAGGAGCTGGCAACCCTGTGTCTGAAACCAAAAACAGGAAGAAAAATCAGCCCAAAGCAACAGACTGAATAACCAGACGGTTGAGACAAAGGATTAAAAAAATACACTGGTTAGGGAATATACAATTTTAATAAAATCTCATCAAAAAGCCTGAAAAATATGTTGTATAAAACCTTCCTGAGAAGAAAAAGTTGTGAATTATAAATTCAAACTAAAACTAAATATGTTCATATTTGACATCTGTATTAAACATCCAATGGTATTCTATTTCAGCATTTGTCGAAAATTAGTAGAAAATTAGTTCCTGAGCTTAAGCCTATATTGTCTTGGATATATTTTCTCTGATCTCAGATGCACAGAAGTTTGATGCAGTTATTCAATAGCAATGAAAAATCATTTTGCACATGCTCAGTGACACATACTTACTTCTTTATAAACAATCATGCTTCAGACTTGACCTTCACAATAGGTTCCAAGGCGAGTGTTGGCTAAAATCAAGTTTTGTTCTCTGGTTATCTTTGATTCTAGATCTCTGCAGCTGCCTTTGACTGCCAAACTCTACTTTCCATTTCAGCAATGCCGCCTGTGTTTTGCAGTAGGAGTTTTTGAATGAGAATGGAGAGATTCTATGTTGGTACATTTACATGTTTCTGGGATTCTTCTTGGTCAATTAATTATCTGAGTTGTTGGAAACTTGTGACTGCGTTGAGCTTAGGTATGAAATGAAAAATCATGTTTCCCTTTTGCAAACAATTGTGATAAGAAGGAAATAACAGCTGGGCCATGTGTTGTCTTTGCATTGGAATAATGAGAGCCTTCTGCATAGAGGGAGAAGTAAAGTCTCGTGCCTTCTTCATTGACAGTTCATCACTAAGACTGCAGCCTCTGGGGACAATATGACACCTGGCTCTCAATTAAATAGCTAATCTGTGAAGCAAAACACTTATAATCAGGAAGGGGGAAAGCTTATCAAGTAAACCAGCCCTGGCTTTAGGCCATCAGTGAAGTGAACATCAATAACTTTAAGGGATTTAAACATCAGAGACACAGCAGTGACCACAGTAGAGAGAACATTGTACCCATTATATAGAATGAGACGGTAGATTTGTGAATTATCCTAAAGTGGGCAGCTCAGGATTGGGAAATTCCTGGAGATTTTGGGTGGTGGAGCCTGGAGAGGATAGGGTTTGGGGAGGGGCTTCATGGTGTATAATGCCATAGAGCCCACCCTCCAAAACAGCCATTTTCTGCAAGGGAATTTTTGTATGGAAATCAGTTGCAATTCCAGGAGATCTCTAGCCATGACCTGGAGGCTGGCAGTCTTAGAGGGGGGTGTCACATTTTTGAATACTTCACATTAAAACTGTATCTAAAATTCTAGTTTACTTCATGCAGGGAAGCATTGTTTACAAGGGGAGCATATAGAAGGATATCTCCCCCCCCCCCGCCAAAAAAACCCCACATATATAATTGGATCCTGAAGAGATGAAATCCAACTCAGAGTCAAAATAGCTGATACGCCAGAAAATCTGTGATTGAATCTTCCCAACAATTTAAAAAGAACTGTTTAAAGTACATAGAGCACTTGGGATCTTCAGGAACAAAATTTCAGAGGAGCTTAGTGGTCAGCAGCAGGAAAGGGACGTAGGAAGGAGGGAAGCAGGAAAATTGACTCCATGAAATCTCTGGATGGTGGATATACATTGATGTCACTAGCCCTTAAAGACAAAAGTCAGGCAAAAGATGGATACCTGTGCATTGGTAGTCTTAGTGATTCTAGGGCCCTGGCAAAATTGGAGGATAAGGCCTAGAATCAGTGGGTGAGGTGGGCAGGGTGCAGCCCCATCTGCCACTGCCCAGCCCCCATCACCCAGCCCTCCCATTGCCTAGCTGATTTCCATCCTACTGCCCTATAGCAGATTGAATCAACTATAGAGCAATGGGAAGGGGCCTCAAGCACCTAGCACTTTCAGTGTATGTTTGTTGTACATGTTCGTACCAGCTACCAATGATTTTTGAGTTGTATGGTCATAGTTTTAAGCACTTAGCACTTTATATGGGTTTTCACAGTCCATGTTAATGAATTGTGATGGTTTTACGTTGCCGGGGTCTCCTTTCGTGCGTGCTTGTTAATACAGTGAATTACATAGTGAATATTCTTATAAATTGCACTTTACTATTACTGTTTAATTGTAGTATATCATTGTGTTAACTCTTGGTTCTAGTTAGTCTTCACGAGGTTCTTTGGTTAAGGGCAATGAACAGGGCAGTGTTGTTACCAGAATGGGACTCCTTGTGAGTAGAGGGGAATTAGAGGCAAGGAGAAGGTTGTGTGAGAGGGATAACAAAGCAGGATACTCTGCCAATTTTACAGATCCCTTCCCCAAGGAAACTGATGAGATGGGTGTTCTTCAAATAAATAGTTATTTTTATTTAAAGGGGGAAACTCACAAACACAAGAAGTAATTCACAAGCATACAAGATTCCTAGGAAAAGCAGAGGTGAAAGTGAAAGAGATTTGAGGGGGTTTGGGGCAATAATTACCTATCCAAGAAGCGGGGTAGTCCACTGAGGAAGAGGGCTTCAAACAGCCAGTGTTCTCAACCAGGAAATGGGACCCTAAAAGTACAATGCTTGGATGCAAAGAAGCATGCACAATTTGAGGGGGGGTCAAAGCCCTGATTCTTATAGGGCAAATCAGGCCCTGGGGCAGGAAGGTGCCTTGGCCATTAGGACAAAGACCCTAAAGGTCAACTCCTGGGAATGACAAAAATTTGAGTACCTTTGATTGGAGCTACCGTAGTGTGACAAAGAAATCAGATTGGTCCTTTACAAAGAAATGGCTGCTGATTAAATGTTCCCAGAGCTTGGCGACTGAATTTGGAGTTTTGATTAGACATTCCCAGAAAGAAGTTACAAATTTATCAGAGCTGATTGATGGCCCAAGATCATAGGATAGGATTTAATCAATGGAAGGAGGGGAGATCGGAATGTATGGGTTGGTGACTCACGAGCACCTAAACAAGGTGCCCCCAGCTGCATTACTCCTGAGGCCTAACCTTCTCGCCAGAGAATCACATTAAGAAAAAAATAATTTAAAATACACAAACCCATATGAAGTAGGGACACTCTTGCTACCAGAAGTAAACTGAATCCCCCCACCACCAAACTAATGCAAGCAGAACAACTTCACACCAGAGAATCACAATAAGAAAAAATTAATTAAAAATAAACAAACCATATGAAGCAAGTGAGTGCAACTAAAAGTAAACTAAGTGAACAACCCCCCCCCCACCACAAATACAACCAAACTGATGAAAGGGGAACAACTTTAAAGGCAAAAGTATAGAGACCTACAACTAAAAAAAAACCTTTTTAAAGCTTCTTTTTAGAACACTCTCAGAAACCTCCCCAAAAACAAACCCTCCCACACACAGCAAAGCAATTCAGCAAACAAGAGGCAATAATTAAACAGAAGGTTTAAAATCTAAAGTACAACCGCCCATAATTTTCCCTTCCCTCAACCCACCAAGACAAGAGACATCCCCCCAATAGAATAAAACCCCAGTGAGTCTAGTGATTCTCAAACCAGTTGCAGACAGTCAATCAGGTTCAGCAGGCAAGCCACAAGGCAACACAGAGGAAATGGCCTCCAATTTAAATCCATCATCGATTTCACTGCAGCAGCATTGAAATTAAAAAAACAACAACACCTGGCTTCCTCCCAGAGAATCCCCCAATAGGCAATGGCAGGAGGGAGCTGCTGCTGGAGGGATTGGCATTCTCTCTCAGCCAATCTCCCTTCCCTCCCTTATTGCTCCCTCCCTTATTGCTTCTTGTTTGGCTGAAATTTAAAAAAACCCCTCTCCTCCCAGAGAATCCCCCAATTGTCAAGGGAAGAGAGAGCTGCTCCTGCAGAGATTGGCACTCTCTCTTAGCTAATCTCCCTTCCTTGATCCCTCCTCTCACCCTCTATCTCCTGCTTTTCTCACTTCCCTCATCCCCCCTCCCATCGTGCAGAAGCCACAAGAAGGGGAAGAACTGTTTCCTCTTGCCGTCAATTAGGAACGGAAAGGGAAACGGTTGCTCCAGTTCTTCACAAAGCTTCCCGAAGCATCCCAAAGTGCTTTGGGAAGCTTTGTTTCAGGTTTCCCAAATCAGCCTAGCTATGCTGGGGTTGATTCAGGAATCACAAATCAACCCGAATCAGGCCCAATTCAAGTTCGATCCAGGTTTCAGGAACCCAAAGTGCACATTCCTAATAGCCAGCACACAGCACACAGCAATGGAAATGCACTGTGAGAGGATTTGGGATAACAAACAGGTGCTGCTGAGTTCAGCGACGTCATCACATAGGTTCATATTGGGATATTGGATAGGGATGTATGTAATGAAAATCACAAGCCATGAAAATCACAAAAATAACTGTTTCCAGGTCTTACTGGTGACTCCCTGGAACAAAAATGCTGGTTCTGGCTGCTTTGTAGTCACAGAACCTTCCCTGAAAATATTTGTAGGTCTCCCACCACCCTGAGGTTCCAACATTTACCAGCAATGCAGCATGACCTCATATTTCACTTTGAATGTGTGCTGATTTCTTGGAGAATTTCTTCCTTCTAATTAGATCATTGCAAGGGAAGAGCAAAGAGTCAGGCAATCTCAAACTGCCATTCTCTTCCTTCCTCCATCCCCCTTGACCCCTCCTTGTGTGCTGGAGAGAGACTTTTTCTTGCTCAGAGTCCCACAGAATCCAAACACTTTGCCCAATTTGCTTGAAATTTACAGGTGCTTTGAAGGACACACAGAAGACACTCAACTGCAATTTTGGTGAAATTTGATTGAAAGTCCAAAAGTCCCCCATAGAGGATAATAGAAGTACAATGATGGTTGGGTGGGAGCTTGCTCAGGGGTCTGTAGAATTCAAACCCTGTGTCTAATTTGCCTGGAATTTGGGGATTCTTTGAAGGACATGCAAAAGACAATTTTGGTGACATTTGGCTGAAAAACAATTACTACAGCCCTCCCTTCAGGGAATAATGAAAATTCAACAATAGCTGAGGGGCATGCTGTAAGGGAAGCCTTCCTCACTTTCTGAAAGGAAACAAACAATAAACCACAATGAAGAAGGAAGGTCAATGCAGAGTTTTCAGTGGAAAGTTAAAATATATACTGGAAGAGTAGGGAAATGAAATGAATGCAGACAGGCCTTTGTTTCTTTTTAAATGCTGTGGCTCGCCAAAGCTCTCCTGCTGGCTGCTGCTTGGTGGTCATTTTGGAAATTAGTAGAGAGAACTTGATGCAGCTGTATACCAAGAGAGACATACTTTGAGGATCTGTAATATTGCCCCCCTTTGTTCAATCTCCTTGAAATTTAGGGGTTCTTTAGATTAGACTGAAGACTGTGATCTGTGTGATTTCAGTGCCGTTAGTGCAGAAGCAGCTGCCCCAGAGCCTTCAACTGGTTCCCTCTACCCTTCCCCATTGAAAAGAACAGCCACAGAAGTCATTAGAATGGAAAAAACTAATACATTTCAATCCTGACCTGGCAACGCCCTACCAGAAAACTATCCATTCACATTAAACATTTCTCTCAAAAGCCCCAAATATGAAAACACAATGAAAAGTATGCACACTCCTAATACTAAAGGGAAAGTTTATAAAACCATGAGTGGCATAAAAAAATGTGCAAATTCAAAGAAGGTAAAAGGATAAAGTGGCATTTTGTTTTATGGATACATTTAAAAGTCTCAAGTCCTATACAGACTTCTGAGTTTGTATGTGGCAAAGGGATCTGGGGTGCATGCTCACATGCTCCTTTGCTTTCATACGTGGCCTGTTACATTTAACATAGGAGCACAATATATGTAGGCCTCAACAAAGTAATCTCAAAGCAACGCGGTGGAGGGTTAGCACCCAAAATAAGCTCCGTCCTGAGTTCAATAGGGATTTGAATCCAATTCTCCCCAATCCTAGGCTTGGATTCACCCCTCCCTCCAGCTGGAGCCCCAAATGACCCCCTCAAAATGCAGCTCCTGCAAGACAGACCCCCCCCCCCCACACACACACACACAGGAGGGCATTTGGGGATGCAGTGGAAGGGGGGGATGAGAAAGTAATGTTTTGAGGGTGAAAATCCTTCTATCCCTGAAAGCACTCCAGTGGAACCAAACCCTAGCCCAAGACTAACCATTACGCTACGCTTGTCCTGTCACACATTATGAAGGTGGGTGCTATTCCTACTGAAGCCTATACGTCTCAAAAATGATGGTCATCAGGATGGAGAAGGTGCGATTTTTATCTAGTCACAGCATACACATTTAAGCATTTTTATATAGGTTACTCTATCCTCATTTTTCTATCAAAGACAGGCTCGACAACTTGTCCCTTACTTATCGACCCATGACCTTACGACAGTGATCCAGGCAACGGTCACCTCCAGATTAGACTACTGCAACTCGCTCTATGCAGGGCTTCCCTTGGGCTTCATCCGGAAACTGCAGCTGGTTCAGAATGCAGCTGCACGGGTGGTTGCCAGAGCACCAATCATGGCTCATATAACACCTATCCTCCGTCAGCTGCACCGGTTACCGGTTGAGTACTGGGTCCGGTTCAAGGTTTTGGTGTTGACCTATAAAGTCCTATGCAGACTGGGCCCAGCATACCTTCAGGACCGCCTCTCCCTATATGTTCCCCGGAGGTCACTTCAATCAGCCACTAAGCACTTGCTGATGGTCCCTGTCCCCAGGGAGGTCCGCCTGGCCTCTACCAGAGCCAGGGCCTTTTCGGTCCTGGCTCCGACCTGGTGGAACTCTGTCTGAGGAAACTAGGGCCCGGCAGGATTTGTTATCTTTCCGCTGAGCCTGCAAGACGGAGATGTTCCGCCAGGCATTTGGTGGGGGCTAGGCTGTCCTCTCGCCGGCCATACCACTGAAGACCTTCCAACCACCCATGCAGGAAAATGTTGTATTTCAATATTTTATACCTGCCAATTTTAATTGTTTTGATATAATGTTTTAATGTTTTAATAATGTTTTTACTGTTTTAAACTGTTGTTAAACTGCCCTGAGCCTGTCTGACGGGGAGGGCGGTCTAGAAATGTGATAAAATAAAAATAAATAAATATGCATGACTGAACTGTGCCACTTGAATGAAGGGGGAAATAGATGCTTGGGTGTCGGGAAGGCGGCCCAGTTGGTGCTCAGTAACGGGTTAATTCCTCACAAAAATCAAATTCTTCTGCAAAGGCCTTCGAGCACAAGCACAGGGGAGGGTGTGCCCCCAATTATTTGCCAGCTCAACCAGCAATAGGAACAGAATATTAGCCCCATTTCTAACCAGCTGCGATTAATGTATCTCATCCTTCTACCCATAGAGTCTGTAGCATCTGCTTTTTATTATGCTGGTATAAATCCAGAATAAACCTACTGGATACTGCTGATTTACACTCGCTTTCTCCCAACATCATCGAGAGCTTAATCTAACCCCATACTGTCTGAGTGACTTACACAACATGGCATTTGCAGTACCTGCCGTATTTCCCAACACTGGTGTCCGTGTTAAGCAATACACCAACCTACCTGTTAACAAGCAGGCAGTTAAAAACACATTAAAGAGCCTCAGTTCTCCAGGTGGATTTTTTTTTAAAATCACCCCCCCCCCAAAAAATCTGCATTCATTCAAATGACAAAAATATGGCACAGGTGTTCACAACAGAAACATCTTCCTTATTCAGAGTCATTAATTATACTTACAATTTCCTTAATTACTGTTGGAAATGTTAATATTCCCCTACCTGGGAGGTTTTCCCAGCCAAAGCAGTTCCAAATATGTTCTATTGTTCTGTAGCTCAGAAAGAATGGAGGAAATATACTCAGCGGTTCTGACTTCTGGGTATACTCACTTAAACACTTGTTTGATAAAGGAGTTGCATAATGCCTTAGAGGGGCATAGCAGGCATGCTTCCCACAGCACTTTCTGCTCTTTCCTTGAGCCTCACTCTCCTGCCATCTTTCCCATGGCCATGTATGTGCCATGATTCCAGAGAATATCTGGAAGCAGAGAATATCTGGATGCAGAATTCAGCCTCCTAAGGGACTAGTGAGATACTACATACAAGTTTCCCTGTTACGTCCTAGATAACATTTTACACACTCAAAATCCCGCTGCCCCAAACACTAATTCAAAAACTCACAAGGGAAGAGGCGCTGACAGAGCAGTTCCCAACACAGCAATACACGCTGCTGCTTCTCCACTCACAAACATCTCTTCCCAAAGGAACATGTTGTGTAATGTGTCTAGTTAAGCTCCAGGAATCTCAGCATCAACTTTTTAAGAAGCCAAATCCCAAGATCTTAATTAGGCAAATAAGTTAACGGAGACATATCTGGATAATAATTTATACAGAACTCGGATTTTTTTCCCCACTCTTTATTTAGGTTATCCTGATACAGAATGCTTTTTCAAAGCAAGTCTATATACCTCTGTGTATGCATACCCTTCAGAATACTATCCAATATCAGTGAAGTAGTAACATCCTAGGATTGATGCACTATGCCACGATGACCAAGAAGTTTCCTAGTGCTTTAGCATCTGGATAAAAGTACTCTAGCACAATCTTCTGTGGTCCAGAGTATAGCACTGAGAATGGTCAATGGAGCTTTTTGGTGGCACTGTTAAGTGGTATCAGAATTAGACATGGGCACGAATGGGGAAAAGAACCCGAACACCCTGTTCATCGTTCGGTGCCATCCATGAATACAACCAATGAACATGGACGAACATGAACTGTTCCCAGACATGTTCGTTGTTCGTTGTTCATGGGGGCCAGAACCCCACCCCACCCCCCACTTAGCCCCCTCCCCTCAAACCCACTTACCTGGCCCTTTAAAGATCCCTTTAAACTATCAGCTGGCAGGTGGCAGGGGGGATTCCCCCCCACTGCCTGCCAGCTGATAGTTTAAAGGGCTCTTTCCTGCCACATGCAAGGGCCAGGGCCCTTTAAATACCCCACAAACTGACCTTCCCAATGTCCAATACCCACAAAATTTGCAGGGGACATAGTCCTCACTGTCCTCTGAAGACCCCCCAAGTTTCAGTGAGATTGCACCCCGGGAAAGGCATGATCCATGGGTCTCCCCATTGGCTGTCATTTTCTCTTCACAGAGGCAAAAACGGGACTCTCTGCTGGAAGTACTTTGAAGGGTTAAAGCCAGAAGGAAAGCCAGAAGGAGTTCAGACAGAGTTCAGTCCCTCCCAGCTTCCGGTTGCCAAGGGGGTTGATTGCAGCAGGTGCCAGACTGTCTGGCTTGCCAAATGGCTGCCAAAGGCAACGAACAAGGCTTGTAATGACCACCTGTTCGTTTAGGATGGGGCCTCATAAATCAGCTTGTTCGAGAACAGCAGATTAGGCTGTTTGTTGGTTTTTTTTCCGTTCGTGATGCTGTTTGTGCCCATGTCTAATCAGAATACAGCTCAGCATAGTAAATATCCTTGATAGGGATTGCTACACATTCTCTGGCCAGCTCACTGCACCTAGGTTTGTGATTAATGTATTACAGTTTCTGAGGCAGCCATTAGGAATCAAACCTTCACTCTTGCAAGGCAGGATTCCAAGGCTTGATGGAGGAGATATACCCCACTGTAGATCTTGCCATTACCACCCTCCACGTCTCAGCTGGCCACCCACTAAGTCTCCTGTATAACTCCTATGGCCTGTTTAATGGGTATTAGTTACATGTAGTTGTGTCATGCTGAGAACTAGAGCATTCTGGGAACTAGTGAGAAAAGGAGAGGCCCACCCAGTTCCACCACAGGAAGGAATCTGAGGGAGACAGCACCAAGAGATAAACCTTGAGCCTACTACATGGAATCTTGGAAACCTTGAGCCTACTCAGGGAATCAGCAGAATATGGGAACCAGGTTTATCTAAACTGGATCTATATGCATGTGGACTCTCCCTCACACATACAATCACCTCTAGGATCTCAAGAACAGAAACGGCAATAAGTCTCAATTGAAGCCCGGGCTGGAAGACGCAGCAGTCATCTGACAGCCTTAGAAGGAGCCATATCAGTACCAGGGTCCTACTAGTGAGCCAGGAAGAGTGGGGTAGTCAGGCAGAGTAGGAGGGAAACAGTTGTTGCCTCAAAGTTCGCTGGAGAAACCCCCTTATGAATCAGCTCCAGATGCTTGAAATTGCCTGAACAGTTTCTTAAGACCCAGCTCTGATTCCGAACTAAATTGCTGGCTCTGCTGAACATCTATGCTGTTTGGTGCTCTAGCTGACAGACCTTGATTGGGCTGGAGTGCAGCCAGCCAGGCCTAGATGACTAGGAACAGAACAATTTGCCACTTTCTACATGGCCCTGTTTCTACAACACACAGTAGTAAGATCTACAATAGACATTCATTAAGGACAGCCCAGTTTCATGGAAAGTTCACACAACAGTACATTTCTTGCACGCAGTGCTTCCGTGCAATTCACCCATTCATTAGAATGACAAAAAGTCTTGTGGGTCTACCAGACTTTTTCTTGTTTAGGTGCAGTAGACAAAATTGAATGAATGCACTGCTCTGTTTCACAGCAGAACTTCTGTTGGGTTTTCATATACAGCTTCTTGGGCAGACAAGGGATTGTGTTGGACAATTCCAAGCTATTTGCATGTGTTTCCCCTATGAAAGGAACAAGAAGCCAGTGTGGCTGATGGGATGTTGGAGTTAATCTTTATACAATGTGTAATACTCTCATTGGTACAATGCAAATATATGAAGCATGAAATATTAATACACAATTGCTTAATGTAATTTTTTTTTTACTTGTCACAGTGAAGGAGGCACTAACTGGCATTAAATGAATACTGTCTTGTTTCACAAAAACTCTCTAAAATGTTGCAAAAGGGGGAGGATGAGAACCTATTTGTTTGGTAGTATTGTAATACTTGAAGTGTTATTCCCTCCACTCCCCCAAAATACTTTAAAAGGGATATTTGGGAAACCACGGGAGGAATTCCATCTGTGGTTTTGGGTTTTTTTCCTAGTCGATTTATCTTCTTGGATTTCAGCCACAGATCCTGTATTAGAAGTTTCTCATTTTGGTTATATCCTTAGGTTAGGCTGCTTTTCTGCATGCATAGTTTGCCCATTTTGCACTGCATCATAGGTTTTGGGGTTTTAAGGCTGTATAGACATTCTGAATAATGATGTTGCAAGATTACAGAATTTTAATTTCCCTGGAGCTAAAAACAATTAAACATTTTCTCAATAAAAGCAAAATATTATACAAAAAGATGGGATTTACCAGCCCATCAGATTACCTAATCATTCTGATTCCCTAATTCCTCAAACCACTAGCCTCACATTCAAAAGGTCTTGCAATCTGAGGTACATGAACTAACAATGGTAAGGTTGGAGGAGCAGTGGGATGCTGAGAGACAAATTACATGGGATACTCAGAAGCAAATCTGATGTTTTCCCCTAACTTCCATCAAAGGTCCACTTACCATGGAAATGTCATTAGATTTAACTTGGCTATGAAAAAGGTATTTGAATCTAGTTTTTATTCCATACTCCCTGCCTCCCATGTGGTAGGAAGTTTCAGCGGCTATTTTTACAGGGCCAGTATTTTGTGATCAGAGTGCAGAAGCTATTGGGAATTTTTGAAACATATATTTATTTACACAAGTTGAGTATGTAGAGGAGGCAAACCTGCAGATACTGCTAATCTGCAAACCTGCATCAGTCCTAACCACCCCCTCTAAAATAAGACCTCGTTTTGGATTCCCAAAAAAGACTCTTCCTCCTTTTCTGGCTACTTCCTCCTTTGCCAGCTCCCATCCCAACCAACTCTCTCATTTCCCTCATAACTGGTGGAGTGTTTCCAGCAGCTTGTACATGCTAGCCATCATGACATTGTGTTAAGAAGCATTTTTAGCTCTTGAACTAAACAAAAGCCAAGAGAAAAGGCCCAGTCTCTCAGTTTTCACAACCATCCATCTAATCACAAAACTGGAATGTCTATAATGGTGTGGCATGCATCTTAGAGCAGAATTCCCCCATGGTTTCTAAGAGTATATGAGAACTGGCTTAGAAGCTTGTATTGCTGCTATCCTGCATTAGCTCTAGGTCTTTTAAGGCCAATAGTATCCTACCAATACTCATATTTCTAGTCAAGGTGGCCAGGGGGGTACTAGGACATGAGAGGGAAAAGCAAGTACAAATTAATAAACCAGAAAAGCAATTCCATGTTGTACTGGTATAAGAGTCAAGGATACACATCAAATTGGCCTCCCATTTCTTAACTCTCCCCTTTTTTTTTCTTCGTTGTCATTTTTGTCTCCTGTTCTCCCCTTGTGTGCTGATCTCAACAGTAACAGCTCCCAAGGCTTTTGCTTTCAGCAGTTCAGATATGAAGGCCTCTCCACAGAGAGGCCTCCACAGAGTCTTTGACAAGTTGTTCAATAGGGTTGACAACTTTTGATTGTGAATAGTAATAGCCTCTAGGCAAGGCCAGCAGAAGTGGATCCAGGCTATACATTTTTTTACATAAATAAGTATACAGAACCTGATAGCTCAGAGTTGAAGCCTGGAAGGGGTAGTCAGCTCAGCCTCAGCCTAGCAGGAACTGGATGGGATCTGGCAGATCATAGCTTATGGGTAAAGACTGAATGAATGTAAAATGGCCTAAGCTTTCAGCTCCCACAGTAATGGTTCCCTTTCAAGAGCTGGCTTTACTACATGGGCCAGTAAACAAGAAGCTGGTTGGTCATCCAAAAGTTCTCATTTTCCAAATTATTTACATTGTTGGGATCTTTCTGTGTCAAAGGTATTAACTAGAGAAGAGTTAACCCTCCCCTACAGGATTGCCATACTGAGGCATGCCCAGTTGTCCCAGAGCAGCAGAATTCTGTGGGAAATCCAACCATCAAGATAAAAGCTCAGCCTCCTTTCTGGCACAGATCCCCGTCTGGTGGAAATTCAGCTTTGAGAAGACTTCAGTGGTAGCCCTGACAATTGCTTCTTGTGATGCATTGTGGTGTGATTTCACATGCTTATTTTCCTTATACCGTCACTGGTGATGTTATTGTTTACAGGCAGAACCATCTGGGTCAGAGTTCTTGTAAATATCATTATTCAGGGACCACCGGAATTTGGGAAGTACTTAGGCAAATAGAAGAATGAAGATTTCTTAAGTTGGCATTTGAGATGCTGGCATTTAAATTCTTCATGCACAAAGCATGAAGCAGGACTTTGTTCATTTTATTTTAGGAGAATATTTAGGGAAGGTTTCTTTTTGTCTATCCACTCTTCTCAGGCTTATTGATAAAGACAGGAATCCACATACCTGAATCTGTGAGAATAGCCTAGAAGAGAAAGGATAAGAAGGCATTATCGGAGCAGATGGGAAGTTAAAACAAGCTATTATAAAATGCTAACAAGAATTTAAATAGCATTTTTGAATGTCCTTCACCCTGAAATGTCTAGCCAAATGGGTGTTAATAACTGACATTAAACACATACCTGATTGGGAACCTCTTTCAAGAAAGGAGGACATAGTGCAACACAATGCCATTGCCATTCTCACAGAAGACTTCACACACACAGCTGGTGGCTCATGTCTGGTCAGGTTCACATTGCTGGCAAATCCAGCAGTAGCAAGTTCTGGTGAATCAGAGCTCTATTTTTAATTTGCTATCCATTCATCAGTTAAATTGTACCAATTCATTCATGCATGCCTTTTATCTCTTCTAAATCGATATCTATGATTGAATCTGATGTTGCAACTTGCGAGCTCTGTAGGCAAGAAAGAGTTCCAATTTCAAGTGTGATCCAAGTGATTTTTCTGCTGCGCATTTTTTGTTTGGCAAGATCAGGTTTGGTACATTGTTTTGACAGTATGTTAGCTTCAAGCAACTTAAGTTCTTATGTCACACAGAATGGCTCTGCTAATGTTAATCAGAGAAACCAGATATGGTATATGCTGCTTTTACTTTTGGGGGGAAGTAAGCAACTCATGGTTAATATGTTCCTCAATATCCTAATAGCTGTTGGCACACAGAAGATTAAAATCTGGTGGGTGATATTATTTATTGATTTAAAAAAAATTATAAGCCTGCTTTTTTCCCCAGCATGGGGATCCAAAGGGAGGTAACAATGCAAGTTAAAAACAATAGTAAGTCTAAAACAGAAAGCCAGCAATACATAAACAGTGTCTCAGAAGTCCAGAATTCCCAGAAAACTCCCCAAAGTGCCACCATACATTCACCTAATTACCGATTTGAAGTTCTTCCATTTTTTTCACTCCCTTCACTTCAAAAACAAAAAAAGGAAAAGGAAAGGATGACCCCACCCCCCACCCCCAGCATGCTAGTTCTATTAGTGCAGGGAGATCTTTTTCCACAGAGAACTCGAACTTAATGGGCAAGATTAGGGATGTAGAGTCAAAATTTATCTAACCAAATAATTCATCCAAACCAAACAAGATTCAAAGCAAACAATCTCTATTCATAAATTAAACTGGCCATAATCTAATGGCATATTTGTTGTCTAATCTTCTGTTTTGTAATACTTCTAATGTTGCAGTTGTGGAAACATTATGGGATGAACACAGGCCAGCACCCTTTTGGCAGGGAGCTGGGGTTTCCATTGCTTGCCTTCCACACAGAACACTGACCTTTTTGTCCCCAGTTGAAGTAGGAGGAAAGGCAGTCATGGCTTCTCTCACCCAGTCCCCTCACAATGTAATCATTACATTTCTAACCTATCTTCTTTCTACCATGCAACTAAAGTGGCATAATGGCGGGGGGCAGGGGGCAGGGGAGAACCCCAGGGGAGATCTCCCATCCAGGCACCGACCAGACCAGTTATGCAAACTTAAATAAGGGCTGTCAAACTCAATGGGATTTGCTTCCAAGAAGACTTCTCAAGGCTTCCTCAGGCAGACCTAGTCCCAAATACGGTTGTCAACAAGCCTAGAGAAAAATCTCCTGTATCTTTAACAGAGGCTTACAGTTATGTTATTTACCTGATGATATATAATTCCATGCCATAAAAAGATGCCCTTGCCAATTTCAACCCATTAAACCCATGGTTGCCAACAAGCCTGGAGAAAAAGTCCTGCCCCTTTAATAGAGATTTAATGGAATGTTATTTACCAGTCAATGTTATTTTATTTCATGAAAAGCTTCAAATGCCAGTTTCAACACATTAAGCCTAGAGTTGCTAACAATCATGAAGAAAAATGTCTTCTCCATTTACTAATGGCTGAAGCCTCTGTTAAAGTGAGAGGACATTTCTTCTCAGGCCATCCCAGCATCTACAAGGTGGCTGTATTATGTGGGGTATGATTCTGTCATCCACACACTTCTCATGCATACTATGCAGCACAGTTGAAGACCTGCTAGCTACTGATGGTGAGGCAACAGATAGGTGACAGGACCAAAAAAGGAACAGGTGGGAGGAAGGAGCCACTACAGCCTTTTTCCAGTTATACTTGCAGATTTCAAGGACCAAGCAAGCTATAAAGAATGAAATCAAATTTTTAAATTGCCCAGCCAACAATGTGGCAGTCAGGCTGTGTGTTCCCAATATAATAGCAACCCTTTTTGTGCAAGAAGAAATCAACAACCCTCTTTGCTAGGCACTGAACTCTGCACCCAAAGTATAAGAGGAGGCTTATTTAAACATTACAGCCTCACTGCAAGACCACTAGAAACCAGTGCTTCAGGGCATAATCACCATGTAAAGGTGCTTCTAAACTGTTTACCACACAGGCCAGTTTATAGGTAAATAAGTTCTTTCCAGATACCTTGAAACTAGTTACTCCCCTCCCCAACTTACACACACAAACAGAGCCAGTTTGGTGTGGTGGTTAAGAGCAGTGGGACTCTAATCTAGAGAACTGGGTTTGATTCCCCATTCCTCTGCTTGAAGCCAGCTGGGTGACCTTGGGTCAGTCACAGCTTCTCGGAGCTCTCTCAGCCCCACCTTACAGGGTGATTGTTGTGGGGATAATAATGACATACTTTGTAAACCGCTTTGAGTGGGTGTTAAGTTGTTCTGAAGGGTGGTTATAAATCGAATGTTGTTGTTGTTGTCATACACATAGATTTGAAAAGTGTAATGCGGGGGATGCTCTGTCCCTTTAATAGAGACTCATGTGTGTTTTATGCACTTTCAAGTCACCTCCAACTTATGATGACCCTATGAATAAAAGACCTCCAAAACATCCTATCATTAACAGACTTGCTCAGATCTTGCAAAATGGAAGATGTGGCTTCTTTTATTGACTCTAGCCATCTCACTTTGGGCCTTCCTCTTTTCCTATTCCCTTCCACTTTTCCTAGCATTATTGACTTTTCCAGAGAGTCTTGTCTTCTCACGATGTGACCAAAGTACGATAGCCTCAGCTTTGTCATTTTAGCTTCTAGGGAGAATTCAGGCTTGATTTGATCTAGAATCCTCTTATTTGTCTTTTTGGCTGTCTGTGGTAGCTGCAAAATTTCCCTCCAGGATCACTTTTCAAATGTCAGCTTTCTTCACTGTCCAACTTTCACATCCATACATAGTACTGGGGAATACCATCATGTGGATTATGTTGATCTTAGTCCCCAGAGAGATTCTTATCCTTAAAAAGGTTTTCTAGTTTCCTCATGGCTGCTCTTCCAAGTCTCAATCTTCTTCTGATTTCTTGGTTGCAGTCTCTTTTGGGACCCTCCAATAGAGGCTTAATGAGATGTTATTTATCTCCATGCTATGAAATGCTTTAACTGCCCATTTCCACACATTAAGTCTCTATTAAAGGGAGGAGGGAATGCAAATCTCTGCCATTTCGAAGGAGATGGTTTCACCTGAATTCCCCCCCACCCTTACTACAGCCATGTATACTGTTGATCATACCGTTCATCGGGGCCCCTCTCCCCCAACCTCAGGAGGATATTTTGGACAAGTGGCAGGCTGCTGAAAGAAAGGCGAAGTAAGGAAAATCCATTCTACTGACTTTCCCATGAGATCTAACCCTCTGTATTGAATGGTAGGCCATAACTTGGCTGAATAATACATTTCACAATGTACATGCCTCCCCAGCTGCTATATACTCCACTTTGGGGGAGGGGTTTCCTATTTTACAAGTGCCTGTTTTATCTTGTATTTTCCCCAGTGAAACATATAGCAACTTGGGATAGAGGATAAGGGGGAAGATGAAGGGGGGGGAGGGTTAAAACTCCTCCTCCTCCCAGGTTGCTTCCCTAGTCATGTTTGAATTAGTGAGTGTGAGAGAGTCTATCTTTCATTAATTACAATAATTACAAAATACAGGTGTTTTGTAATTATAATATGAAAATGAAAAAATTCCCCATCTAAATAGCTTATAATGAAAGAACATTTTTTCTTTTATATTATTCTTTATTTTATTTATTTTATTATTGCAGTCCCTGCTTCTATTGGTTTTGCTTTTACAAGGCAAACATTTTTCTAATTAGGACATAGAGAAAGCACAATGTTTTTGGGGGGGGGTTAACTGACTTCAAATAGTAGTCCCTAGGATTACATAAATCTAGGGTTGCTGGTTCCCTGCTGGGAGAGGAGATCCCCTGTACCCAGCCTCTCCAACCTACCACTCACCTGGCCGGCTGGGGGGAAGGGTGGGAACTGGCCTCCCAGGGTGCACTCCCGAAGCTGAACAACAAAATCACTCCCAGGAGTGACATTATTGTGCAGGCTGTAGGAGTGCTCCTGTGCTTTGCACCAATCCCATTGGGGCCCCAAACAGACCTGATGCAAAGTGCGGGAGCACTCCCACAGCCTGTGTGATGATGACATCCCTCCCAGAAGTGATGTCATCATGCTGCATGGGGATGTAACCATGAAGTTACAGACCCAAGAAAAGGGCCATACATTGAAACCAATGGAAAATCAGAATGAAATAGAATTATGAAAACAAAACAATTTTTTAAAAGTAACTAAACAAAACAACCTGGTACCAGAACAGTACCTTTGGGAATTGATAGCAAAACCAAAGGAAAACAAACTCCCATGCACGAGTTTCCATGCACAAGTCTACAGATCCAATACTCTGCCCCTCCAACCCTAGGAGAAAGGATACTACAATGAAGTTTCAGACGCCATTCCCTGGCATAGGCAACAGTGTTCTGGGATAAAAACTGTATTTTTCAGGAAGAAGACTTTAAATAGTCATTGTAGGATATGGTCTTGCAATTTCAGCTTCATAACCTTTTCAACATATCAATAGTTATGCTGTGTTAGACCAGTGATCCATCTAGTTTCACATAGTGGGCAACCAGAAGGTTTACAAGAAGGTCACAGAGGCCAAAGCCTTCCTCTGTCGTTGCTTTCCAGCAGTGGTTCTTGAAGAGTTACTGTCTCTGATTATGGAGATTCATTGGGACTGACAGCCATGAGAGATCTGCCCTTCGTGAACTTTACCAGTCTCCTTTAAAAGCCATCTATACTGATGGCCATCACAACATCCTAAAGCAATTAATTCCATGAGGCAAAAATTCTTTGAGTGAAGTACTTTGTTACGTTTGTCCTGAATCTTCATTGTGTGCCTGTGACTGAGCTCTAGCATTATAAGACAGAGTGAAAAGTTTTCTCTATCCACTTTCTCCCTACCATGCATAATTTTATCAATCTCAGCATGTTCAACCTATTAGCTAAGGATGCAATACTAGTTTTTCTCTGTCAGTATGTACATTGCTGAGAGAACCGCTGCTCCCATCTGTGAGAGAAGCAGGCTCATGTTTTTGCTAGTGCAAACTATAATTCAGTGGGGGTTGGAATGGAAACCAACACATGCACTAGGGTTTTAACAAGTGACCAGGAGGTTTTTGCAATCAATCAGGTCAAAGCTTGATGAAAGCAGGAGCTCCTGGAGTGAGAAATAACTCACTCCCTTCCACACTTCTATTTCAGCTTGTCATGAGAATAGGGATGACAAGACAGAACGAAAACATATTGGAGTCTGAAATTCAGTGATAACTCATTGTCCAGATGAAGACTGTGTAACTAGAATATGGCACCTGATGCAGGCCTGCTGTGAAAGGAATTAATACAGTATCCACTCAAAGCAGGAAAGAGAAGAACATCCATTCCTTGCTAGTGTATGTATGTTGACTTATCTCTGTTAAAAACTGTGGCTCTTTACTCAGGCTAAGGAAAGTTCAGAATGAACTTTGAAGGCCAATCAAAAACACAGGGCTTTAAAAAACTCAAGAGAAATGTTGACCAAGAACAGCAACGATTGGAAGAAGGACCAAAATACTTGGGGAATGATGAATTTCTTTCACTTGTTAGGGAGGTTTTAGATCAATATGAGATGGATATTTCTTGTAAGATGTAACATGGTATAAAAAGTCAGATCAAATGCCACAGCGGCATGTACCAAGGAAATGATAGGTGTAATGATAGGACAACAAAATACCTTGAACTGGCCATGGATATTCAACTATGTTCTTCTCCGATTTTAATATGTTGTTATCGCTGGTGTTCCTGATTCATTTGCTTCTTTTGCAATTGATACACACTTCATGTTGAAAGATGCATTCATGTTAATTTAATTTATTCTAAGAGGCTTGCCCTGTTAAGAATCTGCCAGTCACATTCTGCTTCAACAAGTTTTTGAACATTTTTCAAAATCAGAGATTGATTGGCCATTATGGCTACTGGGAAAGTCCTAGTAGGCCAACAGCCTTGGGCACTACATTCCTGAACCCACCCCCAGCAAGGAGGCTGGCCCAGTCACAATTTGCGTGGCAGAAGCCACATCACCCAACCAACTGTAGCCCCTGGATCCTTGCCTTAAGGGGGGCATTTTTGGGCCTCCGCTTTGGTTCTAACATGAGCTTAGGGCTAGAAAATGGAGTCTGAAGTTAACCCATTAAGCAGTAGCAAGCCTACCAAGGACAATGAAGCCACAGTGGGTTATCAAGCAGCAATGGAATGCAGACCTTCTCCTCCTAAAGCCCACCTCAGGCTGATTAAACCAAGGGGTCATTATCCCCAAGGACTTTGGCGCCTCCTCTAAATAATTTTGCCCTAATGAGCAACCCAGGTCTCGAAGACAATGAGCAATGGACTAACCCCAGCTAGTTCCTCCCCTTACCTTAGTGACAGTACAGGAAGAGTCCTGTCCTCTTTTTAATCTTGCTATTCAGCCAGCCTTAGGTATTTCTCCCAACCTGCTCCAGGAAACATTTTTAACTGTTATGCAAACCAGGAAAACTCTCCTTTTCCATATCAGCTTCCTCCTCACTTTAAACTTATGTGATCCTCCAGAATTAGATTTTATGATAGCCTTAATGCAGAGTAGGATCTAGACATTGCTCAGCCTTATCATAGACCCACCATTAGCTACCACTAATCTCAAATCCAGTTGGTGAACTGGCATTAGCTAATCAAGTATGCTCCTAGCTACCATGTTATCTGGAGGGCTATGAGTAATAGTGGATCCAGGCTGGATCCAGACCTAAGTCTTCAGGAGGAATGCATTCCCATCTAAGACAGGCTGAATAACTACGCTTGGATCTTTCTCCTTTTTTGTCAAGATTAAGCTTCAGTTTGTTGCTTCATCCAAACATCAGTGACTCCAGACATTTTCAGTTCTCCCTAGATGTTTATGAAAATAATAAATTGAGTAAAAGTTGCACTTAAAGCAATTGGAAGAAACAAATCACCAGGAGTAGATGGAATACCAATGGAAGGGAAGGTAGCATGGTATAGCCCAATCTCATCAAATCTTGGAAGCTAAGCAGGGTCAGTACTCAGATGGGTTATCACCAAGGAAGACAATCTAGAGGAAGGCACTGGCAAACCATGGCTGTTTCCACACGACTTACTGGCCTCCAGAGCATTGCGCAAAACACACGGAAGATAGCATCTTCTCGCGCGAAATCATGAGAGTTTTGCTTGACATCACATCTTCCTGGCGCAATTTCACGTGAGAAGATGCTATCTTCCACGTGTTTTGTACAACTTTCCGGAGGCCGGTAAGTTGTGTGGAAATGGCCCATCTCTGCTTCTTATTTGCCTTGACAGCATTGCCATAAATTGATTGCAATTTGACAGCATATACATGGGATATCAATAGAGTTATTTTAAGCTACAAAAACTGAGTCCAAAATTTTAACAAGAATATCCTAACAAATATGGAAAACAAAACAATGGTTCACAGACTGAAAACATTTGATCTACATTCCAATTCCAAAATATGTCAAAGATTGCAGCATCTATCGGACCACTACATTAATTACCCATATAAGCAAAGTGATGCTCAAAATTTTGCAACAACTTCTCTCACTATATATGGAACACAAAATGTCAGATGTTCAAGCTGGATTCAGAAAAGGAAGAAGCATTCAAAGTCATATTGCAAATTTAGATTGGTTATTGGAGCATATCAGAGAATTTTCAGAAGAAAATGTCTTTTATAGATTAAACCAAAGCTTTTGATTGTGTGGATCATGAAAAGCTCTGGATAGTTTTAAAAGAAATGGGAGTGCCACAACATTTGATCATTCCGGTGCACAATCTGTACCCTGGACAAGAGGCTGCTGTTAAGACAGAATATGGGAAAACAGAATGGTTGCCAAGTGGCAAAGGTGTCAGACAAGGATGTATACTATCTCCCTCTCTTTTCAATCTACATGCAGAATCTATAATACGGAAAACTGGATTAGATTTAGATGATGATGGAATGAAAACTGGTGGAAAGAAATTAATAATTAGAGATATGCAGATGATACCATATTACTAGCAAAGAAACAGTAAAATCTTTGAATGACTACTGAAGAATGTTAAAACAGAAAACGCCAAAGCAGGATTACTGCTGAATATCAAGAAGACAAAAGTAATGGCTATTGAGGAATTGCAAAACTTTAAGAGTGAAAATGAAAGAACTGAAATTGTTAAAAGGTTTATTTATTCCTTGGCTCAGTCCTCAACAAAAAGGGAGACTGCAACCAAGAAATCAGAAGGAAGCTGAGTCTTGGAAAGGCAACCATGAAGGAACTAGAAAAGATCACTGGAGACCAATGTTAAGATCATTCATACTACGGTATTCCCCTTTCCTATGTATGGATATGAAAGTTGGACAATGAAAAGCCAATGTGGTGTAACAGTTAAGATCGTTGGACTAAGATCTGGCAGGCCCAAGTATGAATCCCCATCTGCTATGGAAGCTCACTGGGTCACACTCTCAGTCTAACCTACCTTAATAGGTTCTAGATCAAATCAAGCCTGAATTCTTCCTAGAAGCTAAAATGACTAAACTGAGGCTATTTCATCACATCATGAGAAGACAAGACTCGCTAGAAAAAACAATAAAGTTAGGTAAGGTGGAAAGCAGTAGGAAAAGAGGAAAACCCAACATGAGGTGGCTTAACTTAGTAAAGGAAGCCTTGGCCCATGGGTGCATTCAGTAATGGTTAGCATGGATTCGGTTTCGTTTTCCCGGCCATGTCGGATGCTCCTCTCTGCAGGTCCGGGAGGAAGCAGCCGAGCAGCCTGACCAGGTGGTTGACCTGCGAGAGTTAACCCCCAGGACTCCCAGGTAGGGGTCAGGTCCGGAGCGCTGTGGGAAGAGCCCCCTGAAGTCGATCCAGGGGGTAAATAGCCCATCTGCTCCTATGGAGGCCAGCAGACTTGCGCAGCACATCACATGCTGCCGGGCCATGGAGAACGGCAACAAGCAGATTTAAGGTGAAAACCTATAAGTAAGCGGATCCCTTCTGTTACTCTAAGCATATGCGAAGGATTGGTGGGAGTTGAAGCTTAAGAAGGCTCGGATATCTTCCCCTTCATTGAGTTTTGGAACTTAGTTGGCGGACCCCCCCCCCCTAGGATGGCGACGAAAAAGCAGAACCCTGCTGTGGGCAAATCGGTTTTGGCTGTGTTGCAGGGGAAGGGAGAGACTCTTGAAGAGGTGGTTAAATGGTCGGTCGTTGAAGCTATGAAGCCCTTTGTTGATAAGCTAAATGAAATCGGACAAAGGGTTGGCTCAGTTGAAAATGAAGTGAAAACCATTAAAGATGTAGCGCTCGAGGCAGAGGAATCTGCTCGTGAAAATGCAACACTCATGAGAGCTACAAACAAAGAAGTAAAGCTTTTGGATAATCAATTGATAGGTCTACAAGTGGATCGTGCTCAGATGGTATTGCGTTTACAGAATGTGAAGGAGGAGGAAAGTGAAAATTTAAAGGATTTGGTGTCGGAACTTTTGGCATCATTCGCAAAGGCAACTAAAGAAGAGTTAAAAAGCGATATTCTGGAAGTCCGTCGGACATCTTCAAAATATGCAATGAAGCGCCAGCTGCTTCGCGAGATTATTATTGATTTTTCATCTAAGAAGACTCGGGACACCATTTTATACAATTTGACCAACATGGACTTGGACTTTCTTGGCAACAAGGTTAAGATATTGAAGGACGTTCCATTTTTAGCTCGGAAAAGAAGATTCAAATACAAAAGGTTTGCAGCTCTTCTGAGAAAGCGTGATATAAAATACAAATGGTTATTTCCGGAAGGCATCTGGTTTAGATATAAAGACCAAGCCTACAAGATAATATCAGAAGTACAGCTGAAGGATTTTGTGCTTAATCATCAAGAGTTCGAGCAAGAAGAAGATCCAGTATCTGAAGGGGGGAGTGGGGAGGAGGGAGTGAGCGCAGCTATTGTAGCTGTTCAAAGAGAACTGAGACCGAGACGCAGGGGGGGGGGAGAGAAGACCTGATCCTGACTGTAGTTTGTATCTTATAAGATCTACCAATCTAATAGCATATTAGAAAGTTTAACTTTAAATAATTGTATTATGAAGGGAATTCAATACTTGTAGTTGTAGTCTGTGTTCTTATGTTGTTTTTTCCCTCTCCCCTTGTTTCCTTTTTCCTTTTTCTGTTTGTAGTTTTGATGTTAGTAATTAGAAAATTTAAAAAAAAAAATTTAAAAAGTAATTCTTTAGCATGGATTATGGGGAGATGTACCTGTCATCCCAACCATTCTAAAAGGAAATGAAGGGAGGAGGAGGGGAACTAACATGACAAAGAAAGATATTTTAGTCCCGAACAATTATTTGGCTGGGATACAGATTAGCAAATTTTTCACCTCCCCCCTACAGTACCCCTGAAATTAGCCCCAAAATCTTGTTTCTATGCAAGAGGAAACCCTTAAGGTTTACTGGGGGCATTTCAAGCTGCAACAAGAGAGAGACAAGAAAATGGCACTCCACAGGTAGAAATTGTTGCTAGTCCACATTGGAAAATGTCAAGCGAGATAATAAAGCTTCAGTAAACATTGTTGCCTGATTCCTTACATTCATACTATATCACCATCTTGTGTCCACTGTACATCTTCAAGTTCACTTATAATACTACCGGTCTGTCTCAGTTGGCCTAAGAAAAAGTTTAGCCCAGGATAGCTAGAATGTTCAGGAGGGATAATTAACCAAGTGTTGCTTCACAAGACTGATTTTAAGACCTAAGCCCAATATTACTGGTTGTGTTGACACTGCACTTTGGAAGTTGAACGTTTGGCTTGGTGCCCTTTTTGGACTGTGGATGTAAAGTACAAATCTATTCAGATTGATCTAGGAGCATTAATAATTCATATGGCGTGAGAGCAGTAGGAAAGGTGGATTTCAGTTGCCCAACAGTATTCCAAGGCATATTCTGCATATTGAAAATGGTATGTCCTTCTCACAGTGGCAGTGTGCAATCGAAGTGGCAGGGAGACAAGCCTTCCTTGACAGCAAAATCTTGCAGTGAATACTGTAAATGTTTTAGAGGTACAGACTAATGTAAAATGGAAAGCATTCAGAGTCAATGTGTACATGAACACGAGATAGGCGGTCTTGTGTGGTATAGTAATTAAAGTCTTGGACTGGGATCTGGGAGTCTCTGATTCAGATCCCCACACTGTCACTCTCAGTGGACAGCTGTAGACCAGATACAGACAGTCTCCTCTATCTCCAAATGGGAAATGGAGAATCTTGAAAAAAGAGTGGGATAAAATTCACTAGACAGACAGATGGGTAGGTGGTTATGGCTGACTCTGGTCCGCAGTACCTAGAAGAAGGCTAGGAAGGGAGATAAGTGCTTAACTCTCTAGACATGAAAGTGTTAAACACCATCTTCCTGATATGCCACAAGGAGCTTGAGCTGCAAGAGGCGTCGGGAAGAGAGCTAATGCCCTCCGTCGCATTTGTCATCTTTTCACTTCAGCCTTAAAAAGCAGGGGTCTGAATATGAAGGACAGTTACGGGATGCTAAAAATGGGGTGCTAAAAATGGAGCACACCCTGTAAGCATATCACCAGTTCCATCTGTATCTCATTCCAAGCCCTTCCTTGTTTAGGATTCTGTTTCTGGAATTTTTCATCCTGTGGTAAAAATCTACCAACATTCCTGTTATGTCTCCCTCATTCTTCTTAAGACCTTTATTTGTTTCCTTCTGAAGTGCTGGTTCCATGCATATCAGGGAGGATGGGAGAGTGGATTGTTCCTTGGATTGCTAGGCTGCAGCTTGAAGATTTGCTCCTTTCCTGTCTGCTCTGTTTTTTATTAAAGTAAAACCTGCCTATATGTTATTAAAATAACATTCAGTGTGACTTTTGATACTAAAGAAAAGGGCTAATAGAACAAAAATTAACTGATAAAAGCAGCACGCCAGTAGCAGCTAAAATAAACATTACACTTTTCATAAAAACAACCGCAGCCAAACCAAAAGCCGACAAATAAAAGAGCAGTTTTTAAAACCCCGTATAATCCCCAGTATTGACATAGAACCTGCAACCGTATTAAAAAATAAAGAGGTCAGGAGATAAAGCCATGAATTGCTGCCTGGAATAAAGTCATATTGACCAACTTCCAGAACATTAAAAGTCAGGAAATAAGATGGCTTCCAGGAGCAGGGAATTCTGAAATGGGAGTGGGGTTACCAACCTCCAGATGGGCCTGGAGATCTCCCAGAATTACAACTGATCTCCATACAACAAGGTTCAGTTCCCCTAGAGAAAATGGCTGCATTGGAGGGTGAACTCTACGGCATTATACCATGCTGAGCTCCCTCTCTTCCCCACTTTCCCCAGGCTCCTCCCTTAAATCTCCAGGAATTTTCCAACCCAGAGCTGGCAACCCAGGGGTGGGGGAGTTGGACCACTGAAAATTTCCTGTTCTACTAAGAAAATGGGAAACAAAGAAAGCATTGCTGGCCTATTTTCCTCATTTTCATTCACTCTCCTCTTCCAGTTTCTGTAATATAGAGGATTCTAAGTATTCTGCACAGCAGGTGAGAAAGCTCAAAATGGCAATGAGCAAGAAAGGCCAGAGATGCTTACGGTGCAATCCTATGCAGAGTTACTTCTGTCTAAGCCAATTGCAATCAGTGGATTGCATAGCTAGTCTCCTGCTTCATCAGCGGATTTAAAGGCAAAGAGTAAAATCTCTGGGTTTCACCTAATAAACACCATTTTCTCTTATTCAGCAGAAAAGAAACAAACTAAGGAGGTAGTTAAATCTCTGTGACACTTACAGGACCTCTTTTCTAAACAAACACTCTCCAGAGCTCTAATACTGTAAACTTCAAGTTAGATCTGGGTCTTTTCACAGCTCTCGCAAGATTTTTGCCTCAGTAAATGTGTGAGTTTTTATGATAACACAAGACTGTTGTTTTTCACATTCTGTGATTTATTTCTGCATGAAAGGTATCTGGCGAGTGAAGTTCATTTATTGTTTTTATGTTTTTGTATGTTATTTTAGTTTTGGTTTTAATTGTTTTAATATTTTTGTTGGTTTTAATGGGTTTTTAAGATGTGATTTGAATAACTATATTTTTAGCTGCCTCGGTGGCCCTGATGAGGGATGAAAGGCATGCCATAAATCTTATAAATAAATAAATTCAGTATATCACAAAAAAACGCCAATTCCAAACCCATTGAATTGTCTGCTGAGCTGGGAGTCATGTGGGGCATTAATAGCCCCCTTCAAGCGGTTGCTGTAGAGTGCCAGTGCCTTTCTGACCCTCCCCGTCTTGCTTTCTCAGGTGTCAAAATGTCACTGAAAGTGCAGACGAGTAACATCACAAACAAGAATGACCCCAAGTCCATCAACTCCAGAGTCTTCATTGGGAACCTCAACACAGCAGTGGTCAAGAAGTCAGACGTAGAGACCATCTTCTCCAAGTATGGCAGGGTGGTAGGCTGCTCCGTTCACAAAGGCTATGCATTTGTACAATACTCGAATGAGAGGCACGCGCGGGCTGCTGTACTGGGGGAAAATGGAAGAGTGCTCGCTGGACAGACACTAGGTAAGAACTTCTTGCATCCTTTTCCAAACATCCTTGTAAGAATTTTGCCTTTGTTTCCTACAGGAAATATCTCTGAAAACTGAAGATCATTATGGAATTATGGGATTATGAGAAGAGGTTTTCTATAGCCATTTCCACACACGTTGAATAATGCACTTTCAATGCACTTTAGTTATCCTTTAGAAGTGGATTTTTTGTTCCACACATGGAAAATCAGTTATAAATGTTCACTAAAGCGTATTGAAAGTGGATTATCCAATGTGTGTGGAAGCAGCCAATGTCAGATTGAGTTGAATATTCCTCAGTGGTGGTTTTCTCATTGAAACTGATCCCTTGACAATGTAGAACTTCTAGTAGAAAAGGAGACACTATGACTGATGGTTTCAATGCTGCTTTGAGAGCATCCCAGCCCTGAAGGCATGAAGCTCTTAAGAAAGCGCTAAATGAATGTGCTTGAAAAAATGCACCATCTCAGCTAAGGAGCTTTACAACTCCAACAACAATCCTAAAAGGACAAGCTTCAGGAAACTCTGCAACCTCAGCTAAAAAAAATGTACATTCCCAAGAAAGTCTTAAAAGAGCATGATGGAAGAAGCTGTCCAACCTTTAGAGAGCTTGGCAGTCCCTGAGATAGCTACTTCATAGTAGCCTGGAGGCTGTGGAGATTCTCCAAGAATGTCACATCAGGGCTGGCCTTGAAATTCTATGACCTCCAAGGAAATAAATGGTCAGACATCAGAAGCAAAGTTCATTCTATTCAAAGGATCATTCTATCCAAAACTAGAACAAATGGTTTTGTGGCAGACTGCATCTGTGGTGTTCTTTTGAGCTGGGATGTTTGGAAAGAAAAGAGATTGCCTTATATCTTATACAGCTGTAGAACATTCCCTTTATTATGTGCAGGCATTTGACAGCCCTGTTGTCCCAGGAGCCAGTTACAGTTATTGTGAGCAAAAAAATCAAAAGGTAGTCTCAGATATGTATTTATTTATTTATCTTTTTTTTTACGCTGCCTTTGTCCTCACAGATCCACTAAAGTGACTAAAAATTTTAAAATATACGAATTAAAACATCATCTTTAAAGCCATTAAAACCAACACATAAATGCAATGCTAAAACAACTGAAAAACAGAATTTAAAATGAATACAAAAGATAAATACAATAGTTAAAACAATGGGGAGAGTGGAGGGATCACTGAGGGAATGCCAAGTGAAACAAAAAAAGTCTTCACCTGCTGGTAAAAGATGGCAACAGTGTAGGGTATGGTACATCGTAGGAATAGGCTTGCCATTCCCCCACCAGGGGCAGGGGATCCCTTGCTCCCACCTCCCCTCCCCCTCTTCCCCACTTACCTGGCCAGCAGGGGGGTGCACCCCCTGGCAGTGCAGCACACCCCCGGGAGGCATGGTGCATTCCTGCACCCCACAGCGGGCCCATTTCAGCCTAATCAGGCCCCACAGGGGGACGGTTCAGCCCTTGGGCAAGTGTGAGAGCGCTCCTGGGCCACCCTTTGACCCACGTGATGACATCACTTCCCAGAAGTGACATCATCATGCCCGCTGGGAACACGTGCACACACAGTGCACACGTGCACAGCGCACACACAAGGGGGGAAATAGGAGGCAGGAGCCAGTGTCCCAATCTCCTGCGGGGAGAGTGAAGGGACCTGGCAACCCTACATAGGAATGATCTTGAGTATGATTAAGGAGTGAATGAAGAGAGTTTATTCAGGAAATACAACTTTGACAGAAAGCAGAGAAAAAAGATAGGTAATAGCTACCTTACTAAACTGGGAGAGAGGGACTTCTGGGAAGAAACAGGAAGTAGCCTAAGAATACCAATCTGGAGACATGCAAGAAGAACAGGTGAGAGGAGGAAAAAAGGATCCCATCCTGCTATCTATCTGTCAGAACTGCTGCCCCCTGCAGGTATTCTGTGTCTTCTGCCTTCTCTGTACACAAGTCATTGTATTTCCAACAAACGGAAGGGGACAGGTAAAGGACATCACACAAAGACCAGGCCTTTTTAAAGTACCTACCCTGCACTTGCAGCATGAAGCAAGTTTTTTTAAAAAAAAATACTTTTCCTGGCCAATCTGAGAAAAGCCTCAAAATGGCTACTTGGGTCAGATGCAGGCAGCTAATTCAACAGTGTCGTGTGAAAGGAAGGGCAGGAAAGGTTTGCTAGCAACCAGAAATGCAGGAAGGCATTAGATAGTAGCTGTGCTCACCCTACTGGCTACAATGCAAAATTGCATCCTAAGAGTTGCTACCAATGTTATGAAAGAAAGGTGGGGGGAAACTAACAGTTAGAGGTGTGCCTTGAAAAAAATTTCATTTCAGTTTCTCTTCCAGGGTTTCTGAGGGAACAATATACCATTATTGTTTTTTTCTGAATGGTGCATTTCCTGTTTTGATCTAATCTGGTTTTTGGGGTGTGGTTTTCGTTATTATGAGTTTCAGTCCCATTCTTTCCAATGAAGGCTGCTAGGCTCTTTAGGGCTGCTGTTTTTGGACTTAACAGCACCAAAATCACACAGAACACAGTCCTCCCTTTAAACCATAAATCCACTGCGTTTTTCTCAGTTGTACTACACACACACAACAATGAACTCTGAAGAAGGCAAAGCGCACAGTATGGTGGGAAACTGGCCAGCATTAAAAACAATCCTGCTTTATGCTCATTTTTTTCTTTTTTTACAGTGTCAATAAATTATTACCTTTGTATCTTGCTGTTGCCTGTTGGTGCCATGTTTCCTTGTGCTTTGCAGTTCTGTCCCCACAATGAGAGGGCATTCTTGCATTAATCACAACCAGTCCCCATCACCTAAGTGCAAGCAGGCAGACAGCAACATTGCCTGAATTCCCCCCTCTAAAAAGATCAGAGTTTTCCCTTTAAATTTTCCTTTTGCTGAGCGCAGGCAGGATTGTTTTTGAAAGGGCAGAGTAGCTGAATGGTTCACAGGATGGGGGTGGGAGGCATAATCCTAAACAGGTCTACTCAGACATAAGTCTCATGTTAATAGTGCTTACTCCCAGGGAACTGTCTTTAGGATTGCAGCGTATGAATGAAGCCTACACATCCCCCCTTCCAAACATTTCCAAAGCTGATAGATGGTGAGGCGTCTCTCCTTGTGAGAATCCAATTGGCAGAGAGACAATGACATTTAAGGTTGCCGAGTGTCTGGTTTTCACCCAGACAGTCCGGTATTTTTGTGTACAGGGGAAGTGCAGTTAAAATACCAGATATATAAATGTCCAGTATTTTTGTGTGTTGGAAAGGAGTGGCTGGCCACTGGCATGCATGAGCTGGCACCAGTGCCCACGAGCCTTCATGTACCGCTTCCACCTCCTCCTCCCTCCTGGCTTCAGTCTAGTGTGGAAGAGGACCCCCTACCTCAACACAGCCAATATGGCTACCTGGATCCATGCCATGGTAACTTCGAGACTTGACTACTGTAATGCACTGTACATAGATCTCTCCTCTAAGTTTCAATTAATTCTGAGTGTTCAATAAATTATTCAATTGATTAGAAATTAATTAAAATTCTCTCTTTTTTTTTAATATCCTATTGGGGAGCTAACTAACTTAATGGATTTACCCCTAATACTAAAACACTAACTTGCCTTAACTGTCAATATCAACTATATACAACAAGCACACAGCACTTTACTATACTTTATAGTTTCCTAAGGTGCCCTAAACAGTAAAAAAAAGAGAAAAGAGAAAAGAAAAGAAAAAAGAGAACAAAGAAAAAGAAAAATTATGTATATACAAATACAACAATTGTGTACTAAGAGAAGTAAGAATTTTCTTCAGTATATTGAGAACAATAACACTAAACTTGCTAAACAGCCCTCAGCAGCCCCTTGAGTATTCCCTGCAACGGGGCTGCTGCAATTAAACAGTAAGGAGGACTGTCTGTGGAAAGGGCAAATAGGGAAGCAACCCCTTCAATCCCACCTTACCCACCCCCATCTGTTAATAATCACAACAAGATAGGGACGTTCTAACATAACACATTTGGCCACGTATCTTACACTTGAAAGTCAGGTGTCCCGAACGGGTATTTTACTATTCTTCTGAGGAGACATTGGCAGGCTCCGTTTTCTCTTTTGTGTGTTGGTTTCTGTCTCCATGGCGATCTCTATGCCTAAATCACGAAGGAGGCGAAGGCCGTCCTCGGGAGTGGAGACCAACTGAAGCTTGCCGTTTATCTTGAGACGCAGCGTTGAATTGCGGGTCCAACCATACTCTATTCGGGCATTCCTAAGCTCTTCAGTTATGGGCTTGAACAGTCTTCTCCGTTCCAGGATCTCCGTCGGCAGGTCTGTGAAGACGCTGATCCGTCCGCCATTATGGGATAGGAACTTTCATGCCCTTGCTGTTTCAAGCGTTATTTTCCTTACTTTCCAATCCGAAAAGACGGCCACAACATCTCTAGGACCTCTTCTCTTGTCCGGATTTTTGGGACCGACTCTATAGGCTTTGGTTACAAGCATTGCAGGGGTTTCCTTCAGTTGTAGCTCTGCTGTCAGCCAGCCTGCCAAAAAGTTAGAGAGGTCTGTATCCACGGCAGTATTCTCCTCTATCCCCCTAAATTTTAAATTAGAACCCCGCATTTGGATTTCCATATCCAGGATCTTATTTTGAATACGATCATTTTCTGATTGCAGGGTGCGAACCTCTTCCCTCAAAACGGCATTTTGGTTAAGAGCCTGATCTGATTTTTAAACAGCAGAGTCCATAACTATCTTAAGGTCACGCAATTGTTGAGATAGCGGCTCCATCAGATGGGTAATTTTGTCGGAGAAGCTCAGCTCAACCTCTTGCAGCAGGGTTTTCAATGCTGGGTCGTATGAAATCGTTTGCATTTTTTGCGCCTCAGCATTAGCCCCGACGGCCGCCATGTTATTGCTCGCTCCTTCCCCTTCCCCCTCAGCACCTTCGATCTGCGATACTGGGAAGTAGCTTTGCAAACTTTTCCCTGCCTTATTATTATGTTTCTTAGAGGATAAGTCTTGCTTACCCTTCATGCTACGATGTGTAGAACGTTTTCTGAAGCTGTTAATGGGGTTTCGAGGTGGAATTGAAGCGGAGCTTCAGCTTTAGGCGTCCATTCCTCTCGGTGCCGATGCCACGCCCCCCTCTCCTCTAAGTTAACTCAGAAAATCTAGTTAGTGCAGAATGCTGCGGGTCGGTTATTATCAGGAGCTAGGGAAAAAATGAATATTACTCCCATTCTACAGTCTTTCCACTGGCTACCTATCAGTTACCAAATTCAGTTCAAGGTATTGGCTATCACATTTAAAACACTTCATGGCCTTGGTCCAGCACATCTATGGGACCACCTCTCTCCCAATGTTCTGCCACAGCAGCTTTGCTCATCTGAACAGAGCCTTCTGCAGATGCCACCTTGCACATGGGCAAAATCAATAGCTGCCCAAATACGTGCATTCTCTGTGGTGGCCCCTGCCCAATGGAATGGCCTACCTGAAGAGGTCAGGAAAGCTCCCACACTCCTGATTTTCCACAAATGATGCAAAACTAAATTATTCAAGAGGGTTTTTTACTCAGATAGTAAGGCTATATTGTAAGGAAGTGGTCTCAAAGAGATGCACTATCTGTTGCTTGAACTATGATCCTACTGGGAAGTTCTATGTTGTTTAATTTGTCAGTCTTAGAAATGCTTATACCCTCTTTCAGCATTTCTTCAACTTTGCATGGATTTCTGCAAGGTTTAAATCTTTGCAAATTTGTATTCTATACCTTATTACATTGTTTATTGAAATGTCCCTGAAATTGACTGTACTAACTCACACTGTGTAATCCGCCTTGAGTCTCAGTAAGAAAGGAGGACTATAAGTAATTTGGGTTCTGATTGGTGAATGCCATAAAGAAAGAGAAGATGCTACTGGCAATGTGAAGTAAGAAACAAAACACACAAACTTTTTGGTGGGAGCATGTCATTAGGATTTTGTTTCCCAGATTTAGTTCACCACTCCAGAAGCTGCTTTAAGAAAACAAAACACTGATTTCTAGGGGATTTCCAGCTTATGTATTTCACTGTGCACACCCCTACTAACAATTCCCACAAAAAATCTCAGGGCATGTGAAGCAGCTGTTGCTTCCTCATCAGCTTTAATTTGTACCCTGCATAAGGTCACACATTATTTAGCCCATCTTGGATGTTACTAGGAAGGTGGGTTTTTCCTCCCACTTCTCCTCAGCATCATGACAGCCAGAATTCTGCAGAGATGAAAGGGCCCATCTAGGTTCTGCGAAACCCCAGTTCAAATCCCCGTTCTGCCATGGAAACTGACCTTCACCCAGTCACACACTCTCAAACTAATCTACCTCACAAGAGTGTTGTGAGGATAAATAGAGGAGATGAGAACAATGTCGGCTCACTGGGTCCCTGTTGGGGAGAAAGGTGGAGTATAAATTAAATAAATAAATCACCACACACCACCTGGGTTTCTTTATCTTTTCTGCAGTCTTTCCCAAGGTTGCTTTGCTGCCATGTTTCGGGAGAGATCTAAGCAAGCTAAGATGACTGCTGTGTGGGTAAGAAAGTCTGGATTCTCCAGTCCCACACAAAGTACATCCTTCAGCATCTCAAAATGGGATTTGTTCTGAAGGCAGTGCAAGATGCAATATAATATTGCAGTGCTACTTGCAATATAATAAACCAGACTTACTGTTCACCTTTTTATTCCCTTCTGCAGAACCACTCCAAAATCTTTAACATGCCTTTAAAAAAATAAACTGGCAAGTGGCTATCAGAATCACCAGCTACAATTGTCCCTCCCTGACTAAAGCTTTTGTCAATAAATCTATTAACTATGTTGATTTTCAGTTTGTAGTATGATTGCCAACTACGTCTTGGAAAATTCCTGGAAATTAGGGAGCAACGCCTGGGGTGGAATTTGGTGAGGGGAGGATGCTAAGCAGGGAAGTGATACCACAGAGAGTCAGCCCTCTGAAACGGGCATTTCCTTCAGGGTAACTGATCTCTGTAGTCTGGAGATCACTTGTAATTTTGGGAGAATTCCAAGCCCCACCTTAAAGTTGGTAACCCTAGTTTGCAGACCTAAATTAAAGCCAGCTAGCAAACCTTTGCAAAGCAGGGCTAGGTGCACTTAAAGGCTACCTATCCTCATTCTCCCTTTGCAATTCTTTGCAAATAATACTAGCCATTTGTTGTAGATCTGCTAGAGGTTTTCCTGGAAGAAAAACAGATGTTCTGAAACCAGGTGTGTGCGTGTTTTTGTTTAGTATTTTATTTCTGCAGTGAAGCCTCTTGCTGCTGAACATGAAGGCTGGAAAGTGATGATGATGTTTGCTGTAATGTACGTTACAGCAGCACTGAGGTCCCAAATCAAATTAGGCACCGAATGCGGTGAGCGCTGTGCAAAACACAAAAGGCTTATTCACAAGATTTTGCTTCCATGATATGTAACCACAATTCCAACATGTTCACCTATTACCCAAAGCAGCCCATCCATTGCATTGCCATGAATGATCATGCAGAGAAGTGAGGGTTTGTTAAATCAGAAACTACTCAGCTTGTAGTACAAGAATACAGTAGAGGATCCACAAGATTTCCAGAGGAATAATCCTGATTACCTCAAGTGCAAACATAACATGTGAGCAAGCTCACAGTGCAATACATTTCATGATGTATCTTCTTGTTTCATTTTTGCTTTATTATCATTCTAATGAATGAGAGTTACAGAGCTGGGTAGCTTTATACTGTTTGTAATCTAGGACTTGAGATATGGTTGACAGTGCATCATCTTGTAATACATACAATGCCCTTGCTACTGTTATAATAAATGAACGGCAACCTCTGACCCAGATCACTTCTTATAGCTCTGCAGAAATTTGAATACCTGGTATGTATTAAGTCTCTGACATCACTGGGTAAAGGATCTCAAGTTTTTTACAAAATTTATATCCGATCTTTCTGCCTTCATACAGGCCACCAACAAATTAAAACATACATAATAAAATCACATCTTTAAAAACTATTTAAACCAACAAAAAAGATTAAAACAAAGGCAGAGCTGAAATATATACAAAACCATTAAAAAACAACAATTAAAACATTAGGCAGAAAGGAGGTATCAAGAAGGGAAACAAAAAAGCCTTCACCCACAGAAGACCAAGATGATTGGAAGGCAGAAACAAAAGGGGACAGACAATTCTCCCTGGGGAAGAAGTTCTAGAGTTTTGGTGCCATGACACCAACTTTCTTGGGTTGCTACCCACCTAATCTCTGAAGGTGTGTGCACCAAAAGTATGGCTTCTAAAGATGACCACAGTGGTTGGGTAGGTTCATAAAGGAGTAGCAGTCCTTCAGGTATGTTAGTCCCCCAACCGTGTAGGACTTTAAAAGTTAACACCAGTACCTTGAATTGTGCCCGGAAACAAATGGGGAGCCAGATTCAGTGAACCAAGATTGGCGTGATACGGTCCCTATGATCCATCTTGGCAGCAGCATTCTGCATCAATTGAAATTTCTAAATACTTTTCAAGGGCAGCACTATGTAGAGCTCACTGGAGTAATCTAATATAGATGTAACCAGAGCAGTAAGGGTGCCAACTCCAGCCAGAAATCTTCCATGGCAAAGTGGGGATTTGAACCTGGTTTTTCCAGATCCTAGTCCAATACTCTAACCACCATACCATGCTGGCTCTCCCCCTGTGTGGATTTGCTCTCCACATAGGAAGCAGTTAATTAAAATATTAGATCAACCTACAAGGTAAAATCAAAGCCTCAGCAGATATAATAACAACATTATTTCATAGGAAAATCAAACGACTTGTCAGCACAACTGCTTCCTATTCTGAAGCTGGATTGCAGGAAGCACACCTAGTCATGAGAGGGATTTTCCTCCTCCCTCTCCCCAGCAACACCTGGTTCTCCAAGCCATGCAGTCTGTTTATTTTATGAAGACCCTGTCAGACAAGTGTCAAGTAGCTGAAGCAGTTTTCCAATCCCCTATATAGTGCAGGGACAGATGCAATCCTAATGTGTCCAAAGAAAAAAACTATATATGGTATATGCTGCATCTGGTAGTTGAGGGAAGTGCTGCCAAGTCATAGCTGATGTATAACCCCCGCCCCCACTGTGACCCCTGACTTACAGTGACCCCTTGCCCCTCAAGGCAAGAGACTAGCAGAGATGGTTTGTCATTGCCTGCCTCTGCATAGCAAACCTGGTCTTCCTTAGTGGTCTCCTATCCAGTTACTAAGGCTGACCTTACTTAGCTTCTGAGATCTGACAAAATTAGGCTAGCCTGGGCTATCCAGGTCAGGACATGCTGCATCTACACTAAGCAATATGTCCTCTATTGCTGCACCTGTTCCTTGCCTTTAGGCAACAAGAACATGTTCTATAGTATACTGCTCTGAGTAGCCTACAGTCTGGAAGTGATAATGTGTGTATCGGCCTTGAGTATAAAATAAGGTGGCTGTGGCTCAGTCGCCGAGTATCTGCTTTGCACGCTGAAGGTCCCAGGTTCAATCCCTACTATTTCCAATGGAAAGGATCAGGTAGTAGATGAGGTGAAAGAACTCCAGCTGAGAGCCTGGAGGGCTGCTGCTAGTCAGAGTTGAGATTACTGACCTTGATAGTCCAATGGTTTGACTCGGTGTAAGGCAGGTTCATGTGTTCAATGTATTTCTGTATTTTGACTGGTACATTTTGATCACTAAGTTTACACATGAATTGCAAACTGCAGCTGCTGACATATTGTAGTGTTAAAGGCATCCGTGTAGAACAGTGACAGCTCTTATGCCAATATTACCTGTTTGCCTGAAATGAACTGTTTCTAGCTGCAACCTTTTTGCGCAATGCTTTGAAATGTCACCTGCTGAGAAGCTCTTGTTGCCTAGTATAAACTGAGAATTGTTGTTGAAGATAGCATTTTCAATCAGAAATTGACATTTTTGATCTCCCAGTAGGTGGTGGCAATATGGAAGGCAACAGGAGTGCTAGACACACCTGTGTAGAGACACAAAACCTATTTCCACCCTCTGCAAAATCTGGGATAGCAACCTGAAATTAGAATGCGAGCATTTTGACATCCTTTAAAAAGAAAAAAGGACGTTGTTATTTACTTAGTGGTAATCTGTTCTCAGTTTCTTCAAAACAACTCACGCTGTGTTCTAGATGTCACCTTCTCTTCTTGCAAAGCTGGAGGACTGAAATACAGCTCCCGGTGCCACTTCTGGGCTAGGTGGCATGGGCATGCATGTCATTTTAGTTCTCTGTACTTGATCATCTGATGAGTGAAAGCTAATGGCATTGAAAAGCACTCTTTCAGTCTGTTTCCAACAATGAAAGGGCATTTCCATTGGCAGGGGAGGAGAAGATTTTGGCAATCCTCCCTCACACTGCAGACCCCTACTTTGCTTTCTGAAAGTCCCTGGCCTCTGCCCCTAGAATAAAATTCTGTAGGGATCTGCGGGCTGCATCAGGAGGAGGAGGCAGGAAAGTCCCAGGGAACTTCAATGGCCCCCTTCATACTCAGAGATGCCAAACTCGCAGGGAGACTTCAGCAGGCTCTCCTCTACCCACCCTCACCCAACAAGCCAGCAAGAACAAGTGTTCTTAATAAAAATATAAGCCAAGAAAATTAAAGAAAAAAAGGTAGGCCTCAGACAAGCTAGGCCCCAGAGCCAGGCAATGCCCTGAGACTGGGGTTGGGTGGGGTGGAGGAGAGAAGGCACCCTCACCCAATGACCTTCCCAGTAAGACTAAGAGCTGAAAATAAGAAAGAGGCTTTTCAGTCTCTTTTAAAACAAGCAGCAAATCCAGCCAAAAGCTCCCAATTCCACTGTCTCACTCCAAATCCCAGCAACAGGTCCTCCCTCTTCCGCTGTCTACTGGAACTGAAAAGCACGAGGCAGAGAGCTCTGCCTTATATAACAAATGCTCACACAGAGCAGAACAGGAGGTCTCTGGTTGGCAGACAGACCTGCCTAACAGGGTTTGGAGGGATGAGATTGGTGTTCCCATGGCTACAGAAGGCCCATCTCCTCAGTTGCCTAGGGGATTAACCCCCCTGCTCCTTGCTGTATAGGGCAGAATGGAAGCTCTCCATATCAAGGTTATGTGGGCTAAGATTGGGGTTTCCAATGGCAACAAAAGGTCTGCAGACATTTCGGGCCTATGTTGCCTAGGGAATCAATGGATCGGCATCACAAACCATTCACGAATTGGCCCAAAATGTTGTGAATTTCATGAAAACCATAGCCCCACAAAATGCGTTTCGCGAAACATGAATTGGCCCGATTCGTCATGAAATTTGATTCATATTTTGATCTCTGCCCATGTCTATTGCTAAGTCAGTCTTTCTGCCTCAGCCCATTCCACATCCCAGTGCTTAAGAGGCTGAAACCAAAAAGCAAGGCACCAAAAGACTGACTGAACTAGAAGCTTCTGACCTTCCCCTGGATGTCAGAAATTAATTCAGAACAGTTCTGCTATTTATCAATAGATGCTGTTTAGGTCACATGTAAATTTTCAGCCGGACATTCCTACTTATTAATAGTGACTAAAAACCCCATAAGGTAATACCAGCTATTCAAGAGGCCCTTCTGAGCTATGGGGACTGTAATTTCAGAGATGCTCATCATATGCAGCCTCCTTCAGGTCATTTGCGTGTCTTTGCCATAATACCAAGGGCCATGAAATGGTTACAGCAATCCAGTTATGATATAAAAATTCAGTCTACAGTCATTCCCCAGGAATAAATGATGATTTGTGGGAGTCATTTTCTCACACAAGCCAGAATGAATGGGGGAAAGCAGAAGCTCATATATCTAACTAGTGTCCCAAGGCCAAGGTTGGCTCTTAGATGTTCAGAAGACGAATAATATGTAATGTTTTTTCTCCTTTTGTCATCAAATGGAGATGCACTCAAGCCTTTGTGCTGATTGGTTGCTGACGTTTGAAAACACTGAAGGAGTGGTTGAAAGACAGTAGCTCAACATGCTGTGATTAGAGATCACTGAAGACAAATTCCTTCACTGGCCTTCCCTTGTTTCAAGTCCTCTTTCAGAAAAAAAATAAACACTTCATAATTCTGAAAGTTTTTATCATAAAGGAAATGGGAACACATAGATGTGCAAGGCACTGGTGCTTAGTGCCTACCTTCTGGGCCATGCAGCGGAAAAGGTTATTGTAAGTTTATTATTTAAATAATCTACATGGAGATTCCTAAATTTTGTGACAACTCAGTTCAAAAAAAATTTCCTTTATGGCCTCTCCACATGCAGGATGAAACTGCTATCATGTTTTTCTTTGGTCATATTAATGAAATTCAATAGAAATGTTGCTGGTTTTGCATCAATTTCATATATCTCATCCTCACAGAACATAATTTTTCAAAGGATATAAAGATACAAAAGATGAAAAATTGGCAATGAAAACAGGCAAGATTAAAATATTCTTCACAGCCATTCTCCAGAATTAAGACAACCAAAAATATACATGGATACACTTCTCCTTATTTTCTATGTTCACCCATGGACGTATTAATGTATGTAGAACTGATTAAGTAAGTTGGGAAAGCAGACAGGGAAGACAGAGAGCGAGAAAACAGTTACAGGGTCACTCACTGGAAAAACAGAGAGCGATGCAGATTTGTTTAATAAGGAACTTTTCTATATTATTCTTGCCTGATGCTCAGCTTATAGCAAACTGCCTGCCTTTTCTGCATGTGTTCTTGGTGCATAGTTGTTTATCCAGCTGAACAAGAAACAGAAACAATAGCCGGGAGAGTTCTTAAGCTGCTGAAATGTGTGTTGAACTGAACAGAGAATGCTTCTTCCAAAGAACTGTTGAAGTTACCATTCTAGTGTGCATTATAGGATTTATGTAGCTGCTCATGCCTTGAGATGGTATTGGCTTGTGGGCTGAGGAGCAGGTGGCTTTCTACATGATAACCTAACTCCCTGTCACAGCCAGGACCACAGACCTTCCTCTCCCTGTACAATAAGCCCCAGATGGCTGAGCCAGCTACAGACACTGTGTTACAAGTTGGCCAACCCAAAATAAGATGTACCCTGGGTTCTTTCGTCTCTGAGATTGCATCTTTAAGCACCCGGCAGCTTCCCCCTATTGTGGTGCTGGCATCTCCAATTCAAAGTATCTTGGCTTTGTAAGACAGAACATCTGGCATTTGTGATGCTATATCTTTGTGCTGGCAATGTCCCCAAAGTGTTGGGGAAAGCATTAAGGACCATGTGGAGTGCTTTGTCAGGCATATGAACATTTTTTTCTGCTTCTAGATAGAGAAAGGAGGATATGAGGGCTCTTCACCTTTCCTTGTGCTTTATTTCTATAAAGCAGTGTTTTTGTAGTTGGAGCTACTTTGTTCTGTTTTCATGCAGACAGTGAAAATTGGTCAGGCTGCTTTGTCCTCACGTTTCATGCACTTTCTTCCACATGAAGGCTTAGGGCAGAGATTTTCACAGCAGATCAGAAAAATTTCATTCTTCCCCATCACTAGAATTGTAAACTGTCCACGACATTGCATCAGGTGACTTCAGACATGCTCCCACACCCAGGACATCTTTTAGCATGTACTGAATAGCAGATGGTCTAAACTAGAGGCCTGGTATTGTAAAATGCTAAATTCTTCATGAACTAGTCTTATCAAGGGATGTGTTGATCAGGTTAAGTGAAAGGGGACAAAGAGCATCTTTGTCCATCCATGTTTGTGTGTGTGCGCAATAGGATTTCCAAGGGAGATACTACTGTTCTCTCACTTTCATTGATGACTGGGGAGGAGCCATGGCTAAGTGGTAGAGCACCTGCTTTGCATGCAGAAGGTCCCAGGTTCAATTCCCCAGCATCTCCAATTAAGAGGATGTAGTAGGGATGTAAAACGCTTCTATCTGAGACAGTCAGTCAGACCCTGCTGACCTTGACAGCCCAATGGACTGACTCAGTACAAGGTGGCATTATGTGCATTCATGATAAAATAGAACTATTATCATACACCAATGTATTCTAGCAAAAAGATTCAAGGGTTCAGTTGAAGGTACTTCAATGGAAAGTATTTTGAACAGTTCCATTAAAATAAATAAGAAGGTTTCGCAGTAAGGAACGTAATTCCATGCATTACTACTTTCTGTGTTCAAATTAAGGCTGCAAGCTTTAATCAGGAGGTTAATCAACTAAAATTATACCTGATTAATCTTTTTTAACTTTGTATTGTGACGGCCTTTGGCCATATACAATTAAACCTACTGCTGCTACCTGATTAATCAGTGGTCATCAATTTACATTGTTGGATGCAAATTTTAACCAGTGGGATATTCTGGGTTTTTTTAAAGACTATTTCAGTTAGATCATGCTATTGTAATAGAGAGAAAAAATGAAAATATTACAGGTAACTTTTTTTCCTAAGAGGGAGGGTTGTACAAATCTGATATTGCCTAAGAATAGAGATCAGGACAGATTTCCGACCATTCATGTTCTTTCCCCTCTCTTGTACCATTTGTCTTCCTTTTCTTTTATGAAAAGATTAGCATTATGCCTACATTCCGCTAACCATGATTAGCAGCAGGAAGGACACATAAGCCAGTAGGATGTCTCCGGCCTCTTAACCGATGAGTTGTCTTATGCTTCAGAATCTCATAAGAGTACTGTGCAAAAGTATTTCAGTTTATTGAGTAATTAATTGATTAAAGGACAGATGATTAATACTCTGATAGACCTAGATGAACCCTGCATAAAACAAGCCAGCTACTTATAATTTTTATGTCTGCTGCTTTACACAAAAGAGAAAAGGCTGGTATTTATTTGTATATGTTGATTTATCTAAAAAGTTTATAATCATTGCCTAGTATTAAATCTTAATTTTAAAAGGCTACATTTTTAAAAAATCTAGCGTTCAGGACAATTAGAAATTGTCCTTAATATCTGCATTAGGGACAGAAAGAGAATATAACAGTACTGATACCAAATTGCTGTTCATTGCAGATATAAACATGGCTGGAGAACCAAAACCCAACAGACCCAAAGGGCTGAAGAGAGCAGCATCTGCTTTGTACAGGTAGGTTCAGTTGAGACTTCTGCTTTTTGAAGTGAACTATTAGCCCTGCAGTGCAGCCCCACTGAGATGGATTCCAAGGGAACACTGGCAGAAGAGCCTCCCATCTCAGGGGAAGGCTCCTTGCTTGGCAGGTATGGAGAAATGCACTCCAGTTTGGGCTACACCACCCTGTTGAGAGTTTGGGGACTACAAAACCCCTCACATTCATTGTAAGATGTTTCTCTGTCAGAACAAGGACAGTAAAGAGGAGAGGGCCCCCAAGCGCCCCATCCAGTTGATGGTTCTCATAAGTACTCAGTGCGTAAGGCTTTGTTATGCAAATAGTTCTAGCCAGCAGAGAACAATGGAGGAGAAGAGAACAATGTGAGCCACTTTGGGTCCCTCTACTGGGGAAAAAGGTGAGGTATAAATAAATAAATAAAACCAAAAATTTTCCTAATGAGGGATGTGCCCAGCCTTGCTTGCTTGGTGCAGTGAGCGATGCATTCAGTTAAGCCTCACATCATGGGACTGGCTAGACTGGCTCATTCTCCCTTCCTGCTTGCTTGGACATGTGGGCCCGTTTCCAGGATCATGTTCTCCTCCCAGTCTGCCCCTGCTCCAGATTGCTAATGGTAGTCCACAGGAGTGCATGTTTCTGCATGCAAAACATTCCTTTGTTATAAAATACTAGATCTCAAGGAGAAGTATTCAGTCCTGATATGTTGATTTTCTAATATTTAGGGATTTTTTTAAAAAATAGAAGAGGCAGTCAGGTGAGATCACACTTGTGAGCTGAAGTTGCACAGCCCAGATACAGGTATTTCCATGATAACTAGACCACAATCATTGCTTGATGTTGCACAGTTGCAGCAGCAGCTTTTTCCAGTGGTTTTCAAGAGGGGTTGGAGTGCCAGAGTAGGATTTGGGAGACTCAGGTTTGGATTCCTGACTGACTTTGGGCCAGTCATGCTCTCTCAGCCTAACCTTTCACAGGGTTGTTGTGAAAATAAAATGTAGGAGAGGAGAATTATGTGGGCCACTTTGAGCCCCCATTCAGGAGAAAGGTGAGGTATACGTTAAAAAAACAAATTTTGGAGCGATGAACATGTGTGTGAGAGAGGCTGCACCATAAGAATACAGGCTTCTGCTTTGTAAAGGTTCTGGTCCTCTGGATTGCATAAGTAAAATTTAGAAATTCATAGGAAGCCTCCTGGTCAAGAACAAAAAGGTGCTTCAAACAAGACTTCTGGCTTTCTTAGAGCACCGTTTTGATGAAAATTTTTGTGACACATTCATTTCAAACCTCTCACTTCTGTCTGCAGTACAACTTCTGTTCAACTGTTTAGGTAAAGCCAAAGAGGGAGGGGAATATTTTGGCACACCTAAAAGGCAAATTTATATATACCAGATCAAGTACTATTCAGCCCCCCTCCCACTGTTGTTATGAATGTGTGAAAAACAGAAGGGCAGAGTTAAATGTGCTTCTGAATTGACTGTTTGCCATGCAGGAAGAATGATTTACAACTGCATTTCAATCTTCTTGAATTTCACAATGCACATGTGACTTCAGCCTAACAGATTTATTATCGCATAAGCTTTTATGGACTGGAATGCATTCAATCCCAAGTTCTCAGGTGCATCTTAGAGTGGATTCAGATGACTGTATACTACATGCTAGCTACTTATAAACTGACTAGGGAGAAACAGCAATGCTGGCCATGTTCTCAGGGCAATGTAGTCCAAGGATATATGGAGGGGTAGTAAAGTTTGCCTGTATTCAAGCCAGATGCTATAGATGACGGGATCCATTGTAATGGCAATCACTCTGTAATTATTTTCAGTGGTTACAAATTTGTATTCAAACTTCATAAAATTGAGATTCTGCTATTTGCCATGCTCTCGGTATGCACAGTTGCCATTTTGTGCGAATAGGACAATGTGTAGAGCTTTTTTTCTGGGGAAACAGGTTGTGGAACTAAGGGTAGAGGTTGCTAACACCTGGGGCAACTCTCTGCAGGAGGTGACTACCCTGCCAGTACATGCACGCACGCTTTGCACACACGCTCCCAGGACCATGTGATGACACCAAAGGAAGCTGATGCAGCACAGCAGCCAGAGATTGTGCAACTCTGGGACCTGACTGAGACATAAGAGACACCTGCAGAGCCCACAGAAAGAGAAGGGGAAGCAGAGCCAAGTGTCAGACGCTCAGACAGAGCAAACAAAGGAGTTCCACCACTGAAATTCTGCAGTAACAGATGAAAAACCGACTGGAGATCCTCAGAAGGAAGCCAAATGGGTCAAGCACGACAATAAGGCAAGATCTATTATCATTAATGCTTTAAGTGATAAACAATTGATAAGAGTAATTCATGAGCCCACTTCTAGACAAATGTGGACGTCTCTTTTAGAAATAAACCATCAAGAATCAATTAAAACTAAAATTTTGCTAATGAGGCAATTGTATCGGATTGAGATGAAGCCTCAGGAAAAACTGAAAGATCATATTGCAAATTTCATGGAATTAACACAGAAATTAAGATCCCTTGGAAAGGAGATCCAGGATGAGGATCTAGCTATAATTTTGCTGTCTAGTCTTCCTCAATCTTATGCAAGCATTGTACATGTTTTGGAAATGAGAGAAAATTTAAGCTTAAACTATGTACTTGCAAGACTGCAAGAGGAAAGTTTTAGCAAACTGGATCATATAAGTGAGCCAAGAGAGCTAGCTTTAAGAGTCAGTTCAAGAAGGGATTTCTCCTGCAGCTTCTGCAGAAAGAAAGGACATTTAAAGGAAGACTGTTGGTTTCGTGATTCATAGAGAGTAAGCACGCCGCCACGAGGGACGGGAACAAAAGGCTTTAGGAATGCTAATGCAGCCATTAAGTCACCTAATGCCGATGGTCAAAGGAAAAGCAGATCTGATAAGAATTGTTTAAATGTTGGTAAAAATGATCAAAGCATATGCAAATGGGCAATTGACAGTGCATGTACTAACCATCTTTGCAACAACGAGAAGTTTTTTAATGAGATGAAAGAAAGCCAGGACAAATTGTATACAGCAAATGGAGAGGCTTTAACGGCTCAGGGACAAGGGACCGTATCTGCCTGTTGTGCACTACCCAGTGGCCAAACTAGAGAAGTGCAGATCACTGATTGTCTATACGTACCTGAACTTAAATCTAATTTAATATCGGTTTCTGCAATGGCCAAAAGAGGAATTGAGACTGTATTCAAAGGAGAGAAATGTTTTATTAGCAATGATGGTGAATTAATTGCACAAGGCACATTAGAGGATGGCCTGTATATGCTGGATTGCTCTGAAGGCGCAGTGAATTTAATTGAAAAGTGCACTCACAAGAATTGTACTAGTCTTATCCATAGAAGGCTTGGACATGCTAATATGGATTATATATATCAGCTTGAAAGGCAGAATCTGACTAATGATTTGCAAATGAGAAAATGTCCTGATGCAGAGAAATGTGTTTGCTGTATTCAAGCCAAAGGCACAAGACCTTCTTTCACCAAGCAGAGTGAGAAGCAGACGACAAGACCACTGGAGCTGATTCACAGTGATGTCTGTGGACCCATGGGAACAGTAACACCCAGTGGAAGTAAGTACTTTCTGACTTTTACTGATGATTTTTCAAGATTTACTGTGATTTACCTGCTCAAGGAAAAGAGCCAAGTACTGGAAAAATTCAAGATGTACCTAGCAATGGTGCAGAACAGATTCCAGAGAAAACCAATGGCTATCCGCACAGACAATGGAGGCGTGTACGTGGGGAAGGAGATGACAAGCTTCCTAGCAGATGAAGGAATAGAGCATCACCTGACCGTGCCATACACCCCCGAACTCAACGGGATAGCAGAGAGGAAAAATCGTTCTCTCACAGAGATGTGCAGGAGCATGCTGCAAGAAGCACAGCTACCTCAAAAATATTGGGGAGAAGCTATCAACACTGCTGCCTATCTGCAGAACATGCTACCTACAAAGGGTGCAAGCAGCACACCATTTGAACTGTGGTACAACCGCAAGCCCAATGTAAGGCATCTGAGAGTGTTTGGATCAAAAGCCTACACTTATGTTCCGAAGGAAAAGAGGTCTAAAATGGATCTCAGAACAGAAGCAGGCATATTTGTTGGATATGCACTGGGATGCAAGGGATATCGAATCCTCAACCCAGAAACAGACACGGTGAAGATCCGCCATGTGGTGCACATTGATGAAGAAGAGAAGGCAAGCAAGCCTGACACCAGAGAGTCTACACCAAAGGAAACTGATGCAGCACAGCAGCCAGAAATTGTGCAACTCTGGGACCTGACTGAGACTCAAGAGACACCTGCAGAGCCCACAGAAAGAGAAGGGGAAGCAGAGCCAAGTGTCAGACGCTCAGACAGAACAAACAAAGGAGTTCCACCACTGAAATTCTCTTACCTGGCAAAAACAGAAGCTGTACCAGAACCTTCTAGCTGGGAAGACATAGAAGGAATGCCAGCAAGAGAAGCAGAGAAATGGAGAAAAGCTGCAAAAGAAGAAATTGACTCTCTGATCCAGAACAAGACATGGATTCTCACAGAACTACCACCTGGAAAAAGGACAGTAGGATGCAAATGGATTTTCAAAACCAAACTTGATGCAGATGGAGAAGTACAAAAGTACAAAGCAAGACTAGTTGCAAAGGGATATTCCCAGAAGTATGGAGAAGACTATGATGAAACCTTCGCACCAGTAGTGAAACACACTTCAGTAAGAACACTACTGAGCATAGCAGCCGCAAGGAAGATGCATGTGGAGCATCTGGATGTGAAAACTGCGTTTCTCCATGGAGAGCTGGAAGAAGACGTGTATATGACACAGCCTCCTGGATTTGAACAGTCCAAAGACAGAGGACTTGTATACAAACTACAGAAGAGCATTTATGGACTAAAACAGGCTGCAAGAGCCTGGAATCAGAAACTGAACCAAATGCTCATCAAAGAAGGATTCAAGCAAGGCGGGGCAGAACGCTGCCTGTACTCAAGAAAGAAAGACAACAAATGGACTTTTATTCTGATTTTTGTAGATGATATTCTTCTTTGTTATGAAGATCAACAAGATTGTGATGAAATAATTCAGCACCTGAACCAAGAGGTTGAAGTAAAGCGTCTTGGAAATGTCAGCTTTTACCTTGGAGTTCAAATAGAGCGAGAGGAAGATGGAAGCTATCTTCTCAATCAAAAGCAAAAGATCATGGATTTCCTAGACTACATGGACATGAAAGATGGAAAACCAACATGTACTCCAATGGAAACAGATTTCCTGAAACAAAATGGAAACAATGAACCTCTGAGAAACATCAAAGTATACAGAGAAGCAATTGGAAAACTGCTCTACATAAGTACAGTGACCAGACCTGACATAGCAGCAGCAGTTGGAATACTGTGCAGGAAAAGTGCATCACCAAGTGTGACTGACTGGCAAGCAGTCAAAAGACTGGCAAGATACCTGAGAGGTACTGCACAACTGAAGCTCAAGCTACCAGCAAGCGACAATCCCAGACTAGTGGGATTCATGGATGCTGACTGGGCAGAAGACATCACAGACAGAAAGTCTACCAGTGGACGAGTATTCTTTTATGGTGGAGGAGCAATCAGTTGGACAAGCAGAAAGCAAGACCTAGTAGCGGCATCAACTACAGAAGCTGAATACATATCAGCAGCAGAAGCATGCCAAGAACTCAAGTGGATTCTACAACTATTAGAAGACTTTGGGATAAATGAACCCAAACCTATACAACTCCTTGAAGATAATCAATCTTGCATAAAGCTTGCAAATACAGAAAGAATTGGATCAAGAACCAAGCACATTGACATAAAGAATCACATTGTGAGAAATATGCAAGAAGAAGGGCTTGTTGAGCTACAGTACTGCCCTACAGAAGAAATGATAGCAGACATCCTCACCAAGCCACTTGCCAAAGAGAAATTTCAAAGTCTACGAGAAAGACTGAACTTTGTGGACTTTGTACACTAGACATTGAGAAGGGGTGTTAGAAATAACAATGTCTGGTGTACTGCAGCAGCAAGAAGTAAGAAGAGCCTACCATGCAGGGGGCAGCAAGGATCACTTAGTTAGGACAGTGAGAGTAGCACCTCTCTTGTTTCCTGGGGGTCATTTCCTTGTCTTGTCTCCTATTGGGCTAAACAGGGCAATATCCTGCTTCTTCTCTCTCCTGCCACACTTCTTCTCCGTCTCTGCAAGATGTAGTCAGATAGCTAGGATCTATCTCTCCCCTTTCCCTCAAGTATGTAACTTCCTCAAATAAAGCTTTTGCCTCTCTGACCAGCTCGGCGTTTAATTCCGCAGCGTAGTTTAACACTCGCTCTAACATCAGCTGCCTGGCAGGGACCTCCCCGCAAGGCTGCCCAAGCAAGCCGGCAGAGTTAAAATGCCCCTTTCCATGCTGCTGCACAGCAGCATGGAAAGGGGTATTTAAACCTCAGCTTCAGCTGCTTAGCAGGGACTTCTCCACCATGCAGCTGAAGCGAGCCAGCAGTGTTTAAATGCCCCTTTCCATGCCACTTTGAAGTGGCACGGAAAGGGGCATTTAAACCCCAGCTTTTTTTCCGCTTCGAGTTTCCCAAAGCACATGATCATTTTGGAGAGGTGCTGGAACTCCATTCCACTGCATTCCGGCTGAAATACAGCCCTTGCAACATGTTTATTTTCCAGCTTTAGTACCTGCAAATACATACTCTCAACAAATCTGGGTTTCTGATTGTACATACACGAAGCTGGAAAATGCATGTGTTGCCCTATTCACACAAAATGACAATTGTACATATCAGGAGGGTGACCACAGTAGCATGATTTCCCCTTAAGTGTCTGATTCAAGCTCCAAAACTATAATGGTTGGAAAGGACTGGTGTTGAGTTTAAAAGCAGCCATTCTCTGGCAAACAGCCCAGCTTTAGACTTTCCATCCCTGAAAAACCAGGGAAGTTACTAAATTTGTATTATCTCTGGTTTCACTGTAGTCATTTTTTCCTCAACCATACTAACAAAATTTGATAGAAATATAACCACTAAAATGGATGCCCTTTATGTCTAATGTGTAAAAATGGTATGGAATATGTAAATGAGGTAACGATACAATAAAGGAAATGAATGAAAGAGGAAAATTAGTAGAGAAAATAAACAGGATAAAAATACCAAAAGGAAAATGACATTTCAGCAAAACTACCCCAGTTTTCATTGTTAGTTAGAATAGATAGCAAGGTAGAAGAGACTGGTTAGTATTGTTAGCTTTGCAAAACCATCAACGATAAGAAGTGGTAAATTTTATGGGCTTTTATTTGATACTGCATAATCATGGTTGGGTGAAATGGAGAGGAGGAATCCAAGATTTTTTCCCCAGCTTTAGAATGGTTTCATTCCAAAAAATATGTTGTGAAGTTCTACAGAGTTTTCATCCTCTGCCCATCTCTGCTAATCAGTAGCAGTCTTGTCAACAATTTCTTCCACTCTGCCTCTTTCATCGTATCCTTACTTTAGGTAAATCTTAGCAGCCCCTTTCACCCTACTTGTGCAACTTTGAAAAAGCTCATCTGAAGATGAAAGAGAAATCACTTTCCCCCATATTTTGGCTTCATCTTGGTTATCACTGCAAGTACATCAAACACGCTGATGTATCGCTTGTATTTTTAAGAGATGAAAAACAGGGTAATCATCTCTAATACTAAATAAGATGTCAAAATTGGGGGCCTTGAGAGGTACAAAGAGACTTTCCCACTTTCTAGTAGAATTCACTGAGATGTTAACACAACACAATGCATTGCATATGCCATAACAACCCGATGAAGTAGAATTTGATGGTCCAGTGAGGCATGGAGAGGATTGTGTGTATTTCATATGAACTGGTTATTTGATATTATACAGGTGATTTGGATTCCTCAACATCTTGACTTCCATTTAAAAAATGCATTCTGTTCAAGCCCTAAATAGTTTGCTCCTTGTATAAGTTAAAGAATACAAGTGATATTCAATCTTGCACATTTTCTTTGAAAACCTAGTGTGTGTGTGTATATGGCAATGTGTATATTGTGTACCAGTGCCGCGATTTATCTTTAGATTCCAGAACTAATAGTCTAAAAGTCAGGTAGGAAATACTGCTTTTGTTTCTTTTTCTCCTACTGGGGCCTCACCGTGATGATGGACTTGCTGAGACTGCTGCTGTCTTTGGTGGACACAGAACTGCTTTTTTCTCTTTGGCTGACATGTAGTGGATCAGATGTTATTATTTCCACTTTCATCTCTTCTCTTGTGGAATTCCTCATAATTTCATTCTAAAAATTATTTACCCATAATTGTTTACCAGATGCAAGATTACTGCAGAAGAAGCAGATGTATGTAGCTCGGTTTAATTTACAGTGCAATCCTTTCCTATGCTGAGTAACTCTTCAGGATTGCCCTGTTTTTCACAGAATCAGTTTTCTTGACTCTGAGTTTGGCTCACTTTGGTGCTGATTTATATGTTTGTTTTGTCTTCCACACAGTAGCTCAAAGAAGCTCTGAGTACTTGCCACCAGGCCCTCCCACCCCATCTTAGTGCTTGTATATACAATCAAGATTGTTATCCTGAGACAACATCCTTTCTTTGCTCAAATAGCAAATTCAAGAGTGTTCCTGCCACATGGTCTTGCTATCTGGAGCAATTTACAGATCACTAGATATCGCTAGTGCAACCCTCCTATCATTGATCCAGAGGAATTAGCCACGTTAGTCTGTAGTTGCAAAATAGTAAAAAGTCCAGTAGCACCTTTAAGACTAACCAAGTTTATTGAGGCATACGTTTTTGAGAATCACAGCTCTCTTCGTCAGATGCATCTGATGAAGAGAGCTGTGGTTCTCAAAAGTTTATGCCTCAATAAACTTGGTTAGTCTTAAAGGTGCTACTGGACTTTTTACTATTTTCCGCCTATCATTAGATATCAGAGACAGTGTTTGAAAACAAAAATGAAAATATGGCCATGTTAACATATAGTCATTCATACATAACACCAGGGCTTTTTTTCAGCTGGAACATGGTAGAACGGAGTTCCGGAACCTCTTGAAAATGGTCATATGGCTGGTGGCCCCACCCCCTGATCTCCAGACGGAGGGGAGTTTAGATCAGGGCAATCTAAACTCCCCTCCGTCTGGAGATCAGGGGACGGGGCCACCAGCCATGTGACCATTTTCGCCAAAAGATGGCAAGAAATGGAGTAAATACCAATGTATAACATACACACACAGTTGATACATAATCAAAACCTATTTCCTGAGCCTCCTGAGTTGATAAAGGAGCAAAAAAGGAGAAAGAAATCCTACAAGACTGGTCCTAATGGGAGGATGAGTGTGGGAGGGAGGAAGACAAAGGATGTGCTACAATGCTGCCCAGGGCAATCTCAGGGTCAGAGGCTGAAGAAAGCAGAGTAGAAAGTCAAGAGAACTAAACCTACTCAAAGTCTCCCATGCAATATCGTGGGGAAGTAGTTGGGATGATCCTTCTATAAAACTACCACAGGAATTGAGGCTACTTTTATGTTAGAAATAGCAATGTCCGGTGTACTGCAGCAGCAAGAAGGAAGAAGAGCCTACCATGCAGGGGGCAGCAAGGATCACTTAGGACAGTGAGAGCAGCATCTCTCTTGTTTCCTGGGGGTCATTTCCTTGTCTTGTCTCCTATTGGGTTAACCAGGGCAATATCCTGCTTCTTCTCTCTCTCTCTGCCACACTTCTTCTCTCTCTCTGCAAGATGTAGTCAGATAGCTAGGATCTCTCTCCCTCTTTCCCTCAAGTATGTAACTTCCTCAAATAAAGTTTTTGCCTCTCTAACCAGCTCAGCATTTATTCTGCAGCGTTGTTTTACACTCACTCTAACATTTTATAGGTAGATAATCCTGTCGTCGAGCATTTTTTCACCCCTGGATTGGGACTGGACTGCAGGGAAAGGTTTGAATTCTACTGGATAGATGCAAGATAATTGTTGTTAGATTTAGGCAGAAAGATCTGTGGAAGAGTTCAGGTGGCTTTGCTGAATCAGGAGAGGATTCACAGGCTATGTTTGGGGGACAAAAGACTGGATGAGATTAATGACTTGGTCTGGGATGTTTGATAGGGTTTTGTCCTTGCATATTCTTCCATGCATTAGGGCTATTATATTACTACCAATCTCAGAGATGCCGTCGAAGTTCTGAACAGGGAAGTGGTTGAGATTGTCTTCTGAGAATACCTTTGCCATAGGAGGGACTGCTTTCCTATTCATACGTGGGATGCCCAGCAGATGTTTGGGATTTTTCAGGGACCCCAGCATGCATGCTTGAACATGTACTACATCCGTGGGAGAGCCCAATGTCAGAACACACACAATTAGCATGGGGGGGAGTGTCCTAATGACTGGCTGATCTGGTGGGCTTCAGAACTGTGATATGTATTGTCCCTTATTGTCCCCTGACCCTCAAAGAGTCAACCTATCAAATACAGTTTGTTGCACCTGGCTATATTTGCCACCGCAATTTTATTATTTTATATTCAGGGGGAAAGTGTGTTAAATCATACTACACTCCCCAATGATCTCATGCTTCTGGTGAAGAGAGCTGTGGCTCTCGAAAGCTTATGCTACAAATAAGTTGATTAGTCTTAAAGGTGCTACTAGACTCTTTACTAATGATCTC